>NC_133527.1:134472398-134794316 GCF_048544455.1 Silene latifolia | reverse complement strand
CCCAACATGAAATGATTTAGCTACTCATATCGCTAATGTTGTCAATAATAACAATATTAAGATAACTAATATAAAGCATGATGAAATAGTAATTAAACTGCATAAACAAAGATTAGGGCAGAAATTAAGGAAGAGAAAAACAAGTAATTAAGATGAATAAATGAAAGATTAATATTAAAAAAGGAGAAAGAGATTACAATCGCAAGAATCCGGCGTTAAGAACAAACAAATCCGAGCTAAATAACCCCAAAACAAAGTTACAGTGAAAGAGAGAAAGCAACGCAATCTTTACTGTGAAAGATGAAAAGTAGGATAAAACTTAATGCTGATGACCTAGTTATTATGCGTTTAAATAGAAAAATTACTAAGTCCATAAGCTAAAACACTTTCACGGACTAATTAAAGCCCATGAAAGCCAAAACCACTCGATCGAGTAATCTGAAACAACTCGATCGAGTGCTTCTCCAAAATATCTACACGATCGACTAAAATTGTTACTCGATTGAGTAACTCCTAATTCCAGCACTTCTTGATCGAGTACAATACTACTCGATCGACCAACCTCAGCCATAGAAACCACTCGATCGAGTAACAAAACAGCTCGATCGAGTGTTCTTCCTCCAAAACAGCTCAAACTCGTGACTGACTGCTCCGTAGACCGTTTCTTCACGCATGCCAATGCAAGATCTCACTCTGAACAATCACGTCTCCTCAAAATGCATGCAAAAAGGGACGAAAATGGTACGATTCCACTACTTCCACGTTCATTTCTACAAAACAGACAAAACGAACCAAAGTAGCCAATTCGGGGCATAATACTATATAAACAGTACAAAAGTACATGGAAATACGTGCTAAAATAGGCTAAAAAGACTTTACAAAATGCACGTATCAACCGCTTCAGTCCCGCACGGCAAGCCATAAATCATGCCGTAGTCCTCTAATGTGACCCCAACCTCACCGAAAGGCAAGTGAAAGGTAGAGGTCGTATCCCAAAATCGATCCAGGATGGCTCGAACCAGGCTAAGGTTAGCCCGAATCTTCCTCCTCGTGATGTCCCTCCAAGCCTGTACCAAGGCACCAAGCGATCCTCGCTCAATGATGGCCCGCTCCTCTGCTGACTGTTTCTCGTAGGCCCCCATCATCGTCTTGTAACCCGAGAACGACCTGATGTTCCTGGCCTCCTATTTTGATTCAAATCAAGAGCTATCTTTAGCTCGAATGAAAGGGGAAAGAAATAGCAAATAGAAATGAAAGAAGATGAATGAAAGAGTGATGAGTTCGAGTTACCAAGCACTTCACCGTCCTGTAGGACAAGTGACCCTCTGCAGCCCAGATGAGGTGCCTTCTGTCCCAAGTCTCAGCCCACTCTGGTGCTCCCCTCAGCTGGTGACCACCTCGTCCGACGTTGGCCCGCCTTGGGTCCTCCTCCTCCTCAACAACCTCCTCCTCGACGACCTCGTCCTCAGCAGCTGCCACGGCGGCAGTGAAAGCCTGCTCTAACGACTCCTCAAGCGTACGAGAAGGGTCAAGAGCTGTGTCCACGTCCATGGGAGCTCCCCCTGACGTAGAAGCCTCATCACCTACAAAATTAAGGTGAATTTAGGCCGCGTCAAATGACGACAAGCCTTAATTAGGGGATTTTCGAGTTTTCAGAGCTCCAAAATCTCTCTTTTCTCGTCATCTTTGGCCAATTTTCCCACAAACCTGTCTGCTCATGTGGTAATTTGGGTCAAGTCAAGCCTAAGTTGAAGCATAGTCATGGGTTTGAGTCGAAATTTCGACAACATTTCGTTATAACGACAATTATGCCCTAGAAAAGTGTCCTGAAAAAGCTGTCACAAATCAAAATTCCGAAATGGTAGGAATTTTACCCATCATACAAGGATTCCAAATACTAAATTGCATCGCAAATGGGCAATCCTAAGGCTATTTTCGAAGCAATATACGGTTTAGCTGTGAGACCGTCTCAATTTCACTCAAATGCTCAAAACTCAACGAAAATTCGAAATGAATACATGGTTACAATCCTCATATTACCAATTATCCATTTCACAGGTCAATTTTACAAGGAAAAATCATTTGGGGGAAAAGCCCCAAATTTTTCGACATTTAGGGTTGAAAACCCAGATTTTGTCGATCCAATTTGATCAAATACGGAAGATTAATGCAAGATTAATACACATACCTCGATTAGTCATGGCAAATGCAAGCTTTTAATCGAATTTTAGCAAGAAATGGTTGGAATTTGAGAGAATATTTTAGGTTTTATTGTTTTGAAACTATGAAGACAATCCCGTGTTTCATCGAGTTTTTACTCAGAAAAGCCACACTCAGGAAAAGACGCAGCAGGTGTTGCGCCTCTTCCAAGAGACGCATCTCTTGCTGCGCCTCTTCTTCAGTTTTCCTCCAAATGAATTTTTGATGATTCGTTATAAGTTCGTTATTCGTGGCCCCATCCTTGGTGCGCCTCTTCGTTGATGCCACACATCATATATTTGATTCATTTGACATTTGTTCTTCGCCCGGACCCACATTTCCAAGCCAACTGCCAACTGTTGTAACATTTTTCTTTTACCAAGACTTTGGTTGCCACAACGAGCGAATATTCTTTGACACGTGTTTCGACACGCCTCTGTTCTGTTCCCCCAACGAGAGTACACGGACAACCAATCGCCCCTCTCGAGACATGGAGATCAGTTCCCGATTATGTTCCCCGACGAGAGTACACGGACAGACATTTGCCCCTCTCAACACGTGGAGATCAACATCGACCCCAAGCTCTTCCGAAGTTTGTTTGAAGCCGACCCCAAGCAGATTTCTCCTAGAAGTTCCTGACTACGTCCTGCTGCCTCTTCCAATATCGCGTTTTATTTCCTCTTGGAGTTTCAAGAAACTTCAGGTATGATATCTTCTTATGGCTGGCGAGCCTCCTTACTTAGTCTAATGGACTTTAAACGACCCTCCTCGACAGTCGACAGACTATAAAATGTTCCAGACGACAGGTCCTTGGCTCAGACCCCTTGAGCCGCCTCGCATCGCCATAGTCGTCAGGTTGTAATCTTCGATTGACCTGATGGCTATACTTTGAATTTCGCCTTGTCCAAGCCTCAGTCAAAGTGGGGGCTCTATAGATACCTCATTTCTGCACCTCCCGCAAACCACCTGGTGATGATTGGGCCGCATGTTTGGTAAACGGAACGATTTGTGACAGTTCGTAAGTTTATCGTCAAGTGATCGCTCAAACACTTGTGTCTACCTCATAGTCGCCATATACGCGCCGATACGGTCATTTTGGCAGTAGTTAGAGTATATTTGGAGTCCGGGTCAAAAACCGTCTTCATTTTCTAATAACCGTTTAAAATGGCGAGTCAGAATGTTCTGGAACGTTCCGGATATTTCTATTCCATATATTTTCCAATCTTTTGATCTTTGGTAACATATATCCCGAGATTATCATATAAAATAGTAAGGAAATAAGATTAATCTGCTATCCGTTTTAAATGTATTTTCGACATAAATCAATTAATCCAATGTAATTATTGTATTTTTATTGTATTTCTTTTATCGTATTGTTTGTATGCTCTCACATGTAATCAATCTTAAATTTCTACTTCGACTCAATTGCATGTTAAATTATGTGATAACCGACTTAGTTAATTCTCACATGCTAGGATTAATTTTGGATGTTGCATTGCATGCATATAATCGACAACATATCGAGTATAGGCAATCTCCCTAATCATTAGTAGAGGCCGCTATCGAGGCGGGCGGGATTAGGTGTTAGATCAAAGAGCTTCCTAATACGTACCTTCACCCCTTACTCCAGGTCTCTATGAACATCTGTGTTCATTGGCAGCCACGAGAGTCATTCTAGACATAGAATGCTAAGGGTAACGAGTTCTTGGTGTTCATGTCACTACTATGTGTCTTGACATGGCACGAGGTATTCGAACGGTTTCCAATTTTCCACAATAAATTGGTGGCGACTCCACAAATGCAACAAAAATAAAAGCTTGTTTCGCTTTTCGCCCCCGTGGCCCTGCGTCCACAGAGTGGTATTACATTCCACCCACCTCAAAAACAAAGTTCGCCCTCGAACTTAAAATTGCAAACGTTTTGTGTCACAAAAATTTAGGAATAGTTTTAAAACTGAAATCGGCGGTGTCAAGATGTGACGATCTTAACACCTAACCAAGAAAGAATCAGCAGCTCTGATACCAATTGTAACACCCCTGATTTTCGGCTAAATTAAAATCAATCTTTACATATAAAACTGGCAAAAATACAGGGATATTATAATCAATATACAATGTTTTTATTACAAAATGTCTCTTAAAATAAAATATGCAAAATGAGCTAAAACTTTTACAAAGTCTTTAAATAAAAATCTTCACTTGAAATAAAATTCTTTTGAACTGCAGCGGAAGACCTGAAAATAAAAACCAGAAGACGGAAAGGAACTACCCCAATGACAAGTAGCCCTGAAGGGAGAAAACACGTCAGCCGGAAAGCTCAGTAACAGATAATACCTCAATATAAGCAACTTAGTTTTGGTCATGGCGTGGAAACACAGACATGTAAAAATAAAAATAAACACAGAGTATAATAAAAACACTCCCCGATAACTAAACTCAAACTCAAACTTACTCCATAATATAATAGACACACTCATCCCAATAATTAACTCAATCTCAACTCATTAATCCATCTCACTTATTACTCCGTCTCATAATATAGTAGTCCAAAACAACCAGATATCGTATTCTCATCGTCGAACCTAAGACAAGAACAAGGGGTGAGTGAACTGGCAGTAAGACCGCGAAACAATATTTCCATCTCAATATCGATTAAAAACTCAAATAACTCAATAACCCTAGTCACTCTAGACCGTAAACATAACTCGACACATAGGCCCCATAACTCAATACCAGTAACCAATTTCCATCTCAATATCAATATCGATATTGTCAAATAATCCATTACAAGAACTGCTCAACAATTAAAGTACAAGACTTTAAGCTACTCACGCGCGATTCAAGGTCAAAATAAATGATAAACAATACAATACACTGATTATGTTCTCTGTTCAATCACAGGCGCAAGCTCAAAAGCTTAATAAAATGGACGCCACTCCAAAAGTTTCTTAACAATGGCAGTATGAGAATATGCATCATCCTAATCATCATATGACAACCAAAAACTCAATAAACGGCTTACTGTTCCCCTGGTCATCAAACCTCATCAATATGCATTTATCTACCTTAATGAAATCATCAATTAAGTTATTATGTCTATAAACTCTGCACAATAACCAATACTACTTCTAATATCCATTAATATACACCATTATCGCTTAGTTTACATAACCATATTTCGACAATAATGACAGATCTAAACCCATCTCCCAAATAGAAGAATAAACTTATTTGAAAGAAAATATTAATTTCAGTATAAGAGTCAATTCTAATAACTCAACACATATAAAATTAGCACATAAAACCGTAATGAATTTAGTAACACGTAATAAGGAATTCATACTACCTCAAACAACAACAATAATAATAATAATAATAATAATAATAATAATAATAATAATAATAATAATAATAATAATAATAATAATA
Organism: Silene latifolia; assembly: GCF_048544455.1. NCBI lineage: Eukaryota > Viridiplantae > Streptophyta > Magnoliopsida > Caryophyllales > Caryophyllaceae > Silene > Silene latifolia. The sequence goes on along the minus strand of NC_133527.1, from coordinate 134,788,689 downwards.
ATAATAATAATAATAATAATAATAATAATAATAATAATAATAATAATAATAATAATAATAATAATAATAATAATAATAATAATAATAATAATAATAATAATAATAATAATAATAATAATAATAATAATAATAATAATAATAATAATAATAATAATAGGATCGGTAGAATCGTGTTACCTAAAAATAAATACCGGATTTGAGAAATTATAGCTACGAAGTCAGCCGAGATAATAGGTATAAAGAGGAACTGAAATTAGCTTACTGAGACCCAGATCATTCATGCGAGAGATCATGACAAGACAAAGAAATTGGGTATTATTAGGTGCAAAAGATGATTAATTTGTATTCAAGAAGAAAGTTAATCAATAGCGGCAACGAGAATGTAATTACAGAGGAACAACAAAGAATTGCTATGAGTGAAAGTAAACATAGGTTAGGCTTGGAAGAATAAATACGGTGTGTGTCATGGGAACAAAAACCTAGGTTTAGGTTTATTATTATATTTATTTTTATTTAAGACATAATTGGACATGTATTCCAAAAGTTAAAATAAAACTTAAAAATATTATTTCACTACTACAGATACAGGCTATAACAACGGTTGAAAACCGTTGTTATATAAAAAAGCGGACGTTGTTAAAGTGTCCGTTGTAAAAGGTTTTAACAACGGTTGGTTTTCTTAAGGAACCCGTTGTTAAAACTATTAACAACGGTTTTAAGTATAAAAACCCGTTGTGGAAAGTGTGACTCAATTTTGGAGGGAAAGTTATAACAACGGTTGTAATATACAAAACCGTTGTTATAACTAAAGACAACGGTTTTTTAATAAATAACCGTTGTTGTTTGTTCTTAAAAAATAAAAAAAATTAAATTAAATATTACTAGATGCATGCATAATTACGGCCCGTTATAATTCCGATGCATGCAGAATATCCCTTAAATTAATTACCAACGGTTTTGAAAAAACTTATAAATGTGACTATAAATATTAAAGCATCCTTTACTAACATTCATTAATTGAAACAATATGGCAATGAACCCTAATTTTATCAACAACGAAGAATGGCTTACACAAACGATTGAAGATGATGGGAAGCTTCTCGCCGGGCTTCCCGCCGATCAACACCCATTAATCAAAGCATCCCTTGAACATCAACGGAATTATTGGATTAAGAGGCGTGAAGCGATCCGCTTGTCAACAAAGCCTCATCATCATCATCATCTTCATACCCTCGTACTGTTACTCGCAACTTGGTCGCTGACCAGAGATATGTTGAGTTGTACTCTTCCAACCTTATCTCCACATGCAAGTCGTGTCCTTGCATATATTCAATCTGTTATTGCAAAATATGAAGCCAATGACCCGGAAGTTAGCGGCATACCAGAGTGGCGTGATTGGTGGCAGGTTGAGAAGCGCTTTTTACGCTTAACCGGGGTTGTTCCGGCTTATTATACATCTTTTGATTTCGATAATTGTTTGTAATGTATTTGGTTTAAAATTAAATGAAATGATCATTTTGAAAGTGTTGAGTTATGCTTGTTTGATTTGCTTCCATTTTTTGAACTCCATAGATCAGTCATCATCAAGATCCAGATTATTACTGCCATCACTGTGCATATGAACGAACAATATGGAATGAGAAGGGTTAGTAATAAGATTTGAAGCAGCATTGAGAGATATGATGATGATTATGGCACAACTTCCTAACATATATATTAATTAAAAAACAACTCAACCCACACATTGCTTAGTATAAATACATTGCATTATCTCAACTAACATGCATTTCCATTATCTCAATATATTCTCCAAACCCTAACTGCTAAAACAAACTCCAAATAAATTAACCCTCCTTAATATTTCAAAACAAACTCCAAACTCCAACAAAATGAATGATATCATCCTTAAGACTCTTACTATACTCGATCCGTACTGAAGGACGCCAAAGAAGATGGCTTGATGGAGCAGCAGAAGCTGCAGCTATATGACGATATAGCAGATGCTGAACGGAACCTAATGGTCGATAAAAACACATACATGGAAATGAAATAATTAGAAAAATAAAATAATGACGATGAAACAAACCTGATAATTACAGAACGTACGTAAAGAGACGATGAAATCAACAGTGATGGCGAGAAGATAAAGCGACGATAAGAAAGAGAGAAAGAGACGATGAGAAAGTGTGTGTTTTGTGTTTGTGTTTGGCTGCTGGGTTTGTGTTTGTGTATTAAGGTTTGTGTTTTGTGGCTGCAGCAGACTTGTGTTTGTGTGGTTTATAGTATGGAAGGTATTGACAACGGTTATTAAACAACAACCGTTGTCAAAGAAGTTTTAACAACGGGTTCCAAAAGCAACCGTTGTGATTACTTTTCACTAACTTTGCGTCAATTTTGCGCCACATTAGTAACAACGGTTGTGTATGTGTAACCCGTTGTTAAAACTAATAACAACGGTTTTTATAACTATACCCATTGTAATTCATTTTAGTAAAATTCACGCCATACATTCTACAACGTCTATTGTGATTTTCGTGAATACTCGTTGTTAATGGGGCATTGTAGTTGCCTGGATTTGTAGTAGTTTTTATAATAATAATATTTAGAAAACTATCATATAACATAATAAAATATTTCGGGCATTACACATACCGTCGCACAAGCTATCGCACTATACATAGCCTACAGGCGCCCTTTTCTTTCACGCGGTGTGGAATCTCCTGATCGTCTGCCATAATCTACATCCTCAGCTTCAGAGATCACACCCATCATACCAAGTCCACCACCCGAATCCTCCTGATAGCTCAACTTGTCATGTCCTGCCAAAAGAGATACAAAATCACGGTCCTCCATCTTGCTCCCAGAATGGGGCGGAGGTGTCACAGTAATAACAAAACATGACTCAACTGTAGGACTATTAGTTACTACATGGCATGGTACAACTTACATATGTTGGAGTTAGTGTCCTCCATAATAGTGCGTTTACATAATAAATCTCAATAAAGGAATATCATCAGGATATTTTGATATGTGCATTTTCCATAGTCTTTTTAGCCTATTTTTGCACGTATTTCCGCGTACTTTTGTACTGTTTATATTGCTTTATGCCCTGAAATGGCTACTTTGGTTCGTCTTGTCTATTTTGCAGGAATGAATATGAAAGTAGTAGAATCGTACCACTTTCGTCCTGTTTTGCATACATTTTGAGGAGACGGGATTTTCAGAGCGAGATACTGCATTGGGATACGTGAAGGAATGGTCTACGAAGCAGTCGGCAACGAGTTTGGAGCAGTTTTGAAGGAAGAACACTCGATCAAAGACTTTTTTTAGTCGATCAAGTGGTTTCACAAGCTGAGGAGTTAGATTGAGTAGTCTGCTGTGCTCGATCGAAAATGCTGGAATTCGAGGTTACTCGATCGAGTGATATTTATGCTCGATCGAGTGGTTTGCTGGCTGAAGTCCTCGATCGAGCTGTTTCAAAGTGCTCGATCGAGTTTATTAGGGTTTCACGGGCCTTAATTAGTCCGTGTTACTTATTTTAGTTTATGGACTTAGTTATTTTCGATTTAAGCGTGAGTTAATTAGGTCATTGATACATTCTTATCTATCTTTCACTGCTTAACACTCTTAATTACGCTGCTTTCTCTTTTCCCTAAACTCTTTCACTGTAACTTTTGCTTTTGGATTATTTTGCTTGGATCTTGTGTTCTTTACGCCGGAATTCTCGCGATTGTAATCTCTTACTCTCCTTTAATCTTTATCTTTCATTTGTTTGCATTAATTCTCTTGTTTAATTCTCTTAATTTCTGCCCTAATCTCTTTTATGCAATTTTATTACAATTTTGATATGTTTGTTATTAGTTTATTCATTATTATTAATCTTGACAATATTGATAGTATGAGTTGCTAATTTAATTCATGTTGGGACTAGGGGATCTATGGTAGAATTGTGACGATCTAGCGTATAGGTTAGATGACTTATTTGTGAGATCCTGTACCCATGTCAATTTAATTGTATTTACCGACTTAGTTGAGTGCACGCTTCTAAGTTACCCTTTAATCTGGTTAAATTTAATCCTGGATCGGAAGATTGATGTAAATAGACCTGCTATGAACAATAGACTACCCTGACGAGGACAGAAGTTAAGTTAGGGGATGACAGGGCAGTCGTATACCTATTAAAAATAACCAACTGGCTCTAACTAATATAGCTAGGGACTTCGGGTCGATCTCCACATGGAGATGGGAAAATGTCAGCTTTGTCTAAGTTCGTCACGGTAACCAAATTTGGGGTTTTAATTGGGTTGTTGTTCTAAACTAATGAGAATGAGAGAGAGAAAATAACAGAGAAAAAGGATTAAACAGATAAGAAAAGCAGTTAAGACAGACGGTTCACCATGATCATTCAGTCAAGTAATCTACATCTCAGGTCACCGCAAGTATGGTCTGAGGAGCAGTGAATATCTCCTTCCGGTCTCAATTCGCCCTAAAGCACAGATAGCTTAGCTTCCGCCCTCACTACAGTGCCCTAATGTTCGCTTCGAGCCTCACCCTTTCCAACCTTTCGGTCCAGGTCAAGGTTTACTATGATAAAAATGTCTAATTGCGTCGACTCAATTAGACAGATACAATTAACTGCAGCGATTAACAACAAAGACTACACAAGCATTAACCTAATATGGCAACTACCATTCCTTCATAATCATGGATCCCCTAACCTTAGCTAGAGGGAATTAGCTATGCATCACCATTGAATTAACAACAATAACATATAAATGATAGGAATTAAACATGATAATAAAAATAAGATGGAAACAAATAAGCAATTGCAAAATAAAGGAAGAGGGGAAATAAAAGCACTAAATGTATTAAGAATAAGACCAAGAATTAAAGGGGAATAATAATACCGAATACAAATTTGAATCCGAGTAGCAAAAGGGTAGAAGGTAGGTAAAAATGAAGAAGCAGTAGAAGTTTTTCTAGTAAAAAGTGAATGAGGAAGAGTTACGCAGTCTACTGTATTAGTAGTATGCGAAAATCCTCTCTAAACCTAATCCATAGCTTAATTACAAAAGCCCATACGAAAATAGGCGGAAAAAACTCTATTACAGGAAAAACCACTCGATCGAGTTGAAATAAACCACTCGATCGAGTAACTAAGCGTCAAACCCCTCGATCGAGTGGAAATAAACCACTCGATCGAGTAACTCCTTGTATTTCCTACTTGATTGAATACTGGGACTGCTCGATCGAGTAACCTTCAGTATATAAAGCATTCGATTGACTAGAAAACTATCTTGGTACGTTTAGGCACTAAACACCTTCCAAAACCAGCTCACGCGTCTTCAAAGTGATAGATTCCAAGCTCCGGCTCCTTGTTCTCCATAAATGCATGCAAATGGGACGAGTTTAGGCTCGATTTAGCTCCTCTTTGGTTTATTCCTGCAGTTTACATAAAACGAACCAAAGTAGACTATTCGGGGGTATTAGTAGCTAGATGCCACGTAAATAGTATAGAAATGCGTGTAAAAAAGAGGTAAAAACCTTATATAAAATACACGCACCAAATCTCCCCAAACCAAACCTTTGCTTGTCCCCAAACAAACTATGAATGCAACTAAGAATAAATAGTGGAACGGGACCAACACATCAGCTAAAAATCGCCCACCAAAACTAGTTTAATGCAACAACTAACAGAGTGGCAAATGATAAGTACAAACGAGTTAAATCAATGTCTCAAACTTACTGAACCGTCGACCTTGCAAGACTCAAAAGTACCGGACTCTCACGGGTCGCTCATCACTCAAATGTAGGCACGAGGTGAGTATATATGTGAAAGATAGAAACAAGTAAAGACACTCACCTAACTCGACCTATAAGGACATGCATACAGTTAATCATGAATAACGTCTCTACAACCTTACATACGCATTCCAACCATACTAATAACCAAGACACATGCCGAGGACTTACATTTGGGTAACTGAGGTACTGGGTAAGAAGGGGCTAAGATGAATTTGGATATATGGGGTTAATAGCCAGGCTAGCAACAACGAATCCAAATATTGAACTGCATCCCAACTTCGTACTAAAAAACGGTGCCAATTCCATGCGCTCAACTCACAATACACCAAAAACTTGTCAACTCCCCATAAAATATAAGTAAAACATGGGAGTGAAAATCATTATACAATTTCTCAATTCTCTGCACATGATTTTTCTTTCTTTTTCTTTTTCTTTTTCATATTCCATTCTTTTTCATTCTTTTCTTCTTCTTCTTCTTTTTTTTTTTCATTTTCATCCATCATTTTTTCTTTCATTCCCTTCAATTCTTCCACCATCTTCCGAATTCAGATAAAAATAACCAAACTGCAGTAAAGCATTCCAAACAGCTACTCATTACTGGCTCGGCTAGGGTAGGAAAAATTATAGTATGTAGCTAAAAGGACAAAAGGGCAATTTGGCTATGTGGGGCTTATGGGTAGAATGAAGTAAAAGGGAACTGCGTCTCCTAACATGTGTCACCATCCACAGACCGAATGCATACATGTATTAAGAAGACTAGACTCATGCTTATGCAAATTGATGTTACATGCCTTACAGAGAGTACTACTCACATCCTAAATGAAACCGGTCATGAGTGTCACCAGTTTATAAAGCTCTAACCTTAGAATGTAATGTAGCTTGCCGATATGTGAGTCAAGTCTATTCGTTCAGATAAGAGAGAAACAAAAACTCGTAGATCATACACATAATCATGCCAAATATATGTTAAGAAAATGCAAGGCTAAGGTAAGGATTCAATGTAGCGTCAAAGTTCAAACGTTCCGACTCAAATTAGACGTGAAATTTTTTGAAATTTATGTGATTTTCGAATTAAAAACGACAATGCATGCGAAAATAAATAAACGTTCAAACGAAAATGCAAGAAAATAGGCAGACACAGATATGGATGCATACCTCCCCAAACCAAACCGTATAATGCCCTCATTGTACCAAAAATAGGGAAAGAAATGCAAACTAAGGAGAGAAGGATAAGTGGAGTTGGAGGACTTACAAAACAACGTGAAGAGGGACCTCCCCAAACCGACCATGAACATGGGAGGTCAAAAGACGTCAAGCAGTAGCTCAACAGACGAAAAGTAACGGCTGGAAGACGAAACCACTCGATCGAGTGGATTGGATTAGCTCGATCGAGTGAAATGGCATCAAAAGGTGCTCGATCGAGCAAATTGTTACTCGATCGAGTGATCCGGGTTATGCAGCTTGTCGATCGAGTACTGAAATCACTCGATCGAGTGAAAATCATCTCAAAAGTGCTCGATCGAGTAGAAAAACTACTCGATCGAGTGACTGTACCTGAAAGACACGCATCAAAAGTAAGGAAAATACATAGGGTGCATAAAACAGCGTCTAAAGTGCGACAAAAAGCTAAAGGCAAATAAAAAGTTCAACAAAAATACAATAAAACAGTACGGGTTGCCTCCCGGAGAGCGCAGGTTTATGAGGTCCCGCACGACCTTTCTGGCATCAATTAACTGGCGCATCCAGCTCGTCGAAGTAGAGGACTTCAACACGATTATCTGCTTCATTTGCCTCGTGATAATGCTTCACATATTGCCCATTCACCTTAAACCGATTTCCCTCGGGATCTTCTAGCTCAACGGATCCATATCTAGTGACAACTGTCACCGTATAAGGACCACTCCACCTGGACTTCAGCTTGCCAGGAAACAATCGCATCGGGCATTTAACAGCAGCACCTTTTGCCCGACATGAAACTTCGAGGTAGAATTCTTTTGTCATGCCATCTCTTCGTCTTTTCTTTATAAATGCGCGAGCTATCATAGGCGTTAAGCCTAAATTCTTCCAACTCATCTAGCTGCAAAAGACGATTCTGACCACACAACTTAGGATCAAAGTTAAGCTCACGAATTGCCCACCAAGCCTTACATTCCAACTCAACAGGTAAGTAACATGAATTCCCATAAACTAACCTATAAGGTGATGCACCAATTAGTGTCTTAAAGGCAGTTCTGTAGGCCCATAATGTGTCTTCTAATTTAAGACTCCAGTCCTTCCGTGATTTAGAAACTACCTTAGACAAAATCTCTTTCAACTCGCGATTAGAGACCTCAACCTGACCACTAGTTTGGGGATGATACCCCAAACCACGCCGGTGTTGGACACCAACTTTAGACAGAATAGAATTTAGTTTCTTTTCTTTAAAGTGCATTCCCCCATCACTAATGACGACCCTAGGGACACCAAATCGGGGAAATATAACCTTTTAAAACATTTTTATCAAGGTCTTGGCATCACAATGAGGTGAGGCAATTGCCTCAACCCATTTCGACACATAATCTACAGCCACTAAAATATACCTGATACCTTTACTAGACGGGAATGGTCCTTGGAAGTCAATGCCCCAGACATCGAAAACCTCAACCTCTAAGATACCATTTTATGGCATCTTATGTCTCTTTGAAATGTTCCCTGATCGTTGGCAAGCATCACAAGCTGAAACAAAAGACTTAGCATCAGCAAACAAAGAAGGCCAGTAAAAACCAGACTGAAGTACCTTAGCCACGGTGCGCGATGGACCGTGGTGACCACCATAGGAGGAGGAGTGGCAGCGTTCCAGGACTACTTTGGTCTCCCACTGCGGAATGCACCATTTGTAGAGACCGTCTGCACATTCCTCAAACAAATAAGGATCGTCCCAAAAATACTGCTTAGCGTTATACAGAAAACGCTTCCTCTGCCGATGAGAAAGGTCAGGCGGCAGCTAGCCACTGACAACGTAGTTAGCTATATCTGCATACCAAGGCTCTTGGTTAACAATTGACGATAATACAGCATATAAAGTATCGTCAGGGAAAGAGTCATCAATAGGTAGAGAATCTTCCCCTTCCTGTCGCGTCAGTCGCGACAGATGATCAGCTACAACGTTCTCAGGTCCTTTCTTATCTTTAATCAGCAAATCAAACTCCTGAAGAAGGAGTATCCATCTCAATAGCCGTGGTTTAGCCTCCTTCGTAGCAAGAAGGTGCCTCAGAGCTACACGGTCAGTAAAAACAGTAACTTCTGACCCAATCAAATAAGAACAAAATTTCTCTAAGGCATAAACTACAGCTAGCAGCTCTTTTTCAGTGGTAGTGTACTTCACTTCAGCCTCATCCAGAGTTTGGCTCGCATAGTAGATTGCATTTAAAGCTTTTTCTTTCTGTTGGCCTAGCACCGCTCCTAGTGCATAGTCACTGGCATCACACATTATCTCAAACGGCAAGTCCCAGTCGGGAGGCTGTATGATCGGCGCAGAGACTAAAGCCTGCTTTAACCTGTTAAAAGCAGAAAGACACTCATCAGTAAACACAAAAGGGGCATCCTTAAGTTGCAGCTGTGTAAGTGGTTTAGCAATTTTCAAAAAATCCTTGATAAACCCGCGATAAAAGCCGCCGTGGCCAAGGAAACTCCTCACCCCCTTAACATTAACAGGAGGTGGTAATTGCTGAATCACTTCCACCTTTGCTTTATCAACCTCTATTCCCCTATCAGAAACTAAGTGCCCTAAGACAACTCCCTCGTTGACCATGAAATGGCACTTCTCCCAGTTTAGCACGAGATTAACCTCAATGCAACGCTGCAACACTTTATCAAGGTTAGACAGACAGTTAGAAAAATCACTTCCATAAACACTGAAATCGTCCATGAAAACTTCCATAATAGACTCAATATGCTCTGAAAATATCCCCATCATGCACCTTTGGAAGGTGGCAGGGGCCTTACATAAACCAAAAGGCATCCGGCGATAAGCAAACACGCCTTGAGGACAAGTAAATGTAGTCTTAGCTTGATCGTCTGGGTGAATAGGGATCTGAAAGAACCCTGAATACCCGTCTAAATAGTAGAAAAACTTATGAGAAGCGAACCTTACTACCATTTGATCAATAAAAGGAAGGGGAAAGTGATCTTTCTGGGTGGCGGCATTCAGCTGTCTGTAATCTATACACATCCGCCAACCAGTCACTACTCGAGTGGGTATTAACTCATTCTTATCACTCTTAACCATAGTAGTCCCTCCTTTCTTCGGGACCACCTGCACTGGACTCACCCATTTAGAATGACCAACAGAATAGATAATACCTGTATCGAGCAGCTTCATTACCTCAGCCATCACAACATCTTGCATCTTCTGGTTCAGCCGGCGCTGACCCTGTCTACAAGGTTTGTGATCTTCCTCCTACTCTATCCTGTGCATACAAATATCGAGACTAATCCCCTTGATATCGTCCAAAGAATAACCCAAAGCTTTCCTGTTTTTCTTAAGCACAGCTAACAAAGAGGTCAACTGATCATTATCAAGCTTAGCACTAACGATGACTGGATATCGCTCTGTATCATCTAAGAAAGCATATTTTAGATGAGAGGGAAGAGGCTTACGCTCCGGTACCTTTACCTCAATGGAGCAAAGGGTACTGATCATCTATCTCACTTGCTCGCCCTCGGCGTCGGTGAGTTCACTCTCATCTAAATCATCTATAAGCAAATCCAACACAGCATCATCGTCATCTGGGTTATCTGCACACTCATCCAAAAACATAAGAGCTTCTAGTGGGTCCATCATAAAAGAACCCGACCAGAAGTCATAAATAGACTCGTCAATAATATCAACCGAATAGCAAGTATCCTCTATCATTGGCCGAGCCAAAGTGCTAGGCAGGCTAAAAGTGATCACGTCATCCCCTACTACAAGAGTCAAACGCCCTTGTTTGACATCAATAATGGCCCCAGCTGTACAAAGGAACGGTCTTCCTAAGATAATTGGGGTCCGGGTGTCCTCAGCTATGTCTAAAACAATGAAATCTACTGGTATAAAGAACTTGCCTATTTTCACAGGCACGTCCTCCAAGACACCTAAGGGTCTCCTAACAGATCAATCAGCCATCTGTAGGGTAATGTTAGTCAATTTAAGATGACCTATACTCAATTTCTTGCAGACATATAGGGACATGACGCTGATGCTGGCTCCTAAATCACAAAGAGCCTTATCAATATTTAAATTGCCTATGACACAGGTAATAGAGAAGCTACCCGGGTCTTTCATTTTAGGCGGAGCCTTATTTAAAAGTATGTTACTAGACTCTTGCATAAATGAAACCGTCTCAAACTCACTTAGCTCTCTCTTACGCGTCACAATATCTTTCATAAATTTAGCATAAGTAGGTACCTGGGTAACGAGTTCGGTAAAAGGGACAGTTACCTGGAGGTTCTTCACAACGTCCACAAACTTACCGTACTGTCGCCCGACCTTCGCGTCCTTCAGACGACTTGGAAAGGGTACTATGGTAGCAATGGGTGAACCCGCGACTTTTTCTTTACCTTTATTAGTGCGTGACGTCTCGACAGCAGGGGAAGATGACACGGTGGCGGAATTAGATATCAAAATAGGATCTCCGCTGCTTCTAATACTCGATCGAGTACTTTCCTCACTCGATCAAGTGGTTTCATATTGGCGTTTACTCGATCGACCATTTTCTTCACTCGATCGAGTGATCTCTTTTTTAGGCTTGCTCGATCGATCACTTTGTTCACTTGATCGAGTGATTTCTCCAACTATTTCACTCGATCGAGTAATAATATCACTTGATCGAGTATCTGTAAATTGAGCACTACTCGATCGACCACAATTATCATTCGATCGAGTGATGGGATTAATTATTTCACTCGATCGAGTGGAATTTTCACTCAATCGAGTGTCTGGACAACACGCAGCAAGGATTTCGTCCAAAAACTCGTCCAAATCATCTTCCGGGGCATTATCAGCTGTCAAAAACCCCGTCTTCTGGTACTTGTGGCCCCTCATGAGTAAGGCCACCTTGGAGATTCGTAGCATTTACTGGAGCACATGTCGGTAGAAGGTTGGCTTGGTCTTTCGCGAGTGTTAACTGCGCGACTTGTTCTCTTAATTCCACAATAACAGTTTCATTCTTGCTACATTTCTCCCCAAACTGTTGTGTTAAGTTCAACATTATGGATTTCAGTTCGGCAATTTCCTTAATTGTAGAAGGAGAGACCGGCTGCGGTGCCGGCGTAGAAAGAGTAGAAACATTCTTCATTTTCTCGTATAGTTGAGAAAAAGGGACCCCTTGCTTGTATTTATGATTAGTGAGAACGCGCTCTATACTTGTCAGACAGTCAATAGGGGCATGCCCTTCCATGCCACATCTACCACATAAGTCCACATGCTCAGTGATTGAACAAACCTGTGCACTCTCACCTATAGCTTCCGTAATCTCCACATTACCTAGACTTTTGCTAGGACTTTCCACTGCAGCTGCTACCAACTCATTAACTTGCCCACTACCTCGGGGATTTCCATATTCTACAACATGTATAGCCATCTCTTCAATAAGACGCCACCCTTGATCATCTTCCACATTTTTAGTGAATCTCCCCTTAGTTACACTATCAAGAATACCTCTCTGGTTTCGGTATAGTCCGTTGTAAAACTGAGTACAAAGGAACCAACGCTTGAAACAGTGGTGGGGCACAGAACGGACGAGCTTCTTGAACCTCGCCCACGCCCCATCCAAATTTTCAGTAGGCAGTTGGTCAAAAGAAGTAATCTGAGCTCTCAGGGCATTAGTGCGCTGCGGTGGGAAATATCGCCTGTAAAAGGCCAAAGCAAGAGAACTCCAGTCGGTTACCCCGGATGCCTCCCTATGTAGATCCCTCAACCATTCTCGGGCATCATCAGCTAAAGAAAAGGGAAAAAGAGCTCCCTTCACTATGTCCTGTGTCACCCCAGCAACAAGAGGAATGGTAGAGCAATACTCTGTAAACAGCTCTATATGCCTGCATGGATCTTCTTCAGGTACCCCCCTAAAGAGATTTCTCTCGACCAGCTTTATACAAGATGGGTGGATTCCAAAGGTTCCCGACTCAGTAGTGGGTAATAGGAAACCTTTTGGAAGCGAATCCACATTAGGCTCTGAATGGCTGGTTATATTAGGCATTCCGGCAAATAGAATTTACAAAGCAAAGCAGGTGCGACAATGTTCTCTTATAGAACAGATAACCTGCAAAACTAATCAGAAACTTCACAACAAATGTGATCTGTCTCAAGGAATAAATTCCTTGAGACGAGAGACAAACTCAAATAAAGCAACAAAATTGCACCACCTCCCCGGCAACGGCGCCAAAATTTGACAGGGCAGTCGTACACCTATCAAAAATAACCAACTAGCTCTAACTAATATAGCTAGGGAAGTCGGGTCGATCTCCACAGGGAGATGGGAAAATGACAGCTTTGTCTAAGTTCGTCACGGTAACCAAATTGGGGGTTTTAATTGGGTTGTTGTTCTAAACTAATGAGAATGAGAAAGAGAAAATAACAGAGAAAAAGGATTAAACAGATAAGAAAAGCAGCTAAGACAGACGGTTCACCATGATCATTCAGTCAAGTAATCTAAGTCTCAGGTCAACGCAAGTATGGTCTGAGGAGCAGTGAATATCTCCTTCCGGTCTCAGTTAGCCCTAAAGCACAGATAGCTTAGCTTCCGCCCTCACTACAGTGCCCTAATGTTCGCTACGAGTCTCACCCTTTCAAACCTTCCGGTCCAGGTCAAGGTTTACTGTGATAAAAATGTCTAATTGCGTCGACTCAATTAGACATATACAATTAACTGCAGCGCTTAACAACAAAGACTACACAAACATTAACCTAATATGGCAACTACCATTCCTTCATAATCATGGATCCCCTAGCCTTAGCAAGAGGGAATTAGCTATGCATCACCATTGAATTAACAACAATAACATATAAATGATAGGAATTAAACATGATAATAAAAATAAGATGGAAACAAATAAGCAATTGCAAAATAAAGGAAGAGGGGAAATAAAAGCACGAATTGTATTAAGAATAAGAACAATAATTAAAGGGGAATAATAATATCGAATACAAATTCGAATCCGGGTAGGAAAAGGGTAGAAGGTAGGTAAAAATGAAGAAGCAGTAGAAGTTTTTCTAGTAAAAAGTGAATGAGGAAGAGTTACGCAGTCTACTGTATTACTAGTATGCATAAATCCTCTCTAATCCTAATCTATAGCTTAATTACAAAAGCCCATACGAAAATAGGCGGAAAAAACTCTATTACAGGCAAAACCACTCGATTGAGTGGAAATAAACCACTCGATCGAGTAACTAAGCGTCAAACCCCTCGATCGAGTGGAAATAAACCACTCGATCGAGTAACTTCTTGTATTGTCTACTTGATTGAATACTGGGACTGCTCGATCGAGTAACCTTCAGTATATAAAGCATTCGATCGACTAGAAAAGTAGTCGATCGAGCTATCTTGGTACGTTTAGGCACTAAACACCTTCCGAAACCAGCTCACGCGTCTTCAAAGTGATAGATTCCAAGCTCCAGCTCCTTGTTCTCCATAAATGCATGCAAATGGGACGAGTTTAGGCTCGATTTAGCTCCTCTTTGGTTTATTCCTGCAGTTTACATAAAATGAACCAAAGCAGACTATTCGGGGGTATTTGTAGCTAGATGCCATGTAAATAGTACAGAAATGCGTGTAAAAAAGAGGTAAAAACCTTATATAAAATACACGCATCAGTGGAAATCTAGGATAGAAGGTGGACCGGAAGGACCTTTCAACATCCATCTCACAATGAGTTATCTAGACTATATGCAGTTGAGTCATTAGGCTACCGTAGTGAACCGAAATCCCGACATGTTCTCTCTTTATTGATATTCTTATTCTTGTTTCCTTCCCTTACTGCTCTTATTTATTTCTGTTTCCCTTAAGCCTTTTTAGTTTAGAGAACCAAATTTACAACCCCCATATTGTGACCGAATAGACGAACCTTTTTACAGATATCTTGCCTCCCTGTGGAGATCGACCCGAATTCCCTAGCTATATAGTTAGTTTAGTTAGTTATTTTATATAGGTATACGACTGCCCTGTCAAATTTTGGCGCCGTTGCCGGGGAGGAAATTGCCCTATCTGTTTCTTGTTTCGTTTATTTTATCAGTCTCAGGGAATTTTTGTTCCTTGAGACAGTTCTTATTTATTTTCTTTCAGTGCTGTGTATGCCCAGGTCAAATAGGTCGGAGTTAGTTTCAGCTGATTCTGAGCCAGAGCGAATGTTTAGGCATAGACTCCGTCTGCAAAGAGAATCACGAAAGGAAGACTTGAGTACTTTCGAACCTGAGCTTCAGCATTTCCTATTTACAGAAGACCAGTCTTTAGTAGAAGATAATCTCAGTTCTGTAAACCAACCAGTAAAGATGCCGAATATTGCAAGTCATTCGGAGCCTAAAACATCATCTATTCCCAAGGGTTTCAATCTCTAGACTGAGGATGGCAATACTTTTGACATCCGTCCATCTTATATCAATCTGGTGTGAGAGAAATCTCTTTAGAGGTGTGGCAGGTGAAGACCCGAGGAAGCATGTAATACTACGGTTTTATGAGTCTCTGGGTACTCTATCGAGTAGGCCTTACTCTGTCGAGTAAGGGTGTGTTGCGTTATAAAATAGTTTCTGACCTGTTGGGTACTCGATCGAGTAGCTGGGGTACTCGATCGAGTAAGGGGGTACTCGATCGAGTACCTTGGGTACTCGATCGAGTGTCCGGTTTTACGGGGAGTTTTCTCGGGTTTTGTTAATTATGCGATTAAGGTATTTAAACATAGTCGTCATTGTTTTAAATCACTTTTACAAAACCTAAATCCCTGTTTAAGAGAGAAAGCAACCAGTTCATCTTCCTAATCGCATTCTTAGCAATTCCCGGAGTTCAGACGGTCGGTTCTTGTCGTTATTCGTGTCGTTGAGTTCCTTGCGTCGAGGGTAAGCTTTTAATATAATTTTTATAATGTTTTGTTAAGTTTGGTTAAACCCTAATTTAGAGATTGGGGGTTTTGTGTGTAGTATGTGATGTGTAGCCTCTATGTGTTATATGATAGGAGGAGGGTTCGTAGAAGAGGCTTTTTGACTCAACTGTTGATACCGTCTGACTGTTGTGCTTTCCAGGTAGGATTTCCTACTCAGTATTAGTCCCATAATGGGATATCGCTGATGTGATGTATTTGGTTGTTTGATATGATGATAATACTGTGTTTGTGGTTGTGATTGTTGTTGATGGTTCTCGAGATGCGTTCGGTGAGTGGGGTCACTTGGGAGTGACTTCACGCCCTAGTTTCGCCCTTCGTGGAACCCGCCACGGAAGGGGATGTGCACATTAATGGACAGGGTTATCGCTCGGTATGATGAGCGGGGCTTAGGTGGGAACGGCTGCGGTCCCCCACTGGCAGGGCTGGTCCAGTGGACAGTCGGTGACGGAGATTGATTGGAGTGGGTGTGATTGTGTGTGTGACTGTTTGAGCTATGTTGTTTGTTGTGTTGTTGGATCATATAAATTATGTGATTAGTCGACCCGTTTAAATGTTTTAAAAACGTGGTGATCCATTCGGGGTGGTGAGCGGTTATTGAGCGGTAAGAACGATGCGTATGGGATAGTGGGATGAGTCACCACGTTGCGGTTTAGAAGTCTTCATTTGTGTCCGACGCTTGATAGTATTTTGATAGTAGATAGTTTTGAGAACTTGTAGTTCCCTTTATCGATTTTGGTTTTGAACATGTAATCACTTAAAGCGTAATTACTTTTAAAGTACGTTTCTTTATTGTCTTATGATATTCATTGCCTCGGGCAACCGAGATGGTAGTATCCTTATACCTGAGTGGTCCTGGTAAGGCACTTGGAGTATGGGGGTGTTACAAATGGTATCAGAGCGACGATCCTGAAACGTGTAACCAATGAATCTAATGAACCTAGGGAGTCTAATTAAAATGAACCCGGGGTAAAGGTTGTAGGAGCTAATGCAAAGACTCGGGAGACGTCCTAAAGTCGCGAACTCGCCCTACAATTTTGAACCGGTCACCATGGGATACGTGTCGGGATCTTTATGTGCTTATTGTGTGCTTTGTGTATCTATGTAGTAGTATGTTGTATGAATTGATGGATGCATGCATGTGGAGGATGGGGGATCTGAGTTGAAAGATGATGATGATGACGTGAATTGTATGATGGTTGATTGTAAAGCATGAAAGTATAATGATTGATACATGTAATTTGGCATGTTATAATTATGTAAGGAAAAGTGTTATGTTTATATATATATAAAGTGATGCGTAAGTATACATGTTGTTGTTGTCGTTTTGAGTAAGAGTACAGAAAGTTGGGAGTGTGAATTGAACATGTGTTGGGTGAATATGTTGAACGAATGTGGTGGATAAATATGTGGCATGGTGGATGAATTAGTGGAAAAATATGAATAATCGTTGTATGATAATATGATTTATGATTAAGCATGTTATATAATGAAAGTTATTTTATAATGTTGTTATGCTAGTAACATGTGAATAGGGGACTTGATGTCATGTGTTTGTGATTTTGTTTACGAAAAGTGATAGAATAAAAGCACGTGGGAAGCCATGATTGGCAAGTTAAATGAATTATGTGCATGATAAATGTTATTGTTTGGCTTCTGGTAGGTCGTAACATGTGGTTAGGGATAGTGGTTTTACAAGTATTGAGTCGCTTTTATTCGCTTTGTTGATGTTTAAGTTGTTTGAAAGAGAAAATCGAATAGTTATGTCGTCTGATTACAGCAAAGTTGTCTTTAAACTGTTATAACTTGAGATGCATAAATGATTTTAACGTGATTCCAATTGGAGGTGATAGCTTGTTCTTTTACGATTCTAACGATATGTCACACGCCCAAAACGACCAAGTAATGAGTGAGTTATGACTGTTTTGGCGGACAGTCTTTGAGAGATGCGTAGGTACTCGATCGAGTAGCCTTGGTACTCGATCGAGTAGGGGGACTCGATCGAGTACGTCGATTACTCGATCGAGTGTCCCTGGTAATTTGTTTTACGTGCTTCTGATCTTCACCTACTCGATCGAGTAAGTCCCTTACTCGATCGAGTGGCCTGAACTCGATCTAGTGACCCCTGTTTTGGGTCATATGCTTATCTTTTGAATTCATTGCATATTATTTTTAATTCAAAGGTATTATTTTGCTTCTTTATGCGTTGTTTTACGTGTGTGTCGGTCTTGATGCGTAAGTTACCCAACCTTATGATGTAAGGAGTAGCATCTGTGGTGAGTATGAGTTCGGTGGGGAGGACATGAATATGTGTGGTGTTGTGATAGATAGTGGGAAGAGGGAAAGGAAGATCGTTATGGCTTAAGTGAGACATAAAGCATGTTTGTGAGATGAGATGAGTGATATGTTTGTGTGTTGAGTAATGTAAAAGTAAGTGAATACGGGCAAGGGGTGATGTGAGTCTAAGGAACGTGAGAATTAAAGGATTGAGAGTAAGGATGTGGATAGTGGCAACTTGAGATGTGTGAAGAATTATGGAGGGAGATGGTTAGGAGTCGCGTGGGTTAGAATATACATAGTGAAAGTTCGTTTTAAAGGGGTTGAGAAGAGTAGTATATAGTGAACATTGTGGAGACATGTCGCGAGGTGGATTTGTAGACAGTGAGTGAGTTTGGGAGATTTGGTTTATTAAGAGGTGAAACTACTGTGGGATTTCCTTGGGCAATTAACGGTATGAAAGGAATTTTGATTTATAGAGATGTACAAGGAGATGCAATTGTTGAACAGTGAACGTTGACTTTATGGACGGATTAGAACCAAGTGTGGGTGATAGCATAATAAGAGAAGATCCATGGTAAGAAAGAGTGAGATGATATCGATAAGAAATAATGAGATTTGAGTTTTGGAGCGGTAAAAAGGTAATTGGAGCACTGAAGAGTTAGGTAGAAGGGATAAAGAGTTGAATGGTTAATGGATTTTGTCAAGTGTAAAAGAAAAGAATGAGGGGAGTAAAACTAGGAAAATGTTGACCGGAGTTATGTGACATAAAAGTAAGGAATCGTCGAGATGTATGATACTATCGGGGAGTAAGTAAGTTAAGGCTTATACTGAATTTCAGGACAACATGATTAATCATGAGTTTCGGGGAATTAAGGGAGTAAGAAGTTGGTAGAATATCTGCATGATATGAGATTTTGAGTAGAGAGTTAGATAATGACACAATTAAGGATAGTATTGGGAAGAATGTTGAGGTAGTGTTGTTGATGGATTTGATGTTCGTTATTTGGGATGCTAACCACATATAGGAAAGAAATCATGATGTTTAGAGATGAGTGTAAGAGGTTTGATGCCCGGACAGTGGTAGGGTTATGGTTTGTGACTAGTGATTAAGGGTGACGGTATATTACAAAAGCAGCAATTCTAAAGAGATTGATTTTGTAGGGACAAGATTGATAAGTATGGTTATGAAAGAGTATAAGATGTGGTTATATGAGGCGGTTGTTAGTAGTTGAGTATTAATGGTGTGGCTACATTTGGCAGAGGGTGATGGATATGCGAAGGGGAGACTATGTTATGAGGTGTATACGAGTTAAGCTCGGGTGAGAGGTAACTTTTAACAGGTGGTAACTTACGTGATCAGGATTGACTGGTTGGATGTGATTATGGGTCTATGTTATATATATAAATGTTTGTGTGAGGTTCTGACCTCACAAGAAATGGTATGGTGTGATAATTATAAGTTGTTATCTGAATTTTCTGTAATACATGTTGGATACGAGAACGTAAGGGAAGGATGTTTAAAAAGGTAATAATTTGACTGTTTTGGCATGACTAGTTATGCATGTCTGTATTCATGGTACATGTCAATCTGTGATATGGTAAGGGGATGATATTCACGAGGTTATTATTTGTTTAATTCATAAAACATGTTGCATTGTGATTTAGTAAAGTGGATTTGAGTAAGTTTTTCTTGTCCGAGAAGTTATGTTGGGTCAGTGTTTATGGGATTGTGTCTGTTGTGATGTCTATCGGTGTAGTTGTGGTGCCTCGGGTGATGATCCGGGCACGGTACCTAGTGTTGTGATACGGGTATTTTCGCATCGCTGTGTGTGACTGTTGGTGGTGGTGTTGCGATGTCGTCACCGGTTGTGGTGGAGTAGGCGGGATGATTATGATTCGAGTTTCGAAAGTACATACCAGTTACACATAAATTGTTGTTTTGTTTGATGTTGCTTCCTGTGAGTTTCAGTTTGTACAGATAGACAGTTGTTTTGTTTATTGATGTTTCTTACCAGTTAAGTTTTGGTATGAGGGTAGAGTATGATATGAAAGAGAGTTGTATATGTTTTCGTTGTTGTCATGGTATAGTGACATTCTGTTGATGGGACACAGTTGTCAGAAGTTGTTACAGTACTTTTGATCTTGTTTTAAGATGAGGCTTTAGACATAGTCATGATAAGTGATTGGTGGAACATGTGTTGTATTGATCCGGGACGCTGCGGGTGGTTCATAATCGATTTTGGAACAGTGAGTGTAGGGTGTTGGGAATTAGTGTCATGTTAAGTTTTGTATGAGTTTTGCGATAATAAAGAAAAGAACTTGAGGATCTAGTGTGAGTGTACGTAACGAGTGTAGATCGTGAGTTATGCTTTTGGGAGATAGGTGCCTTACATAGAGAGGTATGTTGTTTTGCAGTAAGAATGGAGAGTTAGTATGGTGATTGATTTTGCTACGAGTTTTATGGTATAGGTTAGGTGGTGTGCCGCATGAGTTGAGGTATGAAAAATGTTTAAGTAAGAAAGCCTTGGATATGTGCATGGCGAGTGTTTAGGTTATAGGTGGTTATCTTTGACATGCGGTGGTGATGAGGATAATGAAAAGATATATCTAGGATTTAGTATTAGTGAGTTACGAGGACGTAACATTTATCTTCAGAGGAGTAGGATGCGATAACAGAGATTTTGATGGTTGTTCATATGGTAGTATATTTGGAAGTAGAGTGTTGGTGTAGCATAAGAGATGGATTTGTATATGTTGTGGTTGATAGTGTTAAAAGGTCATGGACGTGCTTGTAGTAGTTCGATGTTAGGAATGCGAGAATACTTCGATAGTGTTGACAGTTGGGTGATGAGGTTATGAGTGTGAGTAAACTTCGAGGACGAAGTTCCTTTTAAGGGTGGTAGAATGTAACATTCCGTTTGATGTTTATGTAGTTGGTTATGTATGGAGTTAGTGTCGGGAGAGTTTATGATGTAGTTGATACGACATCGTGAGCGAGGTGTGAAGGTAGGAATAGTTGGTAGATTTGGTGTTAAGAGTTCATGGTTTCATGTTTTGTAAGTTGGGGTTTTGTTTTGAGTTCTTAGTAGCTTTGTTGCGTCTTGACTGAGTTAGTATGTTGTTTTTATGTATGGGTTGAACTTCGGGGACGAAGTTCTTTTTAAGGAGGGAAGACTGTAATACTACGGTTTTATGAGTCTCTGGGTACTCTATCGAGTAGGCCTTACTCTGTCGAGTAAGGGTGTGTTGCGTTATAAAATAGTTTCTGACCTGTTGGGTACTCGATCGAGTAGCTGGGGTACTCGATCGAGTAAGGGGGTACTCGATCGAGTACCTTGGGTACTCGATCGAGTGTCCGGTTTTACGGGGAGTTTTCTCGGGTTTTGTTAATTATGCGATTAAGGTATTTAAACATAGTCGTCATTGTTTTAAATCACTTTTACAAAACCTAAATCCCTGTTTAAGAGAGAAAGCAACCAGTTCATCTTCCTAATCGCATTCTTAGCAATTCCCGGAGTTCAGACGGTCGGTTCTTGTCGTTATTCGTGTCGTTGAGTTCCTTGCGTCGAGGGTAAGCTTTTAATATAATTTTTATAATGTTTTGTTAAGTTTGGTTAAACCCTAATTTAGAGATTGGGGGTTTTGTGTGTAGTATGTGATGTGTAGCCTCTATGTGTTATATGATAGGAGGAGGGTTCGTAGAAGAGGCTTTTTGACTCAACTGTTGATAACGTCTGACTGTTGTGCTTTCCAGGTAGGATTTCCTACTCAGTATTAGTCCCATAATGGGATATCGGTGATGTGCTGTATTTGGTTGTTTGATATGATGATTATACTGTGTTTGTGGTTGTGATTGTTGTTGATGGTTCTCGAGATGCGTTCTCGGCTGAGTGGGGTCACTTGCGGGAGTGACTTCACGCCCTAGTTTCGCCCTTCGTGGAACCCGCCACGGAAGGGATGTGCACATTAATGGGACAGGGTTATCGCTCGGTATGATGAGCGGGGCTTAGGTGGGAACGGCTGCGGTCCCCCACCGCGTGGTGGGTCCAGTGGACGATCGGTGACGGAGATTAATTGGAGTGGGTGTGATTGTGTGTGTGACTGTTTGAGCTATGTTGTTTGTTGTGTTGTTGGATCATATAAATTATGTGATTAGTACTGACCACGTTTAAATGTTTTAAAAACTGTGGTGATCCATTCGGGGTGGTGAGCGATTATTGAGCGGTATGAGACGATGCGTATGGGATAGCTGGGATGAGTCACCACGTTGCAGTTTAGAAGTCTTCCGCTGTGTCTGACGCTTGATAGTATTTTGATAGTAGATAGTTTTGAGAACTTGTAGTTCCTTTTATCAGTTTTGGTTTTGAACATGTAATCACTTAAACTGTAATTACTTTTAAAGTACGTTTCTTTATTGTCTTATGATATTCATTGCCTCGGGCAACCGAGACGGTAGTATCCTTATACCTGAGTGGTCCTGGTAAGGCACTTGGAGTATGGGGGTGTTACAAAGCATATAGAGGTCTTTACGGACTACTGTTCTACTATCCCCGCCACAAAGGGGGCAACTCAAGACAAGATTAAGGAGGTGTTGTTTCCTTTTTCTTTGACTGACTCAGCCAGGGAGTGGCTGACCGATTTGGACCGCACGGTTGTAGGGATCACGAACTGGGAGACCCTTGCTCTTGCTTTTTATAAGAGATACTTTCCTTCGCAGCACACCAATCAGCTGAGGAGAAAGATAACAAGCTTCAAGCAGGCACCCAATGAGACGTTTTACGAAGCCTTGTGCCGGTTCAAGAAACTGGTGAGGTCCCTTCCTCATCATGGGTTTGATCAATGGTTTCTATGTAACCAATTTTATAATGGGTTATATGACAACCATAGAGCTATTCTCGACGCCTCATCCAATGGTAGATTTCAGAAGAATATTGATGACGATAAGGGATGGGGCATCGTTGAGAAGATGGCGACCCATTGTGCTGAATATGGGAACCCACGGGACAATATTAGAATAGTTCACTCAGTTGATAAGGAAGTAGTGGCTCAGATGGAAGCCATGAATGCCCGTTTTGATAGATTGGAGCTGCAATCTGCTCGGGAGCCTCGGACGGTTCATTTGCTTACTAGACAGGCCACCGTCATATGTGAGACGTATGGGAGAAATGACGGTCATACTGTTATTGACTGTCTTACAGAGAAGGAACAAGTCCTTGCCTTCCAACAATACAGGCAAGGAGGGGGTTCCTACTATAATAACCAAGGGGCAGTCCATCCCAATTTGAGGTGGACAAGTAAAAATGTGCTCAATCCCACTCCTTCACCGCAGCAGCAACATCCATATGTCCCTCCTCATAAGGTTCAACAAGGATTTCAAAAGCCTCCTTAATTTCCTCCTCCCAATCAAGGTGCATCATCTTCAGGTTGGGTAAGTGAGCTATCTGAGTTGAAGACGATGTTGCAGTCTTTCACAAAGAAGTGGCAATTAAGTGACCAACAAAAAGACGCATCTATTAAGTCACTTGAAACCCAAGTTGCCCAGTTAGCCGTGAACCAGTCCACGAGGAAGCAGGGTCATTTGCCATCACCAGCCGATAAGAATCCACATCAGACGGTGAATTTAATAAATCTGAGAAGCGATCGTTCATATGAGGGACCCGAGCTGTTGAATTCAGACCCAAGGAAGAGTATTACTGCTGAGGAATGGGTTACTGTTGATGAAAATGAGCTGACAACGAAGAAAATACTCGATCGACTAGTTTCTGGGGGTCGATCGAGGAAAACATATGAAAAAAGGACTCGATCGAGTGAAAATCTTACTCGATCGAGTGAACGGGAAATTGAACAGCTCGATCGAGGAGTCAAAACCACTCGATCGAGTGAAATTGCTGACAAAACTGTTCGATCGAGTGGTATTTTTGCTCGATCGAACACTGTTGATAATGAAGACCTCGATCGAGGGAAATCTATCCTGAAAGACCCCGATCGAGAGGTAAGAAGTCTCAATCGAAGGATAAAGAGCTTGATCCAGCCGACACGTTGGAAGAAAGGAACAAAGGGCTCGAGATACCTATTATCGTGCCCTTCCCAGGGCGACTACAGAACACGAAGGCCAATCAACATTTCGGTAAATTTGCCTAGCTCCTGAAAAGCTTGCAAGTCACTGTTCCGTTCGCCGAGTTGCTGACACAGGTACCCTCTTACCTTAAATTTATGAAAGAAATTTTATCACGTAAGAGGCATATTAATGATCATGAGACGGTAGCTTTGACCGAGGTAGGGACTGCCTTAGTTCAAAATAAGTTACCTTCCAAACAGTCAGACCCGGGTAGTTTCTCCATTCCGTGTCATATAGATACCCACTTGATTGATAACGCGTATGCCATCTTGGCGCTAGCGTGAGTGTCTTACCCCTGTCTCTTGCCAGGAGACTTGGTTTGACTAAGTTTAATTGCACGAACATGACTGTACAGATGGCCATCCGTAGCATATCACGGTCGTTAGGTGCCATTGAGGATATACCTGTTAAGATCGGGAGGTTCTTTGTTCTCGTTGATTTCATTGTGCTTGACATCCCCGAGGATACTCACACCCCTATTATTTTAGGGAGACCATTTTTGTTCACTGCTTGTGCAGTGATTGACGTCGGGGGCAAGACATTGACGTTTCAGGTTGGGGACGAGGAATTGATATACCATCAGTCTAAGTCCCGAAGGGCTCCCATGCAAGCTCAGCCTTGCAATGTCCTTTTCTTCAGTGACCCTCATATTGACACTCCAGATGAAAATTTGGAATTTTGTGCTGCTATTGTGACCCCTCCGCCTCAGATTGAGAGAAAAAAGGAGGAGAATTCGTCTGTTTCCCTTGCTGCAGGTACAGATGAAAATAAGGCAGGAGTTGTCAACGGTCATTGTGCAATTAAAATCAGTCAAAGTGGGGATGATAACGTTAAAGCTGGTGAGAAAGGAATAAGGATGAGAAAAGTTTGCGCATATGTGGACGTCAACTATTCTCCTCCTACTGATTCAAGTACAAGTTCCTGGAGAATGAAGAGGACGGTTAATGTTGCTGAAGTGACATCCTCCAGTCAGAAGCCCTCCGTGGGGCTACTGAATTGTTTTTAGAAGTGAGCGGGGAATGCCCCGTGTAACAATTTGTAAAAACTAATTTTAATTTCCGTTGGAATTGTTTTAATGCGTTTATTAGGACAATTAGAATTTAGACATTTATAGCGTAGTGAGAAAGACTATAGACTGTTACTTTTTTGTATTTGGTATACTGGGATATTTTTGCGAGTGTTTTTATGCAGGTTTGGGGAGATTATACGCAATTTGGATGACGTACACAAGGAAAAGCACCCGATCGAATACTTTTTGTACTCGATCGAGAGGATATTGCAGAAAAAGGGTTCGATCGAAAGCTTTGAAGTTGCTCGATCGAATTGGCTAAATAAGGGAGTACTCGATCGAGTAGTTTTTACTCGATCGAGTGAATTGAAGCTGAAAGTCCTTGATCGAGTGATTTGAAATCACTCGATCGAGTGAAAATGTTTATTATACGCAGGAAGTGACTTCTTAACTCCCTCCTTTTTCATTATCTCTTTCATTTTTCGTCATAAACCCCTAATTGCGATAAAAAAAAAAGCTCCCAAATCCTCCATTAATCTTGCCCTTTACCAAATCCATCACCTACAAATTTCTCCTTGCGATTAAACCGACATTTGCCCTCTAATTTGCTCCTTGAATTTGCTTGTTTAATCGGTCAATTAAGGGTTTTAGGGTTAGCGGTTTTTGCTCGAAAATCGCCCAATTTGCTTTGTTTTCTGTCGATTAATTGCTAATTTGTGGGTCTCTTTCATCAAGTAAGTAATTCCTTTACTTCATTGTATTTTAATTGCATTAATTTTGCCTTTTATGAAGTAATTTTGGAATTAGCGTTAGGGTAGACGATTTTGGTCGAAATTTTCGACTGTTTTTGCGATTTCTTGTCTACATTGCTTTACTTGATAATTATTTCCATTACCTCATCGCGGTTTACATTTTTGTTTCGAATTTTTCGAGATAATTTGTGATTATGGTTCATGATAATCGAAAAATTGCGACTGTAATTGGGATTTTCTGCTGTTATTGCTTCAATTGATGATTATTCCCCTTTACCCTGTCACTGATTATCTGCCTAATTTGAATTTTTGAGGTAAAAATTGGGAATTAGGCTTGTTCAGTTGACCATTTCGACTGTTTGGGGACATTTCTCGCTGTTTAATTGATTAATTAACTATCGTTTCCCTTCCCCTGCTTGATTAGGATGGACAGTAGTATATTGCCTTCTTCCAGTTCGTCTGTTAGTCCGTCCTTATATGAGACGGTGGTCCCTGTTATCACCACAGTCTCCACTTCCGTTAGTACCGCAGCTGCTGGTCCTGTGTTCCTTGTTACTGCTGCTGGTACCGTTTTTGCTGCTGCTAGCTATGTTTTAGCCTCTACCTCCGTCACAGCCATTGCTGCTAGCCGTTCTTCCTCTGTTGCAGCCTCAACTAGTACTTCAGGTACGGTGACCACTCTTGCTGCGTGGTCACCCGCAGTCACAGCTGCTTACCGGGCGGCTCTAGTTCCTCGTCCCGTCGGAGGACGGGCTTCTACTTCAGGTTCTAGAGGTCGGGGTGGTGCACGAGCTACACCTGCTGCTGGCCGTGTTACCATCCGAGGGGACGACTCCCTCGACTCGCACCCCGACTACCCCCAGGTAATTTTTGTAAACGATATTCATTGCACTAGATTTTATACTTTAGCAGACTGTGACTTTCTCCCGACTCGTTTTTTGTGTCGTTCGTCACTTGAGAGGCTTGGTATCTACGAGCCGGTGTATGAGATTCTGAGGGGTACGTCGATGGCTGAACTTGTGACCATGAGTGCCTACACTTTCAGGGAGCTGACCCTTGAGTTTTTCAGCTCCTTTACCTTCTCCTCCGGGGCACACGACGCTGCCTCTACTTGTGCTTCTGTGTCTTTCTGGTTGTATAACCGGACTTTTTCTATGACTTCGGAGGAGTTCGGTACTCGTCTTGGCCTTTCCTTTAGGGCCACCACTGTCGCCCCTAGGAAGGTCCTTCGCCACCTTTGGTGGACTTTGGCACAGACCCCCTTCGAGGAGCGACGTCTCACTCAGGTCCACCTTCCCTATGCCCGTTACTTCCTGCGACTGATGGGAAGTACTATTTTTGGCCGAAAGGAGCCAAACAACATCACCAACACCGACCTTTCTATTCTGGGCGGATACTTGAACATTGATAGCGATGGCCCCTTTACCCTCAACATTGCTTACTTGACCACCCAGTACTTCCAGGCTCAGGGGGAGAAGACCACGGGCACCATTGTCTATGGTGGCATAGCCACCTTCCTTGCTCGTTCTCTCCTCCCTGCCTTACCTCGTGACTTACCGTACATACCGAGAGATAGGTTCCTGGACCGGGCATCTATGTTGTCCATGACTTGGCTGACTTCTGACCACCGGACTTGGAAGATTAGTGGTTGCTTGTCCGTAGACCTTCCTTGCACTACCCTTCCTTGTCTCGTCCCCTTGCCCACTGTCGCACGGGGCATTTTACCACCACCGTTACCCATGTACCACCTACAGCTCCGTCCACCTACTACCCTGCCCGCTTCTAGGAAGCGGCGTCGACTTGAGACCGGAGAGGGATCCACACCTTCTACGGGTGGCCAGAGTTCCACGGCCACTCCTACCCCAATCCCTACTCCTACTCCTACTCCTGCGCCCGACCAGGCACGACCAGTTCTTCCGGCTAATTTTGTTTGTCTTCCACCCTTTGAGGCGTCTGCGGTCATGGACCAAGGGCGCCGTGACAGTTTTTTGCTTGAGATGGCAGAGAGACAGGCTCGTATGGAGAGGGACATAGCCTTCACTTTGTTCCCTCTGTACGAGTATCACATGAGGCGACATCGTCCGATCCCAGAGGGTTGGCCACACCCTTCCTTCTACGGGTACCCAGCTGAGGGGTACCCGGAGTCTGCTAGTGAGACGGAGGAGGACGAGGACCCAGTGGCGGCCGCAGCGAGAGCTCAGGAGGAGCAGAGGAGGAGGAGAGAGCCGGAGGCGGACCCGGACTACACTATGACGGTGGAGGACGTGACAGAGGAGGCTGACGAGTAGCTACTGGTTTACTCACTTCTCCTGTTTTATATGTTTATTCTCGCCCTTTTATTTTCTTTTGTCTCCTTTTTATTTTATTATTTTTCATTTATTGGTTGTATATTCCCATTCCCCTGTTTATATCTGCTGGTGTATGCTGGAAGGCAACGAGGGCGTTGTCCGTTTTGGTTTGGGGAGGGTAATGCATCCTTTGAGTCTGCATTTGCATTTGTTTTGCATTCACGTCTCTATTTTTCAGCTTGCAGTGTTTCATTTATTACATAAAATTATAAAATCCAAAAAAAAATTAGAAAATTTCAAAAATTAATAAAATATTCACGTTTATTTTTGCATATAGGTTGAGTCGGAACGGTTGATTTCCGTGATGATATTGCACTTTAACTTATCATTTTACTTGAGCCTTGCAATTTCATTGACGGTTATTAGCTGAGTCTTACGCATAATCTACAAGTTTTTGTTCAAATATAGCTGACTGTTTAGACTTGACCTGATAAATTGGCAACCTACTTACAATTTCTGAGTTTTAGAGCCTTATAACTGGTGACATTCACGACCGGTTTATATAGGAATTGAGAGTAGTACTCCTTGCATAGCACGTTCATCTTTTTTGCACTTTTATGACATTCAATTTCTTGTCAAATGCACACATTCGGGTTTGTGGTCGGTGTCACATGCAGGGAGGTGCTTGCAAATTTCCCTTTTCTTACATTTTTCACCCATTTAGCTCCACTTAAGCCAAATTTAGCCTTTTTGACCCATTAGCTACATCCAAAACTGAGCCTGCCTAGTCAAGCTTGTTTAGTGTGGCTTTTGCGGTATGGTTTTCCGTCTGCGGTTTGGCCCGTGTGTATTTTGACTGGAGTTGGTGGAGATGAAGGAAGGGAGTATGAGTATGAATTTAAAATAAAATTAATGAAAAAAAAAGGAAAACATGAAAAGAAAAAAAAAGATTATGAAAAAAGAGTCAGACGTGTGAAAACCAGAAAAAGAAGAAAAAAGATTGAAAAAGTTATTAATTTGTTTTATTTTATTCATTAAGACGGTATTAAAAAAGGGAAGTTTGTGACCGTCTCACTCCTCCGTTCTTATTCATATATTTTTGAGGAGATAGTGTAATTGGATGGTGAGTTGTGTGCCAAATGAAGGGCACTTGAGCTTTATTTTTCAGTCAGTTGAGATTCGGACGGTCTTATATGGTCCTGTTTAGGAATTAGCTTGGCGCTTTTACCTTCACATTTCCATAAATTGTTTTGCCTTTTCTCACCTGAACCTCACTATTCCTATACTATTTGTAAGCCCTCGGCTATGACGGACATTATTGGTTGGAATGTGTGCATTAGTACTTGAATCGTCTTTCATTTTTGTTGCATGCATGCTATGTAGGTCGCAGTTTAGGTGAGTAAATGTTTCTCTTTCTCTGTTTTACATATAATTCACCCTTTGCTTCATGAGAGAAGAGTGACCACGTGAGAGTCCGATTTTGTTGGTCTTGCAAGGTCAATAGGTCAGCTTTATTTTTGAACAACTCATAACTCGTTTGCGTATTGACTGCTGTAGCTGTAACCGTTGGTTTTTGTTGCATTAAATTGGTTCGAGTAGATAAGTTATAGCTAGCTCTGAGTTATCATTTTCGTTCCATTAGTTTACATTTAAGTTTACTCGAGGACGAGTAAAGGTTCGGTTTGGAGAGATTTGATGCGCGCATTGTGCATAGTCTTTTTAGCCTATTTTTGCACGTATTTTCGTGTACTTTTGTACTGTTTATATTGCTTTATGCCCCGAAATGGCTACTTTGGTTCGTCTTGTCTATTTTGCAGGAATGAATGTGAAAGTAGTAGAATCGTACCACTTTCGTCCTGTTTTGCATACATTTTGAGGAGACGGGATTTTCAGAGCGAGATACTGCATTGGGATGCGTGAAGGAATGGTCTACGAAGAAGTCGGCAACGAGTTTGGAGCTGTTTTGGAGGAAGAACACTCGATCGAAGACTTTTCTTAATCGATCGAGTGGTTTCACAACCTGAGGAGTTCGATCGAGTAGTCTACTGTGCTCGATCGAAAATGCTGGAATTCGAGGTTACTCGATCGAGTGATATTTATGCTCGATCGAGTGGTTTGCTGGCTGAAGTCCTCGATCGAGCTGTTTCAAAGTGCTCGATCGAGTGGATTAGAGTTTCACGGGCCTTAATTAGTCTGTGTTACTTATTTTAGTTTATGGACTTAGTTATTTTTTATTTAAGCGAGAGTTAATTAGGTCATTGATACATTCTTATCTATCTTTCACTGCTTAACACTCTTAATTATGCTGCTTTTTCTTTTCCCTAAACTGTTTCACTGCAACTTTTGCTTTTGGATTATTTTGCTTGGATCTTGTGTTCTTTACGCCGGAATTCTCGCGATTGTAATCTCTTACTCTCCTTTAATCTTAATCTTTCATTTGTTTGCATTAATTCTCTTGTTTAATTCTCTTAATTTCTGGCCTAATCTCTTTTATGCAATTTTATTACAATTTCGATATGTTTGTTATTAGTTTATTCATTATTATTAATCTTGACAATATTGATAGTATGAGTAGCTAATTTAATTCATGTTGGGACTAGGGGATCTATGGTAGAATTGTGACGATGTAGCGAATAGGTTAGATGACTTATTTGTGAGATCTTGTACCCATGGCAATTTAATTGTATTTACCGACTTAGTTGAGTACACGCTTCTAAGTTACCCTTTAATCTGGTTAAATTTAATCATGGATCGGAAGATTGGACTAAATAGACCTGCTATGAACAGTAGACTACCCTGACGAGGACGGAAGTTAAGTTAGTGGAAATCTAGGATCGAAAGTGGACCGGAAGGACCTTTCAACATCCGTCTCACAATGAGTTATCTAGACTATTTGCAGTTGAGTCTTTAGGCTACCGTAGTGAACCGAAATCCCGACATGTTCTCTCTTTATCGATATTCTTATTCTTGTTTCCTGCCCTTACTGCTCTGATGTGACCATAATTAGAGCACATTTAGTCCCCGAATTAGCCTTGTTCCCATGCTTTTTAGTGCACATTTGGGTCATTTATTGTCTTTAGTTGGTGATTTTTGAAGTTATTTTGCTATATTTAATGTTTTTTGGTAGAAAACCAAGTCAAAAATGCCGTATTTTGGTTAAGAGTTAACTAAAAGTAGTTAAAGTTAATTAGGGTCATGAAATTTTTATGGTATTTCATGCATATTTTCTACAGATTGTATGTAAAATTTTGAAGGTTGGTTTAAAGGTTTGCATGTTTATTGATTTTATGAGATAAAAGTCGATAAAAGTGAAATAAATTAATCATATACTCGAAACATTTGTTCCTGCCCTTGATAAATTTATGTACATTTAAAAATATGATTTAAAAGTTAAAAGTGAAATTTAAAATGTGATTTCACTTTGTTTTGATGTTTATTGATTTTAGTGGTTAAAAATCGATAAATATCGATCTTTTTCTTCATAATTTTTATCCCAAATTTTTGGGTATTTTTTCTGATATTTTGATGTTCTTGAGAGTGTTCCAGAATACTCAAAATTTTTGTTTCAATTTTTGGTAATATTTTCAATTATTTTAGATTTATTATTTAAAAGTTATGATTTTACCGATTAAATTAGCAAAAATATCACCAAATCAAACTAATTATTCATCATTAAATTAGTGAGGACTAATTTTGAGGTCCAAAACAGTTTGGGCAATTAGTTTGGACTTAAATGGGATTTAAGAGTTGATTATTGATTTTTACAAATTAAAAATCGATTAAATCCACAAAACCGAGATGGATACCAACGATTGATAGATAGGGCAATTTTGGCATCATTTTACAGCATTTTAAGCATATTTATTTAAGTTGAATGAATGATTGTCATTTATTTAAAGTATTTATCTTGTTGTACCTAGTATGGCCTAGTTTATTTTAATCGTTATTACCCGAAATGAATGGGAATAACGATTTGTTTCTAATTAAATACGATCTCGTATCGTCGGTTTGTAACTAATTAATAGTTTTATTTATTTTATTAATTAATGTATAATAGGAATAGCTATGTAATTTAAATTGTAATAATTATTCTTACCGGCGTTTCCAAAAGACGGATTACATCGAGACGGAGTCTATTTTTGGAAGGTGTTACAAATGCCACAAGAAAAAGCCACTTTTGGAATGAAGAGGCAAGGGACGAAGGAGTTGGTTTCCGATATGTAATAGTCTAGGTTTTTATTAACTAGGTGGCTATACAAGGATTATTCATATGCTTGCTTGTTTTATTTTCGCGCATGCCAAAATCGCCATTCACATGCATTTTATTTTTGCGTTTGTCAATTCACGTCATTTACATTCACCGACTTAATTCACTTATAGGGAATATATTACTAGATTGACAAGATCTCTCACATAACTAAAATTGAGATTAGCCTTACCAATTAGTAACACCTATGAACCCCTTGTTCATTAGAGCCACGCTCGCCCAAGTGGGGTGATCTTTTTTTACCTTGGGTAAGTAGGGTGGTAAACGCTTAACACGCGCCAAAATTGGTTGTGTGACACCCTCATTTTTAGCGTAAAATAAACATGTAAAATTTTACAGAAAAACTGACAGGATATGTTTGTAATTGGTCCAACCAGATAAAACCTGTAATTTTAAAAACTTTTCTAAACCAACCACAAACACTTCCAAATGAAGAGTGCCAAAACCTGCAAATACTAACACCCTAATTTACATAACTTGCTAAAGTCGCGAGAATAAAGTGATACAAACCAAAGTAAGAGAGAGAGACATATGTCCCTTCAAAATATAAACACAACCAAATGTTTAAAGGTTTACTACAAAATAACCAAACTAAGTCCAAGGTTCTTTTGCTCACTAGCTCGTCTGTGACCCCATATAATCATCATCAACCTGTCAATCGCATTTTATACAAACACGAAAGCCACAATTCAGTGGGGAGTAACTTCGAGTCCTCCCAGCCACGAAATGTCATATTTAATGTAACATGTAACTTAACATGTAAACCACATCACAAATAATTTAGATATCAAATATTCTAACAAGTGAACTCTAAACTGACCAAATTAAACTATCATGTGAAACATATAACAAGCAGTAATCCAAACTTTATCAATTGTAACCGGCTTGCATCTCACCTATTACAATTCATAAAATCACCATACAAGAAAGGACAATATATCAAAGACAGGCATAAGTTCTTAGTACGGTCAATAGTCACTCTGTAATTCGAGTCTATACCACGAGGTAGGGAAGGTAATCGAACCGGTATCATGGCTCAGAGGTTCTATCAAAACATGGCCAAGACACAACACAACCCTAGCCTAAAATCACTTGAGACCTAGACATGCGGATACACACCACCGCACCCAAGACCCACAATTTTTCTAAAACAAAGTGAGTACCCTAAGGAGTCCACCAAAGGGTTGGCTAGTACTTAAGCTGACCACTTACTATCAAAATAAGTAACGAGGTCATGCCCCAACTTGGATATAATCCCACCAAGTCAGGAACACAAAGGCTATTAAGCAGTGAACATATACTCGTCAAAGACTATAAAGGCCTATCTATGACAAACACAACAACCTGCAAGAAGTATTCAATACCAATTCCATTTCCAGCAATATTAACAATATTAAAGGTTTCGGGGAATCTAAGGTCGTTTCTACAATATAAGAACCCATTCAAATCAACCAACAATATATGGGAAATAAAAACATAGTTAATGGCCTAAAACAAGAATAAGGCCAATTACCCATTTTTCACAATAATTCATCCAACCGAATTTTTACCCGCAACCCCAGTCCTGCGACAGGTACGGGTTAAATCGCAGCTGACCAATCACACAGTTGACTGACATCGAATCAGTCAAAGGGACCAAGGCTCAGTTTTCAGCTTAATCACCAAAACATTGCAATTATCGCCATAAAATTCATTTTAAGCCTATTCATTACAATTTCATTTTATAACCTATCCTAACATGTGCCAACTACCAAATAAGCATAATTTTACCATTAACATTATATTTACTACTAACATAATCCATTTCAAAAGATTACCCATATGTTACTTATACTAAATATAACATTAATGCACCCGAAATGAAAAACAACGCATGAAAAACCACGAAACAAGCAACGGGCCGACCCGGGCCAACCCCAAGGCAGCCGTGGGCCTGCCGGGCCTGCTGGGCCTAGTGGGCGGCCACCCCAAACCCTCCATTTCTCCATTTTTGTTCAGTTTAACATCGTCTGAAGCACCAATTAGTCATTCCCAATTCATTCCCATACTAATATGTGAACTTAAACTAACAAAAGACATGAATTAGACATGAATTTAACCCATTTTATCATGTGAAATAAACCACTCAAATAACATACACAAAATCACACAAAAAGCAAAGAATGTGACATTAATTCGTCGAGTAACTCGAAATATGTTACCTTTAGCAACAAAATGAGCAATTAGCACCTTGAACACCAAACCCTAATAGGCAAACTAGCCCCTATCTTCAACTATATACGAGTCTCCAAACTCGTCTTCTAAATCCTCACCTAAACAAACAATAAAAACACAATTATAAGTACTAAAACCGAAATTATGCCCAAAATCAGCCAAAATCGACATAATTAAAACTGAAATTAAAACATACTAGGATGTAGATCTTGAAGAGAGGATTCCGAAAATATAAATTTTGCGAAAATCGGACAAGAAACGAAGAAATTATGATGAAATTACGATAAAAAAATTATTTGATCTCTTTTTTTTGTGGATTTCGGTCAAGGGCACAAAAGAAGGACAAAAGAAGTCTTAGGAAGAAATGGGAAGGAGGAAGAGGAGGGTGCCGTGGAAAGGAGAGGAAAGGAGCGGGATTTTAGGCGGAATTTCATGAGTCGGTTTTGGCTCGTTACGACGATAATTAGAACCGCTTGTCAAATGCAAATTCCGACAAGGCCAAAGCTCTTAAACACGAGATTACAAGAAGATTGATTACTCATACGACCCATTTCCAAAATCGTTTGCCCAATTTTCAAAAGAGTTGTCATTTTTCCCGATATGCCCTTATTTCGAAATAAAAAGTTTTTACACGGTTTAAACTATTTTTAAACATTTCGAAACTACCAAAATAAATACTTTACTTCAAAATATAATAGAATTATATTTCTTTGAATTATTATTACTTCAAAATACATTAATATCAAATTTTACTTGATTAATAAATTACTTCCGCAATATAATAACGGTCCGAAATTACGGGGTGTTACAATCACCCCTCCTTTTAAAAAGTTTCGTCCTCGAAACTTAGAAGGAGAAATTATAGTAAATAACATCTTAATAATATAATCATAAGAAAAATATAGGTATCTTTTCAATGAAACGGTGATACTCTTGTTGATCAGACAAGAACATCCACATTTCATATCAAGATATAAAAAAATATTTCTACACCAATAAATGAGAAAACCATTATTGGGACGTTACCAATAACGATATTTAGCACTCATTAATGTTAAAACCATTAAAAATCATAAAAGCCTTTCAAAATTCTTAGTTTAAAATTCTATAATTGGAATAATATCTTTACTAATTATGATTAAATACGGCTTAGTAACGCGGAAAAAGAGTAAGAAAAAGGAATACCTTACGAGAATAATTCAGGATATTTAGCTAACATAGAAGCTTTAGTCTCCCAAGTCTCCTCTTCGACATTTCCACAACGCCAAAGAACACGGACTAAAGGTACAACTTTGCTCCTAAGTTGCTTGTGAGCTTTTTCAAGAATCCGAATTGGCCTTTCTTCAACCGCCAAGTTAGGCTCCAATTCAAGAATCTCTTCTTGGATGATATGGCTAGGGTCACTAATGTACTTCCTCAACTGAGAAACATGGAAGACATTGTGAACCTTGCTCAGATTTGGGGGCAATTCTAAACGGTAAGCAGCAAGACCAATCTTTTCAATCACCCGGAAAGGTCCAATATATTTAGGGCTCAGCTTCCCTTTTACGCCAAACCGTTTCACCCCTTTCATAGGTGACACTTTAAGGAACACTTGATCATCAACCTCAAAAGAAAGTGGTCGACGACGGACATCAGCATATGATTTTTGACGGTCCTGAGCGGCTTTCATCCGCTCCCGAATGATTTTAACTTGTTCAATGGACTCGGTCACCAAATCAGGTCCTAGCATTGGAAAATTTTGGGTTTGATCCCAACAGACTGGAGTACGACATTTTCTACCGTACAGAGCTTCATATGGTGCCATTTTAATGGAGGCTTGATAGCTGTTGTTGTAAGAGAACTCAACCATAGGTAAACATTTCTCCCAAGAAGTTTGGAAATCTAAGGCACAGGCACGAAGAAGATCCTCTAAAGTTTGAATTGTTCTCTCGGTTTGACCATCAGTGGCGGCGTGAAAAGCAGTGCTCATCAATAGTTTACTACCCAAAGCCTCCTGTAATGCAGTCCAGAAACGAGAACAAAATCGAGGATCCTGATCTGAAACTATATCTTTAGGAACCCCATGATAGCGCACTACTTCATTCACATAGGCACCAGCTAGAACTTCTAATCTCCAAGTCTCTTTGATAGGAATAAACCGAGCACACTTAGTCAATCGGTCCACAACCACCCAAACATCATTCTTCCCAGTGGAAGTCCTGGGTAAAGCCATCACAAAATCCATGGAAATAGACTCCCATTTCCAAAGAGGAACATCCAAAGGTTGAAGCAAACCCCCGGGCTTTTGATGCTCTATCTTTACTTTCTGGCAGGTGAGACATTTACTGACATACTCCATAACTTCAATCTTCATCCTAGGCCACCAGAATTGTAATCTCAAATCTTTGTACATTTTGGTACCTCCCGGATGAACGGAGTAAGGAGAGAGGTATGCTTCATCAAGAATTCTTTTTCTCAAATCGGCTGCACTCGGAACATAGATTCTACCATGATAACGAAGGTACCCATCATCATCAATCTTACAATCCTTAGCTTGCCCAAGTTGAATTTTAGCTCGAATGGATTTGAAAGTAGGATCATCGGGTAGGCAAGCACGGATCTCACGGTAGAAGTCAGGTTCGGCTGACATGGCATTAAGATGATTAGAGCCTCTTTTTACAAGACTTATTCCCAATTTTTGAAGTTCTAAAGCAAGTTCAGGAGGTAATTCCCGAAAAGAATTCAAAGAATGACAGGATTTTCTGTTAAGAGCATCGGCCACCACATTAGCTTTTCCTTCGTGATAAATTAGGTCGGCATCATAGTCATTCACCAATTCCAACCATCTTATTTGCCTCATGTTCATATCTTTTTGGGTAAAGAGGTATTTCAGGCTTTTGTGGTCGGTGTAGATGTTGTAATGGACTCCAATAAGGTAATGTCTCCAAATCTTCAAAGCATGCACCACCGCAGCTAATTCAAGATCATGAGTCGGGTAGGTTGTAACATTCCGTTTGATGTCCATGAGTGTCTTGGTATTGGATTTGATAGTTGATGATATTATGGAACTAGCAGCATTAGAGGATGGTAGTTGGTTATGTATGGAGTTGGTGTCGTGAGAGATATGTATGTGGTAGATACGATATAGTGAGTCATGTTGTGGAAGTAAACATAGTTGGTGGAGTGGGTGTTAAGAGTTCATGTTCTATGTTCGGTCGAGTTCTTGAGTCCTTAGCTAAGTTGTTGTGTCTTGGTCGAGTCTGTATGGTTGTTTTTATGTATGGGTTGAACTTCGGGGACGAAGTTCCTTTTAAGGAGGGAAAACTGTAATACTCCGTATTTATAAGTCTTGGGGTACTCTATCGAGTACCCCTTACTCTGTCGAGTAAGGGTAAGTTGCGAGATAAAATTGTTTCTGACCTGTTGGGTACTCGATCGAGTAGCTGGGGTACTCGATCGAGTACCTTGGGTACTCGATCGAGTGTCCGGTTTTACGGGGAGTTTTCTCGGGTTTTGTTAATTATGCGATTAAGGTATTTAAACATAGTCGTCATTGTTTTAAATCACTTTTACAAAACCTAAAACCCTGTTTAAGAGAGAAAGCAACCAGTTCATCTTCCTAATCGCATCCTTAGCAATTCCCGGAGTTCAGACGGTCAGTTCTTGTCGTTATTCGTATCGTTGAGTTCCCTGCGTCGAGGGTAAGCTTTTAATATAATTTTTATAATGTTTTGTTAAGTTTGGTTAAACCCTAATTTAGAGATTGGGGTTTTGTGTGTAGTTTGTGATGTGTAGCCTCTATGTGTTATATGATAGGAGGAGGGTTCGTAGAAGAGACTTTTTGATACAAATTGTTGATACCGTCTGATGTTGTGCTTTCGGGTAGGATTTCCTACTCGTATTAATCCCATAATGGGATGATTGTTGATGTGTTGAGATTGATTGTTTGATATAGTAATTGTCTTGTTTGTTGTGATTGTGATTGTGATTGGTTGTCTATGGTTCTCGAGATGCGTTCTCGGCCGAGTGGAGTCACTTGCGGGAGTGGCTTCACGCCCTAGTTTCGCCCTTCGTGGAACCCGCCACGGAAGGGGATGTGCACATTAATGGACGGGGTTATCGCTCGGTATGATGAGCGGGGCTTAGGTGGGAACGGTGCGGTCCCCCATCTGGCGTAATGGGTCCAGTGGACGATCAATGATTGAGATGATTGGAATTGGTTGGTTGTGTGTGTGTCACGGTTAAGCTGTCTGTTTATCTTATTGTTGATATATGTATTGAATTGTGTGATTAGTACTGACCCCGTTTAAATGTTTTAAAAATTGTGGTGATCCATTCGGGGTGGTGAGCGGTTATTGAGCGGTGTGATATGACGCGTATGGGATAGCTGGGATGAGTCATCACGTGGCAGTTAAAAGTCTTCCGCTGTGTCAGACGAAGTCTAGTAGCTTTGATAGTTTTAGTTGTAGACTGCATGAGAACCTTGTAATTCCTTTTATTAGTTTTGGTTTGAACATGTAATCACTTATTCTATAATTACTTTAAAAGTACGTTTCTTTATTGTCTTATGATATTCGTACACCTCGGGCAACCGAGATGTTAGTATCCTTATACCCGAGTGGTCTGGTAAGGCACTTGGAGTATGGGGGTGTTACAAATGGTATCAGAGCGACGATTTTGGAACCTGTAACAAATGAACATAATGAACATAGGGAGTCTAATAAAATGAACCTGGTGTATGTGTAATGGGAGCCCCGGCTGATGCTAGGTTTTGGGTGAGTAGGCGCCCTCATTTCAAAATCTTGGCCCCATGATACTTAAGCCAGTCACATGGTATGGGAATGTGGAGTCCGTGTGTATATGTGCGACGTGTATGTTAATTGTGCTGTATATGGTTTGTTGAAAGCATGTTGCATGATAGTTGGTTGACATGTTGGTTGGAATCGTTGGAAAAGTATATGAGAATGATGAATGATATGGTAGAAAAAGAAAGTAGTTCGTATATGATGATGTGTGATGAAGTGGATTTGTAATGTTGTTGTATTAGCAACATGGAAATAGGATTTGTAGTGTATGGGTGTGGTTTGTGTTATGAAAAGTTATGAAAATTTAAAACATGCGGGTAATACATGATTGAAAGTTGAATGTTATATGAGCATGATAGATGCTAATGTTTGGCTTTGGTAAGTAGTAACATGAAGAATAGAGGTTCAATGATATGTGTTTTGTATAACGAATTGGATGAAAAGCATGATGGCTGTTTATAACGTGGCACTTGATAACACGAAGTAGATTATTTTGTTAATTGTATGAGGAGTCGCGCAGATTTGAATGCCTAGTGGTAATCATAATGTTGAAATAATAATGATTGCATAGTACGTTAGGGTATGTGAGATAACATTCGGGTAGTATTCACGAGTCTGCATGACTCGATCGAGTGGGTTTGATTCGATCGAGTGGGTACTTGTCGTTATTTTGACCAGAATCGTGTTTTTGGGCACTCGATCGAGTACCTCGGGCACTCGATCGAGTATGGGGTCACTCGATCGAGTAGCCGGGCTACTCGGTCGAGTAAGTCAGAGATCAGAAGGTCTGTTGGGGTTCTGGAGTCGGGGCACTTGATCGAGCATGTTGGGCACTCGATCGAGTAGCCTCAACTCGATCGAGTAGGTTCTGGTACTCGATCGAGTGGGGTCTGTGCAGGTCATATGCGTATTTCGGGTCATATGTTTGTCTTTTGACATTCGTTGCATATTATGTTTAATTCAAAGGTGTTGTATTACTTCTTTATGCATTGTTTTACGTATGTGTTGGTCCTGAAGCGTAAGTTACCCAATCTTATGATGTAAAGAGTGGCACTATGATGAGTATGAGTTCGGTGGGGAGGACATGAGTTATATGTGATTATGATAGATGGTGGAAAAAGAAAAGGAAGATTGGTATAGTTTATTGAGGACATGAGTTACATGTAATCACTTATTCTATAATTACTTTAAAAGTACGTTTCTTTATTGTCTTATGATATTCAGTACCTCGGGCAACCGAGATGGTAGTATCCTTATACCTGAGTGGTCCTGGTAAGGCATTTGGAGTATGGGGGTGTTACATAGGTAACTTCATGAACTCTAAGCTGTCGAGAGGCATACGCAATGACTTTCCCTTTTTGCATCAAGACACAACCTATACCATGCTTAGAAGCATCACAGTAAACATCAAAGTCCACTCCTTCTTCAGGTAAAGTCAACACCGGAGCGGTAGTCAACCTCTTTTTCAATTCCTGGAAGGCATTTTCACACTCCTCAGACCACACAAATTTGGACTCTTTCTTCAGCAACTGAGTCATCGGCCTAGCAATCTTTGAAAAATCCTTCACAAACCGCCGATAGTAACCCGCCAAGCCAAGGAAACTGCGGATTTCAGAAACATTGGTCGGACTTTTCCAATTAACAACGGCTTCAATTTTGGCAGGATCTACCATAACGCCCTCTTTCGAAATAACATGCCCAAGGAAGGTCACTTTAGATAACCAGAATTCACATTTAGAGAATTTAGCATACCATTTTTCACGGCGCAAAATCTCCAAAATAGCACGAAGGTGTTTGGCATGTTCTTCTTCAGATTTAGAATAGATCAGGATGTCATCAATGAACACCACAACGCATTTGTCAAGGTGTTCTCTGAAAGTACGGTTCATCGATCCATGAATCTGCTGGAGCATTGGTCAATCCGAATGGCATCACCGTAAACTCGAAATGACCATATCTCGATCGAAAGCGGTTTTAGGAATGTCAGCTTCTCGGACTGGAATCTGATGATAGCCCGAACGAAGATCAATTTTAGAAAAAGTGGAAGCACCTCGGAGTTGGTCGAAAAGATCATCAATTCTAGGAAGAGGATATTTATTCTTGATAGTAACCCGATTAAGTTCACGATAATCTATGCATAACCGCATAGATCCATCCTTCTTTCTTACAAAGAGAACAGGAGCACCCCAAGGTGAAGAGCTAGGTCGGATAAAACCTTTGGCAATCAAATCATCCAGCTGAGTCTTCAACTCTTTCATTTCGAGACGGTGCCCGACCTATAAGGAGCTTTAGCAATAGGGCGGTACCAGGAATAAGATCAATAGTAAATTCAACTTCCCTTTCGGGAGGAATTCCGGTAGCTCATCGGGAAACACATCGGGAAATTCACATACCACAGGAACATTCTCTTTAGGAGGCAGAGAGGAAGAATCTGAAGGAGTCACCATACATAAGAAGGCTTGATGACCCTTTTTCATCGCTTTGACAAACTTCATAGCAGAAATTAATTTAGCACCGGTTTGTCTTTTAAGCACTTGATAAGACACGCGGTGACCTGAAGGGCTTGTAAGAATTATTTTCTGGTCCCGACATTCAAATCGAGCATGATAAGTATGTAACCAATCCATGCCCAAAATGACATCAAATTCTTCAAGCGGAAATCGGAAAAGATTTGCTGGAAATATAGATCCCGCAATAGAAATAGAAACTCTCGGATAGATTTTAGAACAGGAAAAGACATCACCAGAGGGGAAGGATATAGATGTGCTTTCTTCATGTGATGATTCAAGTGATAACTTATCGGAGAGTTTCATTGAAATAAAAGATAAAGAGGCACCCGTATCAAATAGTACCAAACAAGGAACATCAAAAATAGAAAATGTACCAGTGATAATATCAGGGTGTGCCTCAGCTTCAGCTCGGCTCATGACAAAAATCCGGCCTTTCGGCCTTTCTGGGGCAGCAGGAGTAGTAGGAGCCGTCACCTTCTTCTCCGGGCAAACATTAGCCTTGTGGCCCGGTTTGTTGCAAGAAAAGCATATGATAGGATCAACGAAGCATTTACCCGGATGTGCTGGTTTCTTGCAGTTATAGAATACTCGGTTCTTAGCACCTTTATTGTTGTTTAAAGCCAAAGATTGACCACCCCGGTTAACTTGCATAGTAGGATCAAATCTCCTCTTGTTTGGGTAAGAGGGAGAAGAGGTGAACCTGGGTGAAGGAGTATAAGGCCTAGAAGAAGGATATAAAGGCCTCTTGCCAAGACTAGAACTAGTTGCACGAGCTTCATTTTCAATGTCTTTCAGGGAATTCTCAGCCCATAAAGCATCATTGTAAATTGAAACAAAGCTGGTGGAATCTCGGCGAACCATGCTTTTGATTTAAGGAGAGAGCTTTTCAAGATAAAAGAAGGCTTTTTCATTGTCATCCTTCACCAATCTAGTAGCATAATGAGCCAACTCGTTGTATTTATCAGTGAAGGCCTGAACCGGAAGGCTTCCTTGCTTTAATTCCATGAATTCTTTCAACTTTTGCTGTTTAAGTTCTTGCGGATAGAATCGGGCCTCCACTAATTCCTTGAAACGTTCCCAGTCAAATCCCGGTTCAGATGAAACGGTAGGCCCAGTCATAGACCACAATCGATCTGCTTCTCGTACTAGGAAGTGAGATGCCAGCTTCACTTTATGTTCCTTCTGAACATCATACAACGAAAAGCTTTTCTCTAACTCTCGAAACCACCCCGCAAGAGCAACTGGATCAATTTCTCCACCATAAGTGGGAGTGTTGTTTCGGGTTAATTGATTAGCCACCCAAGTATAGGTGCCTGGAGTACCCTCAAGAGGCGGAGGGGGAGGAGGAGCTTGTTGATTCTGCTGATTTTGTTGGTTTTGGAGGATTTGAGTAAGAGCTAGTAAAATAGCATCATCAACTCTTCTTGGCGGAGCCATCTTGCAAAAGAGAAAATTTAATTAGTACTTAACAATTAGCAATCACAATCAGGCTACCACATAAAATCCTAAATCTACCCATCCTACCCATCTCTCAAGTTTATTATTTAAAGGTCAAGTGATTTTAAGTGGGGTGCACAAACGTGCGTCGGGAGCAACAAGCTCTGATACCAACTGTGACACCCTCATTTTTAGCGTAAAATAAACACGTAAAATTTTACAGAAAAACTGACAGGATATGTTTGTAATTGGTCCAACCAGATAAACCTGTAATTTTAAAAACTTTTCTAAACCAACCACAAACACTTCCAAATGAAGAGTGCCAAAACCTGCAAATACTAACACCCTAATTTACACAACATGCTAAAGTCGCGAGAATAAAGTGATACAAACCAAAGTAAGAGAGGGAGACATATGTCCCTTCAAAATATAAACACAACCAAATGTTTAAAGGTTTACTACAAAATAACCAAACTAAGTCCAAGGTTCTTTTGCTCACTAGCTCGTCTGTGACCCCATATAATCATCATCAACCTGTCAATCGCATTTTATACAAACACGAAAGCCACAATTCAGTGGGGAGTAACTTCGAGT
The DNA here is from genome assembly GCF_048544455.1 of Silene latifolia. Taxonomy (NCBI): domain Eukaryota; kingdom Viridiplantae; phylum Streptophyta; class Magnoliopsida; order Caryophyllales; family Caryophyllaceae; genus Silene; species Silene latifolia. Next base: position 134,744,524 of record NC_133527.1, on the reverse strand, counting down.
CCTCCCAGCCACGAAATGTCATATTTAATGTAACATGTAACTTAACATGTAAACCACATCACAAATAATCTAGATATCAAATATTCTAACAAGTGAACTCTAAACTGACCAAATTAAACTATCATGTGAAACATATAACAAGCAGTAATCCAAACTTTATCAATTGTAACCGGCTTGCATCTCACCTATTACAATTCATAAAATCACCATACAAGAAAGGACAATATATCAAAGACAGGCATAAGTTCTTAGTACGGTCAATAGTCACTCAGAATCGAGTCTATACCACGAGGTAGGGAAGGTAATCGAACCGGTATCATGGCTCAGAGGTTCTATCAAAACATGGCCAAGACACAACACAACCCTAGCCTAAAATCTGCGCAGACCTAGACATGCGGATACACACCACCACACCCAAGACCCACAATTTTTCTAAAACAAAGTGAGTACCCTAAGGAGTCCACCAAAGGGTTGGCTAGTACTTAAGCTGACCACTTACTATCAAAATAAGTAACGAGGTCATGCCCCAACTTGGATATAATCCCACCAAGTCAGGAACACAAAGGCTATTAAGCAGTGAACATATACTCGTCAAAGACTATAAAGGCCTATCTATGACAAACACAACAACCTGCAAGAAGTATTCAATACCAATTCCATTTCCAGCAATATTAACAATATTAAAGGTTTCGGGGAATCTAAGGCCGTTTCTACAATATAAGAACCCATTCAAATCAACCAACAATATATGGGAAATAAAAACATAGTTAATGGCCTAAAACAAGAATAAGGCCAATTACCCATTTTTCACAATAATTCATCCAACCGAATTTTTACCCGCAACCCCAGTCCTGCGACAGGTACGGGTTAAATCGCAGCTGACCAATCACACAGTTGACTGACATCGAATCAGTCAAAGGGACCAAGGCTCAGTTTTCACTTAATCACCAAAACATTGCAATTATCGCCATAAAATTCATTTTAAGCCTATTCATTACAATTTCATTTTATAACCTATCCTAACATGTGCCAACTACCAAATAAGCATAATTTTACCATTAACATTATATTTACTACTAACATAATCCATTTCAAAAGATTACCCATATGTTACTTATACTAAATATAACATTAATGCACCCGAAATGAAAAACAACGCATGAAAAACCACGAAACAAGCAACGGGCCGACCCGGGCCAACCCCAAGGCAGCCGTGGGCCTGCCGGGCCTGCTGGGCCTAGTGGGCGGCCACCCCAAACCCTCCATTTCTCCATTTTTGTTCAGTTTAACATCGTCTGAAGCACCAATTAGTCATTCCCAATTCATTCCCATACTAATATGTGAACTTAAACTAACAAAAGACATGAATTAGACATGAATTTAACCCATTTTATCATGTGAAATAAACCACTCAAATAACATACACAAAATCACACAAAAAGCAAAGAATGTGACATTAATTCGTCGAGTAACTCGAAATATGTTACCTTTAGCAACAAAATGAGCAATTAGCACCTTGAACACCAAACCCTAATAGGCAAACTAGCCCCTATCTTCAACTATATACGAGTCTCCAAACTCGTCTTCTAAATCCTCACCTAAACAAACAATAAAAACACAATTATAAGTACTAAAACCGAAATTATGCCCAAAATCAGCCAAAATCGACATAATTAAAACTGAAATTAAAACATACTAGGATGTAGATCTTGAAGAGAGGATTCCGAAAATATAAATTTTGCGAAAATCGGACAAGAAACGAAGAAATTATGATGAAATTACGATAAAAAAATTATTTGATCTCTTTTTTTTGTGGATTTCGGTCAAGGGCACAAAAGAAGGACAAAAGAAGTCTTAGGAAGAAATGGGAAGGAGGAAGAGGAGGGTGCCGTGGAAAGGAGAGGAAAGGAGCGGGATTTTAGGCGGAATTTCATGAGTCGGTTTTGGCTCGTTACGACGATAATTAGAACCGCTTGTCAAATGCAAATTCCGACAAGGCCAAAGTTCTTAAACACGAGATTACAAGAAGATTGAGTACTCATACGACCCATTTCCAAAATCGTTTGCCCAATTTTCAAAAGAGTTGTCATTTTTCCCGATATGCCCTTATTTCGAAATAAAAAGTTTTTACACGGTTTAAACTATTTTTAAACATTTCGAAACAATCAAAATAAATACTTTACTTCAAAATATAATAGAATTATATTTCTTTGAATAATTATTACTTCAAAATACATTAATATCAAATTTTACTTGATTAAAAATTTACTTCCGCAATATAATAACGGTCCGAAATTACGGGGTGTTACAGGTTGGACTCAACGGGGTATAAGACGGTCTTGTATTCTGGGGCTAGTAGATGAATTTAAGGAAATTCGTCAACCAAGAGTTCTAGAGGTAGAATTAGTCAACCGTCGACTTACCGAATTTGCACGATTATGGGATATTTCGCCCAAACGATGCTCATTTTTGTTTAATATTTGGGTCTTGGAATCATTTATATAATTTAGTGGGAGATCATTATATAAATGTTAAAACTTGTTAAACATGTTTTCACAAGTAATTTTAAAACAATGGATGTTAATTTTTCCTTATTTGTTGTAGCATTGTAATTCGCAATGGCAACTTCTTCAACTCCATCGACTACTTCACAAGGCAAAGATTCATGGCTAAGGTCTGTAATGGACAAATGTATCTGAAAATATGACGGTAGTAGGCACGAGAATCCATAAGAATGAAGGAAGAGAAGTTAAGAAGAAAACACGAAGAAAAGAGCTTCAAACTCCTAGTGCCTACTTTGAAGAGCCATATATAGAGTTCTACAACTTATTTTCAAGTGATTCCAACTGAAGGTGAAATCTTATCTTCTTAGCTTTCCAACGCCGTGAAAATCGCTTATTTTTGACAAGTAACAAAGAAATGGCGGTCGTTTGAAGTTCAGTGCGCAAAGCAGGATCTTGGTTCCTCGATCGAGTGCTCCTAGGATTGATCGAGGAACCTCCTTACTCGATCGAGTACACCTTGGGCTCGATCGAGGAACCAACATAATCAACTAAAATTTTCAATGTCGAGAGTTGGGGGTTCTTGAACTTTGGTGCCTCGATCGAGTGAGACCAGGCTCGATCGAGGAAGTTGTAACTTGATCGAGTGCACTTAGGCTCGATCGAGGAACCTTCCAGTTTCCATATTTTTCTGAAATTTTCCTTAAGTCGGTTATGTACTATTATAAATACCTAAACTCGTATCCTAGGTTAACTATACTTTCTTTAGGTTTAGTATAGCTACTCTAAAACTCTCTCAAATACTTTTAGTTTAGTTTAGTTTCATTATTATTGTTCGGATCTAAGCTTGTTCTTCATTACTATGGTTTTACTATTAATCTTTCCTCAATTATTGTTTAATTCATTATTTATCTTTATTATTGTTCATCATGTTCTTAATTATGCTTTCCATTGTTGCTATTATTGTTATTATAATTAGTATGAGTAGCTAAATTCTTTAATCTAGGGTGAAAGGGGATCTAGGTGGTTAGAAAAGGAATTATTATGAATTGATTGTTAAATTGCTTTCTATTGTTGTTCAATTATCGTATTACTTCTAATTAGTTGATTATTCATCAGAATTGATTAATTAGTATCGCATAAACTAGGATTATCACCGACAGGGTTAAGACTAGTATAGGCCACGATAATTGAATTAGACCGACTTAATGATAGCGATTGCATGTTAAGTTAGATCTAAAAAGACATATTAGAATCAACCGATCGTATGACTTTCAACAATATAAATTGCTCAATCAATGAATTAAATCTTACCCTTTGATGACTACCTAGTAAACCCGAATCCCTAGAATCTTTAATATTATTGTTTATCATCTTTATTTAATTTGCTATTTGTTGTTAGAAATCAAACCAATCAAAACCCCGAAACTGGTTACTTTAAGACGGATTTAAATATAAACAAACTAGATAATCACCGCCTCCCTGTGGATTCGACTCCGACTTACCGCTAGCTATTTTGTTAGTACTAAGCTAGGATTTATTTTGATTACGGCAAATGATTGAAAATAACCTTATCAATTTTGGCGCCGTTGCCGGGGAGGCAACAATTGTTCTGTTTGTTTCTGTTTATTTTTGTCTTTTATTTCAAGGAACTTCAGTTCCTTGAGGCAGTTTTATCTTTTCTTGTTGTTTTTGTGTATGCCCAGGTCTAACAGGTTAGAGATCTTACCGTTTGATCCCGAGCCAGAAAAGACTTTTCTGTACAGACGAAAATTTCAAAGAAAAGTAAGTCAAGTGGAAAACTTGAGTACACTTGACTACGAGTGGTATACTTTCGCAGAAGATCCGTCCTTTGAAGAGGACACTCTTATTTCTGCAGCTGCAACTTCTACAACACCGAAGATACCGACATTGGCAAGTCACTCCGAAACCACGGTTGATTATATTCCTAAAGGCTTCAAGCTCCCTACCACTGGTAAAGGAACTTTTGGGATCAAGCCTTCTTACATAAGCTTGATAGAGAGGAATTTATTTGGAGGAAAACCAGGAGAGGACCCTGCAAAGCATATGTAGAAATTCGTTACTTATTGCTGTTCTATTCCTTTGACAGCCGGGGTGTCTCAAGATCAGGTCAAGCAAACTCTCTTCCCTTTCTCTTTGAGAGATGATGCAGCTGAGTGGTTAAGGGGCTTAGACATGGAGACCGACGCAATTACCAACTGGACTTCTCTAGCTCTTGCATTCTACAAGAGGTATTTTCCACCACAGAAAACTAATGCATTGAGAAGTCAGATTACAAGTTTTAAGCAAGGTCCTACTGAGGATTTTAATGAAGCTTGGATACGGTTCAAAAGACTAGTTCGGCCCGTCCCTCACCATGGTTTCGAAAATTGGTTCCTTTGCAATCAGTTCTACAACGGGTTGTGTGATGATCATAGAGCCTTACTTGATTCAGCTGCTAATGGGAGATTCCAAGATAATACTAATGACGGTAATGCTTGGAAGTTGATTGATCAGATAGCTACTTACACAGCTGAGTATGGTAATCCTAGAGGATGTAAGAGAGGAAGTGGCTCATATAGTGCGGCCGCGGAACAGTTGGAAGCCATACTTGCTCAAATAGCAGATTTAAAGACTACTTAGTCTTTCGGAAAGCAAGAAACAGTTCATATGGTTCAACAAGAAGTGTCCCGCAAGAGATGTGGTATAGATGGCCACACTACGGCCAAGTGTGTGAGTACTATTGGGCAAGTTCATGCCTTCCAGTCTTTTAAGCAAGGTACTCCATATTCTAACTTCTTCACTGAAAGGAGTCTGAATGCTTATGCTCAAGCTTCTCAACAAAATCCATATATTATTCCTCCAAATCGTGGTAATCAACCACAAGGAGGTTATCAAAGGCTAAATCAAGGAGGTTTTCAACAATTTCAACCTCCTCCTCAAGCTCCAAGTAATGAAGTATCGGAGTTAAAAGCTCTATTGCAACAAACTTTGATGATGCAACAAAAGCAAACGGCTCAAATCTTCGAACTCATGGCTCACAATAAGATGTTGGATACTTAAGTTGCTCAAATGGCGGCTCAAAATCCATCAAAACAGTCTGGCCTTCCTCCTCAAGGTAAACAAGCACATGAGCACGCTAGTTCTATTTCCTTGAGGAGTGGTACTTCTTATAATGCTCCGGACATGCCCATTAAAGATGATGAAGTTCCATACATGCATCCTAAGGGGTTGGGAGATTTGGAGCTAAGTGACGATGAAAAAGAAACTTGCAAAGATGAAACACGGGATTTGACGAAAAGCAAAAAGATGGAGCAAAGCCAGGTTCCTCGATCGAGTAGACACGGGCTCGATCGAGGATCTTCCTTACTCGATCGAGTGCACCCCGGGATCGATCGAGGCACCTATGTAATTGACGTTGATGTTTCCAAACGTACTCCTAATGCAAAGGAAGCCGAGCCAATTAAAATTCAACTACCTTTTCCCCACAGATTGCAGAAATACAAACTTGAACAACAATTTGGGAGGTTTATGGAGGTAGTGAAGAATCTTCAAGTGACAGTGCCATTTACTAAATTGGTAACTCAAGTGCTGGCGTATGCTAAATTTTTAAGAGAAATATTATCAAAGAAGAGATCCTTTGATGAAGTGGAGACAGTACATTTACTGAGGAGTGCGCGGACGCATTGCAAGCTGACTCACCACCAAAGCTTAAGGATCCAGGGAGTTTTTCTATTCCTTGTCATATTGGCAGTATAGCTATTGATAGAGCCCTTTGTGATTTAGGGGCTAGTGTTAGTGTCATGCCGTATTAAATATGTAAAAAGTTAAATATGGGTCAACTCCGTATCAATAATATGACCTTACAAATGGCCGACAGATCATTAAAGAAACCTATGGGTGTCTTAGAGGATGTGCTCGTTAGAGTAGGGAAATATTTCATTCCAAGTGACTTTATTGTTATGGATATGGCTGAGGACTCTCAAGTACACATTATTCTTGGTAGACCATTCCTTCACACTGCAGGGGCACTTATAGATGTTAGGCATGGTAGTCTGACACTAAGAGTTGGGGATGACACTATTAGATTTGTTCTTTATAACATTTCAAAACATCCTCCTGATTCAAAAGCTTCTTGTCATATGATTAATGTTTTTGATCCCACTTCTGATTGCCTTGCTTTGTGTTCTCATAGGAATCCACCTGACGCCCCTGCTATTGCGTCATATCCATGGAGCATGGAAGGGGATGATATAGAGAAGCTTATTTGTGGAGATGATCCTCCTCCTGAGATGGTTTACAGATGTGATGAGAGTGTTGATATAGAAGCTGAGTTGGATGCTTTGGAAGCTGAAATTTTCAGAGAAGAGCCAGTTAGAGTTTTTGATGAAGCTTCTATGACAGACGAAGTGCCTTATCTCCTTCCTCAAGAGGATGACCTAAAGAATGATGAACATTGCTCATATTTTATATTAAACTTTGAGTTTGATGAGCCAGGACATTTTTCATTGTTTGTATTCTTTACTTAGACTATTTTTTGGTGCGACTTATGCTTCTGTGTAGCACATGCGCTACTTTTTGATTTACAATTACGAGCTTTAACTTGTATTGATTGTGATTTATGTGCGCATTTATTTTAAATGCAGGAAATCTGCTCGACAGAATGGATCCTCGATCGAGTGTCATGGGGCTCGATCGAGTACTCATCTTTTGGTTCGAAAACATAGCCTGGCGATGATAGGATTGTGCGGTTGATTATTTTCCCCTGTTTTGCAGCTGGTTTGGGGGAATCATAAGCTCTTACCCGGTATTCTCTTCCCTTGTACCTTCTTTAATTGTATTGTCTATTTCTTTTCCATTCCTTTTGTTAGTTGTGTCCACTAGGTTGCTGGATTTGTATGTGATTGTTATGCTGTAGGCGTCACAATGAGGACACTGTAACATTTAGGTTTGGGGGAGGAGTTTATTTATGTTGTATGATTTATTTCTGTTGATTGCAATATATCAAATTTCCATAAAAAATAAAAATTTCAAAATACAAAAACATGTTTTTTTCCTTTGTTTTGAGTCGAGTCTTGGTGAATTTAATAACTATGATGTTAAATTGCATTGTTTTTGCATTTGAATCCCATATAGTTGTCCATGTACATTGTTTGACTCGTTAGCCATGAAAACAAAGCTCATAATTCAAGTCTTAACCGTATTGACATGTCTTGTGCTAATTAGATTTGACACAATTATGTTGGTAAACTACTTAAATTCTGAGGTCTATAGAGCTTCCTAGGCCATGATCATCAATAAACTGGTCTCATTTGTCAATTAGGCTTGAGTGTGGTTTCTCCTTGTAGAATATGTAATATCAAACTGCATAAGTGTGACATTGATTTCTTGATACTTTTATTGCTTTCATTTGACCAAGTACATGTGGATAGGCGATTCTTACCATTCAAATAAGCCTTACATTACCTTTTGTTAGCCCGTTTGAACCCTTGTAGCTAATCTTAAATTACATCATATGAGCTAAAATCCAAGAATTTGCCTACCTTTTCAGGACAGTCGCAGTTGCTTGTTTATCATGTTTATTTTGCTATTATGGTTGGGTTGGGACCTATTGTTGTCATGTGGGTATAGCAAGATCATTATTTAGCAATTGTGTTGTATCCTTGTGTTGGAAAAGAAAAATATGAAGCGGAAGAAAAAAGAAAAAGAAAAAGAAAAGAAAAAAAAGAAAGAAAAAATCGAAAAAAAAGAATTGAAAGAAGAAAAGAAAAGAAATTGATTGCTTCATTTGGTTTTATCAAGGATCAAAAGGATGGTTGTTAAAGTCTAATGCAAATTTGGAGAGTACTTCATTCGCTCTCATATGTTGTAAAGTTGAGATCATTTCTCTAAGTTGGGCTCATTTGTATTTGTTATCATAGATTTGGTTTTGGTTTTGGTTAGCGCTGCGACTACCGTCTTAGCTCCACATATCCATAACGTGTTTTGGCACAAACCATTTCTATCCCTTTAACCCATTTGCCACCCTTATTGTCCTTGATACATGTACTTTTGTATGCATATGATGATTGCATATTAGTTTGGGAAATCCCTATCACATTAGATTGCATGCATTTCTCATAAGTTAAGTGAGTGTTTCTACTTCTTTCTATCTTCACATATAACTCACCCTATATACTGAGTGCATGAGTGAAATCCGCGAGAATCCGACTAATTTGTCTTGCAAGATCGAAAGGTATTTGACATTTGTCTATAGTATGGTGACTTGAGACTTGAGCTACGTTTTCTATTTCCTGTACCTTTGAATTTGTTTTATTGGTACATTTGGTCATTGCTTTATTACAGATATGGATAGCTTGGGATTTGTATGTGCATTAAACATTAGCTCTGAGTTGTTTGTTCGCCATTTGTATGATTGCCCTTTTGTATTGTGTGTTGCTTTGCTTGAGGACAAGCAAAGAGATGGTTTGGGGGAGTTTGATGAGTCATAATTATATACGTATTTATGCCTCCCCTTAATTACTTTTGATACGGTTTTCGTGCTAGTTTATATCATTTACATGCCTTTTATGTTAGAATGTTGATACTTCCGCTTTTTGATGTTTAATGCAGGAATGATGTATTTGAGGAGAAAATGAATGAAATGGGCATCACGGAGTGGGCATAAAGGGATACACGAAGCATGGCACGAGAATCCATAAGAATGAAGGAAGAGAAGTTAAGAAGAAAACACGAAGAAAAGAGCTTCAAACTATTAGTGCCTACTTTGAAGAGCCATATCTCGAGTTCTACAACTGATTTTCAAGTTATTCCAACTGAAGGTGAAAGCTTATCTTCTTAGCTTTCCAACGCCGTGAAAATCGCTTGTTTCTGACATGTAATGAAGAAATGGAGGCCGTTTGAAGTTCAATGTGCAAAGCAGGAACTTGGTTCCTCGATCGAGTGCTCCTAGGATTGATCCTGGAACCTCCTTACTCGATCGAGTACACCTTGGGCTCGATCGAGGAACCAACCTAGTCAACTAAAATTTGCAATGTCGAGAGTTGGGGGTTCTTGAACTTTGGTGCCTCGATCGAGTGAGACCAGGCTCGATCGAGGAAGTTGTGACTCGATCGAGTGCACTTAGGCTCGATTAAAGAACCTTCCAGTTTCCATATTTTTCCGCAAATTTCCTTAAGTCGGTTATGTACTATTATAAATACCTAAACTCGTATCCTAGGTTAATTATGCTTTCTTTAGGTTTAGTATTGTTAGAAATCTATATCTCATTATTTAACATATTCATATATGTTTCAAATTAATTTAGTCATAAAATTAATTACAAATCTTATGCATGCAAACAAAAATAAAAGAAGAAAAATCATCAACCCTTACTATGATAATTTCGGTCTTTATATGGGCACCAACAAGATCTCCTTCTTGTTAGTTCTTAAGCTTTCCAATAATGGATGAACATTCATGACTTCAAAATAGAAGCCCTCCAATTAGTAGCACCCAAGACTATCCAAAAATCCCACAAACTAATATGTACTAGATATTTGTAATGTGGTTTACCTTAAAATTAATTACTAATACTCATATACTACTACTAGTATTATTAGTTATTGATTTATACAAAACAGATTCATAAAACTTGATTTTATGATGAACAAGAGAGAGAAGCTTATGTTTTGTCTAAACATAAGAGAATGAATGAAAAATGAAAAAATCTCTCCATTTGATTATGCAAAAACCGGTGGTCTCTTAGTGGTGTATGGACCATTTTGCTTTTCCTTTTTTGTCTTCACAAGACAAACTAGTGTAAGGCTTTACATGGTCAAGTCACTATCAAGCATTTTAGAAAAATGCATAAGACAAATGGAAAAAGACAAAAACTTCTTATTGCCCATCCATTTTCGGTTTTTGTAGTGTAATATGGAGTTTATATTATTTTTGTCAATTGTACAATTGTATGTCATGAGACATATGACATGTCTTTTGTCATGTTTTAATTTAAAATGCATATTTAACAAATTAAATATCATTTACAAATTAAATAAATCACATTTAACAAATTGACTAGTAATTCAAAATTACTTTCTCATAAAATGGTCATTTAAATACTAGTTAGTATAATTCACAATATCTTGTAATTATAACTAACTTATCATTCTCATTTCGCGTGTTCCGCAAACACCGATTAATTTTAGTAATTTAACTTCTTAAATTACTAAATAAAATCTTATTTAATCACATTATAATAAGATGTCATTTTCTCTCTTATGACAATAATTTGTTCAATTTTAAGGAATTAATCATTCTGTATCGACATACAATTGATTAACCTTTTTCAATTAAGGGAATCGTCCTTTAGGTGTGACCTCAAGGGATCAACTGATCACCACCGTCGCACGACAGTAATGTCAAACTCTAGCCAGCCAATCATTACCGATATGTGTGGACCAGTTGACTATATATGTAATGTATCATCCCTTTCGTATTCTTGGTATGAGATTTAAATATGTGATCAATATGATCGACAATTGTGATCGCATTATTGTCGTGGACACTTACTCCAACAATCTCCCACTTGTCCTCGACAAGTGTGCGTCACCAATTCTCTTGTCCTATTACTATCTCCCACTCAATGCCAGGTGTCTTTCGGGTCGTACTTGCAAGTGATCATATCGAGAGTGGTTTCCTCGATCTGGAGAATAACTGATTGACCGGAGTTATCTACCATAGATACCATCCGAGCGTGGCCACGCATTTCCAGTTCATTACTCCTCGAGTGGCCCTGAGATATTGTTTTAACCCTGACAAAGGGGTGGACAATTCCTATCGCACTTATTCCCTTCGACTAGCCACAACCATCATAACCCAAAATATGCCCATTTCCAGTTCTTTACGAAGGTCGTAGTAACATAAATCAAAGCTAATCTGAAACTGTGCCATCTTAGGCGAACAGTCTTTAGTCAAAAGAATCGACTCATTAGAATACTATAGTAGCTCTCGCCACGACCAGGCTTTATAAATTTGTCAGAACTCTATAAGCGGTCACTGCCCGACAAATTGTTCCTAACAGTCTGCCTATGTGATCGACTAGTCATCTCACATGACTCCATGGCACTTGAACTTGCCATCAATCGCATCACACTCTAGTAACTTCGAGACGTCACCTCATATAAGTGACTATGGGCGAATACCATGTTAATCCGGGATCATCTTAACGGGGTTTAATATTGTCTCTACAACCCGTTTGGATTGTAATACTACGTATTTGTGAGTCTCTGGGTACTCTATCGAGTAGGCCTTACTCTGTCGAGTAAGGGTGAGTTGCAGTTTAAAATAGTTTCTGACCTGTTGGGTACTCGATCGAGTAACGTAGATACTCGATCGAGTAACGTAGATACTCGATCTAGTAAGGGGGCATTCGATCGAGTACCTTAGCTACTCGATCGATTAGCCGGTTTACGGGGGATGATATCGGGTTTTGTTAATAATGCGATTAGAGTATATAATACTTCCGTCATTGTTCTTTAAACACTTTTTAAAACCTAATCACTGTGAAAAGAGAAATCAAACTACGTCATTCGCTTTAATCGCATTGTTGGCAAATCGCGGAGCTTGGAAGGTCGGATTCTACCTTTCTTTATACCGTTGTGATCCTTGCGTCGAGGGTAAGACCTATATACCGTTTTTATAGCATTTCATTAAAGTTGGTTAAACCCTAATTTGGGGATTTGGGGGTTTTGTTGTTTGTATGATTGGTAGTGATTATATGTTTGTATGTTAGGACGAGGATTCGTAGAGGAAGCGTTTTGATATCAGCTGTGAGATCGTCTGATTGTGTCGTGCTTTCTAGGTAGGGTTTCCCTACTCAGTATTAATTACATAATGTGTGGTGATTGTGCTGTAGTTAGTGATTGTTGATTGATTCAGACGGTCGTTGATGTTGTATTGTGATTGCTGATTGTTTGTCTCTGGTTCTCGAGATGCGTTCTCGGCTGAGTGGAGTCACTTGCGGGAGTGGCTTCACGCCCTAGTTTCGCCCTCCGTGGAACCCGCCACTGGAGGGGATGTGCACATTAATGGGATAGGGTTATCATTCGGTATGATGAGCGGGGATTTGGTGGGTACGGCTGCGGTCCCCCACTGGCAGGGCTGGTCCAGTGGACAGTCGGTGACGAAGATTGATTGGAGTGGGTGATTGTGTGTGACTGTTTGAGTTATGTTGTTTACTGTACTGTTGGTTATATAAATTTTGTGATTAGTACTGACCCCGTTTAATGTTTTAAAAACTGTGGTGATCCATTCGGGGATGGTGAGCAGTTATTGAGCAGGTATGAGTCGAGTAACTGGGATAGCTGGGATGTGCCACGGTCTGATGATAGAAGTCTTCTGTTGTAGCTAGTAGTTTAATAAACATTTCAGTTAGCTGATTAGACAGTTGGTTTGAAACATGTATTCTTACTTTTTGTTTTGGTTTTGAGATTGTAACCTTTCGCTAAAGTATTTCTATTTAAACGTTGTTTCATTATTTTTTATTTGATGATCATTGCCTCGGGTAACCAAGATGGTAGCATCCTTATACCTGGGTGGTCCTGGTAAGGCACTTGGAGTATGGGGGTGTTACAAAATTGTATCAGAGCGACGATCCTGAAACCTGTAACCAATGAATCTAATGAATATAGGGAGTCAATTAAAATGAACTCGGGGTAAAGGTTGTAGGAGCTAATGCAAAGGCTTGGGAGACGTCCTAAAGTCGCGAAATCGCCCTACAATTTTGAACCGGTCACATGGGGGGGGTGTATGTCAAGGTCGTATGTGTTGTTTGTTAGCTTGTGTGTGGATGTGATGAAGTATGCTGTAATTATTGGATGTTTGGAGTAGGAGGTTGGGTTTGTGAATGAAAGGTTAATGAAGTATATAGAACTGTTGTTTGAACATGAAGCATGTTGGATGTTTACTATGTGGCGTTTGATAACATGATATAATGATTTTTGTTGATCGTATGAAAAGCTTGGTAGAATCGCATGCTTAACTATAGTATAATGTTGAGTTTATAAAGTTGCATAGAATATGTTGCGATATGATATAGCATGCGGGTAGCATATTCGAGTTAGCATGACTCGATCGAGTGGGTCTGTATAACACCCCCATACTCCAAGTGCCTTACCAGGACCACTCAGGTATGAAGACATTACCATCTCGGTTACCCGAGGCAATGATAATCAAACAACAATAAAGAAACAACGTTTATTATAAATAATTTAGTGAACAGATACAATCCTCAAAACCAAACCAAAAGTACGTTACATGATTTCAAACTGACTGTCTAACTGAAATGTAAATAAACTAAAGGCTACAGCGGAAGACTCCTATCATCATGTCGTGGCATCCCAGCCTATCCCAAGTACTCATCTCAATACCTGCTCAATATCGCTCACCATCCCCGAATGGATCACCGCAGTTTACAAAACAACACCGGGTCGTACTAATCACACAATCAATATATATAACAATAATAAGATAAAAGCATGACAGCTTAATCACACACACACACACACTGACCAACTAACTCCCATCATCTCAATCCCGATCGTCCCTTTGGACCAGCCGCGATGGGGGACCGCAGCCGTACCCACCAAATCCCCGCTCCACATAGTAGTGAGCGATAACCCTGTCCATTAATGTGCACATCCCCTTCCGTGGCGGGTTCCACGAAGGGCGAAACTAGGGCGTGAAGTCACTCCCGCAAGTGACCCCACTCAGCCGAGAACGCATCACGAGAACCATCAACAACAATCACAACCACAAACACAGTACAATCACTATATCAAACAACCAAATACAGACATCACCAATATCCCATTATGGGACTAATACCGAGTAGGAAATCCTACCGGAAAGCACAACGATCAAGACGGTATCAACAATTTGTATCAAAAAGCCTTTTCTGCGAACCCTCCTCCTATCATATAACACATAGAGGCTACACATCACATACTACACACAAAAACCCCCAATCTCTAAATTAGGGTTTAACCAAATCAAGGGAAAACAATAAAAAAGGGTACGTAGATCTTACCCTCGACGCAAGGAACTCAACGATACGAATAACGACAAGAACTGACCGTCTGAACCCCGGGAATTGCTAAGAATGCGATTAGGAAGATGAACTTGTTGCTTTCTCTCTTAAACAGGGTTTTAGGTTTTGTAAAAGTGATTTAAAACAATGACGACGATACTTAAATACCTTAATCGCATAATTAACAAAACCCGAGAAAACTCCCCGTAAAACCGGACACTCGATCGAGTACCCAAGGTACTCGATCGAGTACCCCTTACTCGATCGAGTACCCCTTACTCGATCGAGTACCCAACAGTCGAAACAATTCTATTTTCGCAACTTACCCTTACTCGACAGAGTAAGGCCTACTCGATAGAGTACCCCAAGACTTATAAATACGGAGTATTACAGTCTTCCCTCCTTAAAAGGAACTTCGTCCCCGAAGTTCAAACCACTACTAAACAAAGGTACTCCCACAACATTCCCGACTCAAACGCCAAACAAAATTTAACATAAAACATGATACTAACCCAACTCATCCCGACAAACATACTGACACTATATATAAAAGGTGTATAAAACTCTTAGAACTGCTCGCGATCATCTCCTACCCCTCTAAAAGAAACAAGGTTACGTCCCCGTAACCATACATACCTGATCAAAGAGGAAAGGGTAACGCTCTTTCATAGCTTCCTCTGGCTCCCATGTAGCTTCCTCGGTCTCGTGGTTAGACCAAAGGATCTTGAGCAAAACTGTCTCACCACCCCTAGTCTTTCTAACCTTTCGGTCTAGAATTTGTTTAGGCACCTCAAGATATGATAAGGACTCATCTAGCTCTAAGCTCTCTGCCTCTAACACATGTGACGGGTCACTCACATACTTCCGCAGCTGCGATACATGAAACACATTATTCACTCTCTCTAACGCAGCTAGTAAGGCCAGACGATAAGCAACTTTCCCAACTCGCTCTAAGATCTCATAAGGCCCTATAAACTTCTGACTTAGCTTGCCTTTCTTCCCAAATCTCATAACTTCGCGCATAGGAGAAACTTTCAAGAGAACCTTGTCCCCAACTTGAAACTTTATATCCCGGCGATGTAGATCTGCATAACTCTTTTGCCTGTCCTGAGCTGCTCTCATCCTTTCCCTGATCATCTTAATCTGTTCCACCATCTCATGCACCATCTCTGGTCCTAAAACCACTGCTTCAGCGCTGTCGTCCCAACAGATTGGACTCATATATCTCCTCCCATACAAAGCCTCAAACGGTGCCATACCAATACTAGTGTGATAGCTGTTGTTGTAAGAAAACTCTATCAAGTCCAACCTCTGCTCCCAGCTACCACCAAAATCCATCACACAAGCTCGCAACATATCCTCAAGAGTCTTGATTGTTCTCTCGATCGCCCGTCTGGTCGCAGGATGAAATGTTGTACTCATCTTCAAAGTTGTTCCCAACGATTCCTGCAGCTCTTTCCAAAACCTAGATATAAACCTCGCATCTCTGTCAGACACTATGTCCTTAGGGACTCCATGTAACTTAAGCACGTTCTTTCGATAGGCCATAGCCAATTGTGCTTTAGTCCATGTATCTTTCATTGGAACAAAGTGAGCTGACTTGGTCAGACGATCCACTATCACCCAAATCATGTTGTTACCTTGTTGACTCTCAGGCAAACCCACGATGAAATCCATGGAATGGATTCCCACTTCCACTCAGGCACCTCTAAAGACTGAATCTTACCTTGTGGTCGTCTCTGTTCCTCTTTAACTCTCTGGCATGTCAAACAATGGGACACAAACTCAGCTGTCTCTTTCTTCATCCCAGGCCACCAAAACGTTTTCTTCAAATCCTTGTATAGCTTGTCTCCACCTGGATGAACTGAATATGGTGTGCAATGCGCCTCTGTCATGATCGTCTTTTTCAACTCCTCATCATTAGGAACACACCACCTACCATCAAACCTCAAACTACCATCTGTATGAATAGAAAAGCGGGACACTGTCCCTTTCTCTACTCCAGCTCTCCACTCAACTATCTTAGGATCCAAAGCCTGTTTACCTCGAATATCATCATAAAACTCAAGTTGTACTGACATATCACCCATCGCATCTCCTTTCTGCATCATATGTATCCCAAAGCTCGCTACCTCATCCCTCAGCCTCATCAAAGATAGAGCTGTACACAAAGAATGTACACTCTTCCTACTCAATGCATCAGCAACAACATTGGCCTTTCCTTCATGGTAGATGATTTCCATGTCATAATCGCCAATCAACTCCATCCACCTCCTCTGTCTCATGTTCAGCTCCTTCTGCGTGAAGATGTACTTAAGACTCTTGTGATCAGAAAATACCTTAAAGATTGCTCCATAAAGGTAATGTCTCCAAATCTTGAGAGCAAACACCACTGCACCCAACTCCAGATCATGAGTAGGGTAATTCTCCTCATAAGGCTTCAACTGCCTGGAAGCATAGCCAATCACTTTACCATTCTGCATTAACACACATCCCAACCCATTCTTCGAGGCATCTGTATAAACCTCAAAATTCTCGCTCCCTTCAGGCAATGCTAGGACAGGAGTTGTGGTCAAACGCTCCTTTAATGTTTGGAACGCCGTCTCACAACTCTCATCCCAACGAAACCTGTTCTCTTTCCTTATCAACGCTGTCATCGGTCTAGCCATCTTGGAGAAATATTTCACGAACCGTCTGTAGTATCCAGCTAAACCCAAGAAACTCCTAACCTCAGCAACATTCTTTGGTGCTTCCCACTTTGTCACTGCCTCAATCTTCGCCGGATCCACAGCTACCCCATCTTTAGAGATCACATGCCCCATAAAAGCAACTTTCTCTAACCAGAACTCACACTTGGACAGCTTAGCATACAACTCATGATCCCTCAAAGTCTGCAACACGATTCTCAAATGCTCCTCGTGCTCCTCCTTAGTCTTAGAGTAGACTAAGATATCATCGATAAACACCACTACAAACTGGTCCAAGAACGTCAAGATTCTATTCATCAAATCCATAAACACTGCCGGCGCATTAGACAACCCAAACGGCATCACCACATACTCGTAATGGCCATACCTCGACGTGAAAGCTGTCTTTGGTATGTCCACCTATCTAATCTTCACCTGATGGTACCCCGACCTCAAATCAATCTTAGAAAAGACTGTTACACCACTCAACTGATCAAACAGGTCATCTATCCTTGGCAAAGGATACTTGTTCTTTATCGTCACACGGTTCAGCTCCCTGTAATCTATGCACAGCCTCAAGCTCCCATCTTTCTTCTTCACGAAAAGAACTGGTGCTCCCCAAGGCGATACACTTGGTCTAATGTATCCCTTCTCTATCAAATCATCCAACTGCTTCCTAAGCTCCTCCATCTCCTTAGGACCCATACGGTACGGTGCCTTAGAGATTGGCCCCGTCCCTGGCTTCAACTCAACGGTGAAATCTATCTCCCTCTTCGGTGGCAACCCAGGAATCTCCTCTGGAAAAACATCTGCAAACTCTCCCACCACTGGTATCTCATCAACTGACGGAATCTCTATCCGGTCATCTCTCACATGGCACAGGATCAAAGGACATCCTTACCTCAGATAAGACTTCAAGGTAACAGCTGCAATCAACTTAACTTTGGGTTTGACTAGAAACCCACGATAAGACACACTAACACCCTTTGGACCTCTTAAGGACACTTTCTTTTGATGACAGTCTATCTTAGCTTTATACTTTCCTAACCAATCCATCCCAACTATCATCTCAAAACCGTTAAAAGGAAACTCTAGCAAGTCTACAGGGAAATCAACTTGCCCAACTATCAAAGATACATCTCTAAACAACCTCCCACACGATACAGACTCACCCGAAGCTATGAAAACTTGCTCACTAACAGATTCATATACTCTCAAACCCAACTGTTTAACATGACTCGAAGACACAAACGACTGAGAATCCCCTGAATCGAACAAAACAAAGGTAGGAATACCATTAACAAGGAATGTACCGGTGATAACATGCGCATCTTCCTCAGCTGCTTTCTTCTCCATCATGAATAACTTGCCACTAGTCTTCTGTCCGCCTCCCTGAACAGTACTGGCTGATGCGGTCGGCTTAGCACCCGACCCTTGATTGTTGTTGTTGTTCGTCGGTGTTTTCTGATAAGAATTACCGCCGTTGCGGTTGCCTCCACTCTGGTAACTCTGACTTCCCCGGTTTGGCCATGATCCAGGTAGGTGCTGTTGCTCGCGAAGCTCTGTGCAGGTCTCTGAAAGGATCCCGGTGCACTTGTGCACTCATGTCTCTTGTGGCCTACACCACCGCAACCATAGCAGGTCACTCCCCAACTATTACTCACACTTCCACGGCCACGCCCAAAGGAAGCCCCAGCACTAAACCCAGACCCAGAAGAAAATCCTTTAGACTGCTTGTGGTTGCCTTTCTTGTGATTCAATTGACCACCACCCTCGCTCTCGGACTTCCTCTTTTCACCACCTGACCTCTCCTGAGCCATCTCCACCAACCTCTCCGCTTTCCCAGCCCTCTCATAAGCTTCCTTAACATCAGTAAGGATCCCCACGGGTAACTTATCCATAATCTTGGTGGTCAACCCCCTCTCAAACCTCAATGCCAAATTCTCCTCACTCAAACCCATGTCCTCAAAGATACCTAGACTTCTTATTGAACACTGTAGTACTCGGCCACGGACATCTCAAAGAAGATCATCTTAAAACCATCAAACTCTTCTCTCAACTTACTCCTTACATGTTCTGGTACAAACTCCTTTATCACAGCCCTACGAAACTCCTCCCAAGGTATAGCAGGTAAGCCTTGGTTGGTATATATTTCCTTAGCACTCACCTTCACCGAATCCCACCACTTGCCCGCCGCCTCCCTCGGATAGAACGCACTGTTCCACTCTCATCTCATCAGGACAATGAACCAAGTCTAAGATGTTCTCCATCTCTCTCAGCCAACTATCAAGCAGGTTAGGCTCCCCAACTCCCTTGTGCTCTTTCGGGTTAAACCTCGCAATATAGAGGCTGATTTTGGAATGATCAACCTCCTTCTCCTTATTCTTATCCTTGTCCTCATTCACTCTCTTCAGGGTCTCAGTAAGAGCATCCTGGTGCTCTAACATCTTAACGATGTCATCCACGGTCATAAGCTCAGCTCTCGCATACAAAGCAGTTCTCTTGGGCGGCATCTTGAAGCTATATAAGAAAGGGTAAACATAAACACACGTACAAAACCTCAAAACACGAAAACACGCTGCCCAGAACCCACTCGATCGAGTTCCCAAACACACTCGATCGAGTAACGGGCTACTCGATCGAGTGCCCCACGTACTCGATCGAGTACCCAAACTCCAGAACCCAAACAGACCTTCTGATCTCTTACCTACTCGATCGAGTATCTAGGCTACTCGATCGACTGACCCCCTACTCGATCGAGTAACCCTAGTTACTCGATCGAGTGCCCCAAAACTCGATTCTGGACTCAAAATCGCCAAAAACCCACCCGATCGAGTCAGTCTCACTCGATCGAGTAACACTAATTCATAGAAGCTACCCGCATGTTACGTCATATGCTAACATGCTAAACTTTATAAACCACATTATATCATTATAAGCATACTACGCATCTTTTCTACTATCTACGAAACCATTTCATCATATTATTAAATGCCACATTGTAAATCATCCAACATGTTATCATTTCATCAACAAATTTCCTCATATCACCATTTTCTTTCGCATGCTCAACTTTCTACTTCAACATCCAACAATTAACACATTCCATCACATTCGTAAACAAGTTAACCAAACACACATACGACTCGACAAACATTTCCCCTATGTGACCGGTTCAAAGTTGTAGGGCGACCCCTGCGACTTTAGGACGTCTCCCAAGCCTTTGCACTAGCTCCTACAACTTTTACCCCGGGTTCATTTTAATTGACTCCCTATGTTCATTAAGTTCATTGGTTACAGGTTTCAGGATCGTCGCTCTGATACCATTTGTAACACCCCCATACTCCAAGTGCCTTACCAGGACCACTCAGGTATGAAGACATTACCATCTCGGTTACCCGAGGCAATGATAATCAAACAACAATAAAGAAACAACGTTTATTATAAATAATTTAGTGAACAGATACAATCCTCAAAACCAAACCAAAAGTACGTTACATGATTTCAAACTGACTGTCTAACTGAAATGTAAATAAACTAAAGGCTACAGCGGAAGACTCCTATCATCATGTCGTGGCATCCCGGCTATCCCAAGACTCATCTCAATACCTGCTCAATATCGCTCACCATCCCCGAATGGATCACCGCAGTTTACAAAACAACACCGGGGTCAGTACTAATCACACAATCAATATAGATAACAATAATAAGATAAAACAGACAGACTTAATGTCACACACACACACACACCAACCAACTCCCATCATCTCAATCCCGATCGTCCTTTGGACCACCCCGCCGATGGGGGACCGCAGCCGCACCCACCAAATCCCCGCTCCACATAGTAGTGAGCGATAACCCTGTCCATTAATGTGCACATCCCCTTCCGTGGCGGGTTCCACGAAGGGCGAAACTAGGGCGTGAAGTCACTCCCGCAAGTGACCCCACTCAGCCGAGAACGCATCTCGAGAACCATCAACAGTAATCACAACCACAAACACAGTACAATCATTATATCAAACAACTAAATACAGCACATCACCAATATCCCATTATGGGACTAATACTGAGTAGGAAATCCTACCTGGAAAGCACAACAATGTGATCGAGACGGTATCAACAATCGTATCAAAAAGCCTCTTCTACGAACCCTCCTCCTATCATATAACACATAGAGGCTACACATCACATACTACACACAAAAACCCCCAATCTCTAAATTAGGGTTTAACCAAATCAAGGGAAAACAATAAAAAGGGTACGTAGATCTTACCCTCGACGCAAGGAACTCAACGATACGAATAACGACAAAAACTGACCGTCTGAACTCCGGGAATTGCTAAGAATGCGATTAGGAAGATGAACTTGTTGCTTTCTCTCTTAAACAGGGTTTTAGGTTTTGTAAAAGTGATTTAAAACAATGACGACGATACTTAAATACCTTAATCGCATAATTAACAAAACCCGAGAAAACTCCCCGTAAAACCGGACACTCGATCGAGTACCCCCTTACTCGATCGAGTACCCCAGCTACTCGATCGAGTACCCAACAAATCAGAAACTATTCTATTTCGCAACTTACCCTTACTCGATAGAGTAAGGCCTACTCGATAGAGTACCCCAAGACTTATAAATACGGAGTATTACAGTCTGACTCGATCGAGTGGGTATTTTACGTTTTTTGCAACCAGAATCGCGTTTTTGGGCACTCGATCGAGTACCTCGGGCACTCGATCGAGTAGGGGGTCACTAGATCGAGTAGCATGGCTACTCGGTCGAGTATGTTAGAGATTAGAAGGTCTGTTTGTTGTGTGATGTCGAGGCACTCGATCGAGTATGAGGGACACTCGATCGAGTAGCCTCTTACTCGATCGAGTAGGTTTAGACACTCGATCGAGTGAGTTATGGGCAGTCCGCCTTCGTGTTTCGAGGTTTTAGTATGTATGTTTATGTCTACCCTTTCTTATATAGTTTCAAGATGCCGCCCAAGAGAAACGCTTATTATGCGAGAGCTGAGACCATGAACATAGATGATGTCGTTAAGATGTTGGAGCATCAAGATGCTCTTACAGAGGCCTTAAAGAAAGTGGGAAAGGAAAAGGAGATTGATCACTCTAAGATCAGTCTCTACATAGCGAGGTTCAACCCAAAAGAGTACACGGGAACCGTGGAACCAAACCTTATTGACAACTGGCATCGTGAGATGGAGAACATACTAGACCTGGTTCACTGTCCTGATGAGATGAGAGTAGAGCAAGCTGCATTCTACCTGAGGGAAGCAGCTGGCAAGTGGTGGGATACGGTGAAGGTGAGTGCTAGGGCGATGTATGCGAACCAGGGCTTACCTGCTATACCTTGGGAAGAGTTTCGGATTGCTATGAGAAAATAGTTTGTACTAGAGCATGTGAGGAGTAAGCTGAGGGAGGAGTTTGATGGGTTTAAGATGACATCTGATATGTCAGTTGCTGAGTACTACAAGCAGTTTAATGAGAAGTCTAGGTATGCTGAGGATATGGGTTTGAGTGAGGAGAACCTGGAGCTGAGGTTCGAGAGAGGGTTGACACCCAAGATTATGGATAAGTTACCCGTGGGAGTCCTTACCGATATTAAGGAAGCTTATGAGAGGGCTGGGAGAGCTGAGAGGTTAGTGGAGATGGCTCAGGAGAGAGTGAGTGAGAAAAGAAAGGCTGAGAGTGAGGGTGGTGGCCAATATAGTCATAAGAAAGGCAACCACACCCAAGCTAGAGGGTTTTCTTCTGGGTCAGGATTCAGTGCTGGGGCTTCCTTTGGGCGTGGCCGTGTGAGTGGTAGCGGTAGTTGGCGGATGACCTGTTATGGTTGTGGCGGTGTAGGCCACAAGAGACATGAGTGTACGAGTGCACCTGGAGCTTTTCAGGGATCGGCTCGGGGGAGCTATTCTCAGGGACCTGCACAGAGTTATGCGAGCAATAGACCATCTGGGTAATGGTCTAACCGGGGAAGTCAGAGCTATCAGGGTGGAGGTAACCGCAATGGCGGTAATTCTTATCAGAAACCAGCTACGAACAACAACAACAATCAGGGGTCGGGTGCTAAGCCGACCACATCAGCCAGTACTGTCCATGGAGGTGGACAGAAGACCAGTGGAAAGCTGTTCATGATGGACAAGAAAGCAGCTGAGGAGGATGCACATGTTATCACTGGTACTTTTCTTGTTAACGGTGTTCATACCTTTGTTTTGTTTGATTCGGGGGCGTCTCAGTCGTTTGTATCTTCTAGTCATGTTAAACGGTTGGGTTTGAGGGTATATGAGTCTATAAGTGAGAATGTTTTTATACCTTCGGGTGAGTCTGTATCATGTGGGAGGTTGTTTAGAGATGTGTCTACGATAGTTGGGCAAGTTGATCTACCTGTAGACTTGCTAGAGTTTCCTTTTGACAGTTTTGAGATGATAGTTGGGATGGTTTGGTTGGGAAAGTATAAAGCTAAGATAGACTGTCATCAAAAGAAAGTGTCTTTGAGAGGGCCTAAGGGTGTTAGTGTGTCTTATCGTGGGTTTCTAGTCAAACCCAAAGTTAAGTTGATTGCAGCTGTCACCTTGAAGTCTTATCTGAGGAAGGGATGCCCTTTGATCTTGTGCCATGTGAGAGATGACCGGATAGAGAGTCCAACAGTTGATCAGATACCAGTGGTGGGAGAGTTCGCAGATGTTTTTCCAGAGGAGATTCCGGGGTTGCCACCGAAGAGGGAGATAGATTTCACCGTTGAGTTGAAACCGGGGACGGGGCCAATCTCTAAGGCACCGTACCGAATGGGTCCTAAAGAGATGGAAGACTTCAGGAAACAGTTAGATGATCTGATAGAGAAGGGATACATTAGACCTAGTGTATCGCCATGGGGAGCACCAGTTCTTTTCCTGAAAAAGAAAGATGAGAGTTTGAGGTTGTGCATAGATTACAGAGAGCTGAACCGAGTGACAGTGAAGAACAAGTATCCTTTACCAAGGATAGATGACCTGTTTGATCAGTTGAGTGGTGCATCAGTCTTTTCTAAGATTGATTTGAGGTCGGGGTACCATCAGGTGAAGATTAGAGAGATGGACATACCAAAGACAACTTTCACATCGAGGTATGGTCATTATGAGTACGTAGTGATGCCGTTTGGGTTATCTAATGCACCGGCTGTGTTTATGGACTTGATGAACAGAATCTTCAGACAGTTTTTGGACAAGTTTGTGGTGGTGTTTATTGATGACATCTTAGTCTACTCTAAGACTAAGGAGGAGCATGAGGAGCATCTGAGAATTGTGTTGCAGACTTTAAGGGAGCATGTGTTATGTGCTAAGCTGTCCAAGTGTGAGTTCTGGTTAGAGAAAGATGCTTTTCTGGGGCATGTAATCTCTAAGGAGGGAGTAGCTGTGGATCCGGCGAAGATTGAGGCAGTGACAAAGTGGGAAGCACCAAGGAATGTTGCTGAGATCAGGACTTTCTTGGGTTTAGCGGGATACTACAGACGGTTCGTGAAAGATTTCTCCAAGATAGCTAGACCTATGACAGCTTTGATGAGGAAAGAGAACAGGTTTCATTGGGATGAGAGTTGTGAGACAGCGTTCCAAACATTAAAGGAACGTTTGACCACAGCTCCTATCTTAGCATTGCCTGAAGGGATCGAGAACTTTGAGGTTTATACAGATGCCTCAAAGAATGGGTTGGGATGTGTGTTGATGCAGAACGGTAAGGTGATTGCCTATGCTTCTAGGCAATTGAAGCCGTATGAGGAGAACTATCCTACACATGATCTAGAGTTGGATGCAGTGGTGTTTGCTCTCAAGATATGGAGACATTACCTTTATGGGGCGACCTTTAAGGTATTTTCGGATCATAAGAGTCTCAAGTACATCTTCACTCAAAAGGAGTTGAACATGAGACAGAGGAGGTGGATGGAGCTGATTGGCGATTATGACATGGATATTATCTACCATGAAGGGAAAGCCAATGTTGTTGCAGATGCTTTGAGTAGGAAGAGTGTACATTCCTTGTGTACAGCTCTATCTTTGATGAGGTTGAGAGATGAGGTGGGGAAGTTTGGGATACATATTATGCAGAGAGGGGATGCTGTGGGAGATTTGACAGTGCAGCCTGAACTTTATGATGATATTCGAGGTAAACAGGCTTTGGATCCTAAGATGGTTGAGTGGAACGCTGGAGTAGAGAAAGGGATAGTGTCCCGATTCTCTATTCATACAGATGGTAGTTTGAGGTTCGATGGTAGGTGGTGTGTCCCTAATGATGAGGAGCTGAAAATGACAATCATGACAGAGGCACATTGTACACCGTATTCAGTACATCCAGGTGGTGACAAGCTATATAAGGATTTGAAGAACACGTTTTGGTGCCTGGGATGAAGAAAGAAACGGCTGAGTTTGTGGCCCGTTGTCTTGACATGCCAGAGAGTTAAAGGGGAACAGCGACGACCACAAGGTAAGATTCAGTCTTTAGAGGTACCTGAGTGGAAGTGGGAATCCATTTCTATGGATTTTATCGTGGGTTTGCCAAAGAGTCAACAGGGTAACAACATGATATGGGTGATAGTGGATCGACTGACCAAGTCAGCTCACTTTGTGCAAATGAAAGATACATGGACTGAAGCACAATTAGCTTTGGCTTATCGGAAGAATGTGCTAAAGTTACATGGAGTCCCTAAGGACATAGTCTCTGACAGAGATGCGAGATTTATCTCAAGGTTTTGGAAAGAGTTGCAAGAATCTTTGGGAACAACTTTGAAGATGAGAACAGCTTTTCATCCTGCGATAGACGGTCAGACTGAGAGAACAATCAAAACTCTTGAGGATATTTTACATGCTTTTGTGATGGACTTTGGTGGTAGCTGGGAACAGAGGTTGGATTTGATAGAGTTTTCTTACAACAACAGTTATCACACTAGTATTGGCATGGCACCGTTTGAGGCTTTATATGGGAGGAGATGTAGGAGTCCGATTTGTTGGGACGACAGTGTTGAGGAAGTGGTTCTAGGACCAGAGATGGTACATGAGATGGTTGAACAGATAAAGATGATCAGGGAACGGATGAGAGCAGCTCACGATGGGCAAAAGAGTTATGCAGATCTACATCGCCGGGATATAGAGTTTCAGGTTGGGGATAAAGTTCTTCTGAACGTGTCTCCTATGCGTGGGGTTATGAGATTTGGGAAGAAAGGCAAGCTGAGCCAGAAGTTTATAGGGCCCTATGAGATCTTAGAGCGAGTTGGGGAGGTTGCATATCGTCTGGCTTTACCAGCTGCGTTAGAGAGAGTGCATAATGTGTTTCATGTATCGCAGCTGCGGATGTACGTGAGTGACCCATCACATGTGTTAGAGGCAGAGAGCTTAGAGCTAGATGAGTCTTTATCATATCTTGAGGTACCTAAGCAGATTCTTGACCGGAAGGTTAGGAAGACTAGGAGCGGTGAGACAGTTTTGCTTAAGATCCTTTGGTCTAACCACGAGACTGAGGAAGCTACATGGGAGGCAGAGTATGCCATGAGAGAGCGTTACCCATTCCTTTTTCATCAGGTATGTATGGTTACGGGGACGTAACCTTGTTTCTTTTAGAGGGGTAGGAGATGATCACAAAGAGTTTTTAAGAGTTTTTATACCCTTTTTATGTGGTGTCGGTATAGTTGTTGTCGTTGAGTCGGGTTGAGTTTGGGTTAGTAACATGTTTTATGTTGAGTTTTGTTTTGGTTGTTGAGTCGGGAGTGCGTAGTGTGTGTCTTTGCTTTGTTGTGGTTTGAACTTCGGGGACGAAGTTCTTTTTAAGGAGGGAAGACTGTAATACTACGTATTTATGAGTCTCTGGGTACTCTATCGAGTAGGCCTTACTCTGTCGAGTAAGGGTGAGTTGCAGTTTAAAATAGTTTCTGACCTGTTGGGTACTCGATCGAGTAACGTAGATACTCGATCGAGTAAGGGGGCACTCGATCGAGTACCTTAGCTACTCGATCGAGTAGCCGGTTTACGGGGGATGATTTCTCGGGTTTTGTTAATAATGCGATTAGAGTATATAATACTTCCGTCATTGTTCTTTAAACACTTTTTAAAACATAATCACTGTGAAAAGAGAAATCAAACTACGTCATTCGCTTTAATCGCATTGTTGGCAAATCCCGGAGCTTGGAAGGTCGGATTCTACCTTTCTTTATACCGTTGTCATCCTTGCGTCGAGGGTAAGACCTATATACCATTTTTATAGCATTTCATTAAAGTTGGTTAAACCCTAATTTGGGGATTTGGGGGTTTTGTTATTTGTATGATTGGTAGTGATTATATGTTTGTCTGTTAGGAGGAGGATTCGTAGAGGAAGCGTTTTGATATTAGCTGTGAGATCGTCTGATTGTGTTGTGCTTTCCAGGTAGGGTTTCCCTACTCAGTATTAATTACATAATGTGTGGTGATTGTGCTGTAGTTAGTGATTGGTGATTGATTCAGACGGTTGTTAATGTTTTATTGTGATTGCTGATTGTTTGTCTCTGGTTCTCGAGATGCGTTCTCGGCTGAGTGGAGTCACTTGCGGGAGTGGCTTCATGCCGTAGTTTCGCCCTCCGTGGAACCCGCCACAGGAGGGGATGTGCACATTAATGGGACAGGGTTATCGCTCGGTATGATGAGCGGGGATTTGGTGGGTACGGCTACGGTCCCCCACTGGCAGGGCTGGTCCAGTGGACAGTCGGTGACGGAGATTGATTGGAGTGGGTGATTGTGTGTGACTGTTTGAGTTATGTTGTTTACTGTACTGTTGGTTATATAAATTGTGTGATTAGTACTCACCCCGTTTAATGTTTTAAAAACTGTGGTGATCCATTCGGGGATGGTGAGCAGTTATTGAGCAGGTATGAGTCGAGTTACTGGGATAGCTGGGATGTGCCACGGTCTGATGATAGAAGTCTTCCGCTGTAGCTAGTAGTTTAATAAACATTTCAGTTAGCTGATTAGACAGTTGGTTTGAAACATGTATTCGTTCTTTTGGTTTTGGTTTTGAGATTGTAACCTTTCGCTAAAGTATTTCTATTTAAACATTGTTTCATTATTATTTATTTGATTATTATTGCCTCGGGTAACCGAGATGGTAGCATCCTTATACCTGGGTGTAACTGGTAAGGCACTTGGAGTATGGGGGTGTTACATGGATGTAACAAAGTATAAACGTGTTTTCAGATTTTAAAACTCGAACGACAAATGTGATTATCATATGAGTAGTCAATACTTGATTACTACTTCATATTTTATAATCCAGCTCGATCTTGAATGTAGTTGTTCATCTCAATTCAATTGAAATGACATGACTCATCATGTTAAGCCTATGAGAAGGCTTTGGTTAGTAAGTTTTATCAACTTCTTGTACCTTACTCAACCTTACTACATACTCGTTTTCCTTTGTAATGTATACATTTGCATTACAAAACTTTCTGAGTACGTGTCGAGATCCAATCAAGACATAGGCCTTGTAGCCTTAGAATAGCTCCCACTGTTTTCACATTGTTCGGGACTCATCCTTCTTGCACATCCCATGATTGCAAGTGTACTCAATTTTCGTTGTAAATATTTCTCATTGTTCTTTATTTCATAGAACGATTCTAGAAAATCTATTTTCTTAAATAACATAGCCACAATGGTATCTCAACCATCCTAATGTGTTTTGATTATGGTTTTGTCGGAAACCATGCGCAATCTCAATTGTCAATTGTCACTTGTGTAACACCCTTACACAAAATTGCATCAAAAACACTTTGCATTACATCCTTAATGCTTCTGCAAGCACTTAAGGGTAATCTTCATGGCTTACTTGGTAACTAATACTTAAATTCGATTTTGAAACAATTCATCATACTCAAAGTATATGAAGTGTTGTACATCCTTACTCATTTAATTGATCCAGCAGCGGAAGCAAATGGAATCAATCAAATATGTTCCACTCGATTGAACTAATCATGAATCTTATCAACATAAGACTTCTTCTTTGACGCTAATGTCATGTAGATTTATCTCCATATATCCGGATATTAAAGATGTGTTATAATACTCCAAAAGTCTTAAATCATTCCCAATGATCAACATGTCATCCACATATAAGACTAATTAAAATTTCCGTAACTCCCACTAAACTCCATGTATAAACACAACTTCTCGACTTATCGAGAAAACTTTTATAACATGATCAAAACATTGATTCCAACTCATTGATGTCCTACTTAAGACCATCTCTTAAGTTGCACATGATCTTAGGATTGTAAGAATCTATAAAATACAAGACATGTATTGAATACATTCCTTCTAATTGAAGAAGTGGGTTTTAGCTTCACTTGCTATATGTATATCATCATAATGAAACACAATCCCTAAGAAGATCCAAATAGACTTAAGCATTTCAACTAGTGCAAAACCCTTTGCAACCAATCAAGCTTTGAAATCTCTCTTTATTAGTGCAAAACCCTTTGCAACTAATCAAGCCTTTTAATTCGGATTTTCATGGTTCTAAGCCTTGTAGTGAGTTGTGACATAAACACTCTTATGTAAGTCATATATTCATTACTTTTCAGAAGTAACTTGAATCAAACAGTTTCTTTGTAAGTTGTAAGCTCTTTACTTTCTTAAAAGTAACATGAATTCATCATCTTCAACAAGTGATGACTTTAACCTCCTAGGTTTTGAAGAAACAACGTCTTACACAAAACGTCTCATGTAGCCAAGAAAGACCAGTTTCTTGCGACATAGCATTCTTACATAACATTCTTTGTGGCTCTTGAATAATTTCTCCCACTCTGTCTTCTAGAAATAAACTTGTATTTTAGAAAAACAGCTTCACGAGCCACAAACTCGTTGTACTCGTGATTATAGTAAGGAAAAATGAGCATTTGTTTCTTTTGAAAACTTACATACATGGTACCCTACCATTTCATATCTCATATGATTCGTTTAGATTTAGTGCAAAAACAACTTAGACAAAATAATAAAATCTCCAAAAGAATCAAGTAATTCAAATTAACTTGATTGAAGTCCAAACCATATCGAGTAGCGCTTGATTTCTTATCCAACCACACATTATCCCATAATGTGTGTTAAGAGAGATTAACTTGTGATACTATATCACATTTCATTTGGCTTATATCAAAGTCTTCACTATGATAATCCCATCACGATTAAATCGTGATTCCTTGAACTCTTTGAACTTCTTCAAAGATTTCTCTATTTACCTTATTAAGTGAACACATTAGCTTCAACTTAAATCGTTGGTAAAAGAAAATGATCAACCTATTTTGGATCAATGATTTACAACCTCGATCTCCTTTTCAACCAAAAGGCACGAGACATCTTTCTTTGAATGCAAGATACGCATATACCATTAACAATCTAATGGTTTCAAGAGTACTCGATAACTCTTTGCGTTTATCATTCTAGAATTTAAGGTTTAATCTTAGGTTACCAATTTGAGTCTTACATCATCTTCATGATATATCATTCTAGTTTGGTTTAGAATATAATCACCTTGATAATGGGCTAGCCATACATCAAATCATGGTGTATAGGGTCACAAAAGTGAAACCTCTTTTGTATCTTAACAAGTTTATATTCTTATTTAGAGTTTATGCACTTAATAGTCACAATTAAGTACAACTTTAAACTCAAAAACTAGACTGAATACACAATGACTCTATCTCTCAACATTATTGTTGCTAGTCGTCATATTCTAATCATCCAATGTATCAAGTACAATGATGAAAACCACCATTGGTTTCTAATATTGACGAAGTAGTACTAGCAAAACTTATGTTAATTGAATAAACATTTAAAGAAGAAGGTCCCATTAGATGTCCCGCAACTAACTTGTTGATTCTTCAATAATTTGGGGTAGTTTCCTTTCTAGTGTCGAACATTTAAGACAATGGACACTTTATCGGTCAGGATTGATAGGTTTAGTATTGTTATTCTCAATAACTTTACTTCTAACATTACCTTGTATCAATTCTATTATAATCTTTACTTCTTGAACCTCATCCATTTCTTAACGGTTTAAGAGAATGCTCCCACTCTTTTCAAAGAATCTTTACTTAGAGAAGCAAAGTTGAATTTTATGAAGACTACTCTTCAATTCAATCGTTTTAGTCTTAAAACTTTCATTGAAGTGGTTGCGTTATTTTGGTCAATTACGAATTCTGACAAATCTAATTACCAAAATAATTTATCGCTTCAAGGTACTTAATTCAATTAAGTATATGAAAAACAATCCATTGCAAGTACATGTGTTATTCAATAATCAAAAACCTGTTTGATAATGAATAACTTTAACCTATATTCTTTACAAGAGATCCTTAGAAATGGATAATACGAGGTTTTTAGAAGAAAAAAAAAATTCAAATTATGTCTGTTGTTACGATGTTTTAATGGAGATTTGAACTAAAATCGAAATGATATCGTATATCAATTGTGGTAAAGAAATAGAACAATATGATAACGAAATAGTGGAAAACATAACATTTATCGTTTTATTAATACTTGTAAATAACAAGTAAAGCATTTACATAGTGACCTCTACCCAACTATGATAAATGATTCCAAGACCCAAATTCATATTAACTTAGGCATCGGTAAAGCCGAATACAACCCTTATCAATATAACTCGATGGATTAACTGTAACACCCCCATACTCCAAGTGCCTTACCAGGACTACCCAGGTATAAGGATGTTACCATCTCGGTTACCCGAGGTAATGATAATCAAATAAACAATAGTGAAACAACATTTAAATAGAAATCCTTTAGTGAAAGGTTACAATCCGAAAACCAAACCAAAATACGAATATATGTTCTCAAACCGACTGTAAACTGATCTAACTGAAATGTTTATAAAAACTACTAAGCTACAGCGGAAGACTTCTATCATCAGACCGTGGCACATCCCAGCTATCCCAGTACCCAACTCATACCTGCTCAATATCTGCTCACCATCCCCGAATGGATCACTGCAGGTTTTAAAACAATAAACAGGGGTCAGTACTAATTACACAATTTATATAATCAACAGTAGAGTAAACAACACAGCTCAAACAGTCACACACAATCACCCACTCCAATCAATCTCCGTCTCCGACTGTCCACTGGACCAGCCGTGCCAGTGGGGGACCGCAGCCGTACACACCAAATCCCCGCTCATCATACCGAGCGATAACCCTGTCCCATTAATGTGCACATCCCCTTCCGTGGCGGGTTCCACGAAGGGCGAAACTAGGGCGTGAATCCACTCCCGCAAGTGACTCCACTCTGCCAAGAACGCATCTCGAGAACCAGAGACAAACAATCACAATCACAATACAACAGCAACAACCGTCTGAATCAATCAACAATCACTAACTACAGCACAATCACCACACATTATGTAACTAATACTGAGTTGGGAAACCCTACCTGGAAAGCACAATAATCAGACGATCTCACAGCTGATATCAAAAAGCTTCCTCTACGAATCCTCCTCCTAACATACAAACATATAATCATTACCAAGCATAACATACTACAAAACCCCCAATTCCCCAAATTAGGGTTTAACCAACTTTAAAGGAACATTATAAAAACGGTATATAAGTCTTACCCTCGACGCAAGGATCACAACGGTATAAAGAAAGGTGAAATCCGACCTTCTAAGTTCCGGGATTTGCCAACAATGCGATTAAAGCGAAGAACGTACTTTGTTTTCTCTCTTGACAGTAATTAGGTTTTGATAAGTGTTTTAAGAACAATGACGGAAGTATTATATACTCTAATCGCATTATTAACAAAACCCGAGAAATCATCCCAGTAAACCGGCCTACTCGATCGAGTAGCTAAGGTACTCGATCGAGTGCCCCGTTACTCGATCGAGTATCCACGTTACTCGATCGAGTACCCAACAGTCGTCGAAACTATTTTAATCGCAACTCGCCCTTACTCGACAGAGTAAGGCCTACTCGATAGAGTACCCCAAGACTCATAAATACGTAGTATTACAGTCTTCCCTCCTTAAAAAGAACTTCGTCCCCGAAGTTCAAACCACAACAAAACAAAGACTCACACTACGCACTCCCGACTCAACAACCAAAACAAAACTCAACATAAAAACATGTTACTAACTCAAACTCAACCCGACTCAACGACAACAACTATACCGACACAACATAAAAAGGGTGTAAAAACTCTTAAAAACTCTTTGCGATCATCTCCTACCCCCCTAAAAGAAACAAGGTTACGTCCCCGTAACCATACATACCTGATCAAAAAGGAAAGGGTAACGCTCTCTCATGGCATCCTCTGCCTCCCATGTAGCTTCCTCAGTCTCGTGGTTAGACCAAAGGATCTTAAGCAAAACTGTCTCACCACTCCTAGTCTTCCTAACCTTCCGGTCAAGAATCTGCTTAGGTACCTCAAGATATGATAAGGACTCATCTAGCTCTAAGCTCTCTGCCTCTAACACATGTGACGGGTCACTCACATACTTCCGCAGCTGCGATACATGAAACACATTATGTACTCTTCCTAACACAGCCGGTAAAGCCAGACGATATGCAACTTCCCCAACTCGCTCTAAGATCTCATAAGGCCCGATGAACTTCTGACTCAGCTTGCCTTTCTTCCCAAATCTCATAACCCCACGCATAGGAGACACTTTCAGAAGAACCTTGTCTCCAACCTGAAACTCTATATCCCGGCTATGTAGATCTGCATAACTCTTTTGCCTATCCTGAGCTGCTCTCATCCGTTCCCTGATCATCTTAATCTGTTCAACCATCTCATGTACCATCTCTGGTCCTAGAACCATGCCTCAAAGACAAGTCGTCCCAACAAATCGGACTCCTGCATCTCCTCCCATATAAAGCCTCAAACGGTGCCATGCCAATACTAGTGTGATAGCTGTTGTTGTAAGAAAACTCTATCAAATCCAACCTCTGTTCCCATCTACCACCAAAGTCCATCACACAAGCTCGTAACATATCCTCAAGAGTTTTGATTGTTCTCTCAGTCTGACCATCTGTCGCAGGATGAAAAGCTGTACTCATCTTCAAAGTCGTTCTAAAAGATTCCTGCAACTCTTTCCAAAACCTTGAGATAAATCTCGCATCTCTGTCAGACACTATGTCCTTAGGGACTCCATGTAACATAAGCACATTCTTCCTGTAAGCCATAGCTAATTGTGCTTTAGTCCATGTATCTTTCATTGGCACAAAGTGAGCTGACTTGGTCAGTCAATCCACTATTACCCATATCATATTGTTACCCTGTTGACTCTTTGGCAAACCCACGATAAAATCCATAGAAATGGATTCCCACTTCCACTCAGGTACCTCTAAAGACTGAATCTTACCTTATGGTCGTCGCTGTTCCCCTTTAACTATCTGGCATGTCAAACAACGGGCCACAAACTCAGCTGTTTCTTTCTTCATCCTAGGCCACCAAAACGTGTTCCTCAAGTCCTTGTATAGCTTGTCACCACCTGGATGTACTGAATACGGTGTACAATGTGCCTCTGTCATGATTGTCTTTTTCAGCTCCTCATCATTAGGGACACACCACCTACCATCGAACCTCAAACTACCATCTGTATGAATAGAGAATCGAGACACTGTTCCTTTCTCTACCCCAGCTCTCCACTCAACCATCTTAGGATCCAAAGCCTGTTTACCTCGAATATCATCATAAAGATCAGGCTGCACTGTCAAATCTCCCACAACATCCCCTCTCTGCATCATATGTATCCCAAACTTCCTCACCTCATCTCTTAACCTCATCAAAGATAGAGCTGTACACAAGGAATGTACACTCTTCCTACTCAAAGCATCTGCAACAACATTGGCTTTCCCTTCATGGTAGATAATATCCATGTCATAATCGCCAATCAGCTCCATCCACCTCCTTTGTCTCATGTTCAACTCCTTTTGAGTGAAGATGTACTTGAGACTCTTGTGATCTGAAAATACCTTAAAGGTCGCCCCATAAAGGTAATGTCTCCATATCTTGAGAGCAAACACCACTGCACCCAACTCTAGATCATGTGTAGGGTAGTTCTCCTCATACGGCTTCAATTGCCTAGAAGCATAGGCAATCACCTTACCGTTCTGCATCAACACACATCCCAACCCATCATTCTTTGAGGCATCTGTATAAACCTCAAAGTTCTCGATCCCTTCAGGCAATGCTAAGATAGGAGCTGTGGTCAAACGCTCCTTTAATGTTTGGAACGCCTTTTCACAACTCTCATCCCAAC
This sequence comes from Silene latifolia, assembly GCF_048544455.1. Classification (NCBI taxonomy): domain Eukaryota; kingdom Viridiplantae; phylum Streptophyta; class Magnoliopsida; order Caryophyllales; family Caryophyllaceae; genus Silene; species Silene latifolia. Next base: position 134,709,000 of record NC_133527.1, on the reverse strand, counting down.
GAAACCTGTTGTCTTTCCTCATCAAAGCTGTCATAGGCCTAGCTATCTTGGAGAAATCTTTCACGAACCGTCTGTAGTATCCAGCTAAACCCAAGAAACTCCTGATCTCAACAACATTCTTTGGTGCTTCCCACTTTGTCACTGCCTCAATCTTTTCCGGATCCACAACTACTCCCTCCTTAGAGATCACATGCCCCAGAAAAGCAACTTTCTCTAACCAGAACTCACACTTGGACAGCTTAGCATACAACTCATGCTCCCTTAGAGTCTGTAACACAATCCTCAGATGCTCCTCATGCTCCTCCTTAGTCTTAGAGTAGACTAAGATGTCATCGATAAACACCACCACGAACTGGTCCAAAAATTGTCTGAAGATTCTATTCATCAAGTCCATAAACACAGCCGGTGCATTAGATAACCCAAACGGCATCACCACGTACTCATAATGACCATACCTTGACGTGAAGGCTATCTTTGGTATGTCCATCTCTCTAATCTTCACCTGATGGTACCCCGACCTTAAATCAATCTTGGAAAAGACTGATGCACCACTCAACTGATCAAATAGGTCATCTATCCTTGGCAAAGGATACTTGTTCTTCACCGTCACTCGGTTCAGCTCCCTCTAATCTATACACAACCTCAAACTCCCATCTTTCTTCTTCACGAAAAGAACTGGTGCTCCCCACGGCGATACACTAGGTCTAATGTATCCCTTCTCTATCAGATCATCTGACTGTTTCCTGAGCTCCTCCATCTCTTTAGGACCCATCCGGTACGGTGCCTTAGAGATCGGCCCCGTCCCTGGTTTCAACTCAACGGTGAAATCTATCTCCCTCTTCGGTGGCAACCCCGGAATCTCCTCCGGAAAAACATCTGCAAACTCTCCCACCACTGGTATCTGATCAACTGTCGGACTCTGTATCCGGTCATCTCTCACATGGCATAAGATCAAAGGACATCCCTTCCTCATATAAGACTTCAAGGTGACAGCTGCAATCAACTTAACTTTGAGTTTGACCAGAAACCCACGATAAGACACACTAACACCCTTAGGCCCTCTCAAAGACACTTTCTTTTGATGACAGTCTATCTTAGCTTTATACTTTCCTAACCAATCCATCCCGACTATCATCTCAAACCGTCAAAAGGAAACTCTAGCAAGTCTACAGGTAGATCAACTTGCCCAACTATCATAGACACATCTCTAAACAACCTCCCACATGATACAGACTCACCCGAAGGTATAAAAACTTTCTCACTTACAGACTCATATACCCTCAAACCTAACCGTTTAACATGACTCGAAGATACAAACGACTGATACGCTCCCGGATCAAACAAAACAAAGGTATGAATACCGTTAACAAGAAAAGTACCAGTGATAACATGTGCATCCTCCTCAGCTGCTTTCTTGTCCATCATGAACGACTTTCCATCGGTCTTCGTCCACCTCCCGGACAAGATTGGCCGATGTGGTCGGCTTAGCACCCGACCCCTGATTGTTGTTGTTGTTCATAGCTGATTTCTGATAAGAATTACCGCCATTGCGGTTACCTCCACCCTGATAGCTCTGACTTCCCCGGTTAGCCCATGACCCACCTGGTCTGTTGCTCGCATAACTCTGTGCAGGTCCCTGAGAATAGCTCCCCCGAGCTGATCCTTGAAAAGCTCTCGGTGCACTCGTGCACTCATGTCTCTTGTGGCCTACACCGCTACAGCCATAGCAGGTCATCCCCCAACTACCACTACCACTCACACGGCCACGCCCAAAGGAAGCCCTAGCACTCAATCCTGACCCAGAAGAAAACCCCTTAGCTTGATTGTGGTTGCCTTTCTTGTGACTAGATTGGCCTCCACCCTCACTCTCAACCTTTCTTTTCTCACTCACTCTCTCCTGAGCCATCTCCACCAACCTCTCAGCTCTCCCAGCCCTCTCATAAGCTTTCTTAACATCAGTAAGGACTCCCACGGGTAACTTGTCCATGATCATAGGGGTCAACCCCCTCTCAAACCTCAGCGCCAGATTCTCCTCACTCAAACCCATATCCTCAAAGATACCTAGAGTTCTCATTAAACGCTTGTAGTACTCAAAGAATCGACATATCAGATGTCATCTTAAACCCATCAAACTCCTCCCCCAGCTTACTCCTCACATGCTCCGGTACAAACTCTTTCTTCATAGCCCTCTGAAACTCTTCCCAAGGTATAGCAGGTAAGCCCTAATTCGCATACATCTCCCTAGCACTCACTTTCACCGTATCCCACCACTTGCCAGCTGCTTCTCTCAGGTAGAATGCAGCTTGTTCTACTCTCATCTCATCAGGATAGTGAACCAGGTCTAGTATGTTCTCCATCTCACGATGCCAGTTGTCAAGAAGGTTTGGTTCCCCGGTTCCCGTGTACTCTTTTGGGTTAAACCTCGCTATATAAAGACTGATCTTAGAGTGATCAACCTCCTTATCCTTATTCACTTTCTTTAAGGCCTCAGTAAGAGCATCTTGGTGCTCCAACATCTTAACGATATCATCCATATTCATGGTCTCAGCCCTTGCATAGTAAGCGTTTTTCTTGGGCGGCATCTTGAAACTATATAAGAAAGGGTAGACATAAACATACGCACTAAAACCTCAAAACACAAAAGCGGACTGCCCAGAACACACTCGATCGAGTGCCTACCCCTACTCGATCGAGTAAGAGGCTACTCGATCGAGTGCCCACCATACTCGATCGAGTGCCTCGACATCAGACCCCAAACAGACTTTCTGATCTCTAACATACTCGACCGAGTAGCCAGGCTACTCGATCGAGTGACCCCCCACTCGATCGAGTTCCCGAGGTACTCGATCGAGTGCCCAAAAACTCGATTCTGGTTGCAAAATCGTCAAATACCCACTCGATCAAGTCAGACCCACTCGATCGAGTCATGCCAACTCGAATATGCTACCCGCATGTTATAACATATCCCAACATGTAAAACAACTTTATAAACACAACATCATATCATAGTTAAGCATACTATGCTACTCAACTCTTCATACAATTAACAAACAACTCTATCATGTTATCAAATGCCACATAGTAAACACCCAACATGCTTCTCATTCCAACAACAGTTCTATATGTCTCATCAATCTTTCATTCATATTCTCAACTTTATACTCCAAACATCCAACAATTACAACATATTTCATCACATCCACACACAAGCGAACAAACAACACATACGACTTGACATATATTCCCCTCATGTGACCGGTTCAAAATTGTAGGGCGAGTTCGCGACTTTAGGACGTCTCCCAAGCCTTTGCATTAGCTCCTACAACCTTTACCCCGGGTTCATTTTAATCGACTCCCTATATTCATTAGGTTCATTGGTTACAGGTTTCAGGATCGTCGCTCTGATACCATTTTGTAACACCCCCATACTCCAAGTGCCTTACCAGGACCACCGAGGTATAAGGATGTTACCATCTCGGTTACCCGAGGCAATGATAATCAAATAAACAATAGTGAAACAACATTTAAATAGAAATACTTTAGTGAAAGGTTACAATCCGAAAACCAAACCAAAATACGAATACATGTTCTCAAACCGACTGTCTACTGATCTAACTGAAATGTTTATGAAAACTACTAAGCTACAGCGGAAGACTTCTATCATCAGACCGTGGCACATCCCAGCTATCCCAGTACTCAACTCATACCTGCTCAATATCTGCTCACCATCCCCGAATGGATCACCGCAGGTTTTAAAACAATAAACCGGGGTCAGTACTAATTACACAATTTATATAATCAACAGTAGAGTAAACAACACAGCTCAAACAGTCACACACAATCACCCACTCCAATCCATCTCCATCTCCGACTATCCACTGAACCAGCCCTGCCAGTGGGGGACCGCAGCCGTACCCACCAAATCCCCGCTCATCATACCGAGCGATAACCCTGTCCCATTAATGTGCACATCCCATTCCGTGGCGGGTTCCACGAAGGGCGGAACTAGGGTGTGAAGCCACTCCCGCAAGTGACTCCACTCAGCCGAGAACGCATCTCGAGAACCAGAGACAAACAATCACAATCACAATACAACAGCAACAACCGTCTGAATCAATCAACAATCACTAACTACAACACAATCACCACACATTATGTAACTAATACTGAGTAGGGAAACCCTACCTGGAAAGCAAACAATTAGACGATCTCACAGCGGATATCAAAAAGCTTCCTCTACTAATCCTCCTCCTAACATACAAACATATAATCACTACCAAGCATAACATACTACAAAACCCCCAATTCCCCAAATTAGGGTTTAACCAACGTTAAAGGAACATTATAAAAACGGTATATAGGTCTTACCCTCGACGCAAGGATCACAACGGTATAAAGAAAGGTGAAATCCGACCTTCCAAGCTCCGGGATTTGCCAACAATGCGATTAAAGCGAAGAACGTACTTTGTTTTCTCTCTTGACAGTAATTAGGTTTTGAAAAGTGTTTTAAGAACAATGACGGAAGTATTATATACTCTAATCGCATTATTAACAAAACCCGAGAAATCATCCCCCGTAAACCAGCTACTCGATGGAGTAGCTAAGGTACTCGATCGAGTGCCCCTTTACTCGATCGAGTATCCACGGTACTCAATCGAGTACCAAAATTGAGTCACACTTTCCACAACGGGTTTTGGTACTTAAAACCGTTGTTAATAGTTTTAACAATGGGTTGCTTAAGAAAACCAACCGTTGTTAAAACCTTTTACAACAGACGCTTTAACAACGTCCACTATTTTATATAACAACGGTTTTTAACCGTTGTTATAGCCTGTATCTGTAGTAGTGCCAACAGGTCAGAAACTATTTTAATCTGCAACTCGCCCTTACTCGACAGAGTAAGGCCTACTCGATAGAGTACCCCAAGACTCATAAATACGTAGTATTACATTAACTCTTTAATCGATTCTACTTTTAGAACTCTTGGTCGATAAAATTACATTAATATTTATCTTTAGCCCGAAACACATCCGGCAACCGTCGAGAATACTTTCGTTGAGTTCAACCCAAATTTCGAATAAATGTGTCCATGATCCAAATTTACATCAACTTGGGCATCGGTAAAGCCGAAAACAACCCTCATCTTTATAAATTCGGTGGGTAGACATCTATCACCCACTTCCCCTACGTAACAAGGTTTGTACCCCGGTAAAGCCGAGTGCACTCCCTCACGAAATAGGTTTTCATGGTTTCTACTTTTTGGTAAGGCTAATTCTCAATTGTTTATTTTTAGCGAGATGTCATGTCAATTTATTATCTATCACGTTTTAAGTGAACTAAAGCGGTGAACTACGATAATTATAATTGACACGGTCGATATACTCGATTAAAATGATAATGCATGTTTTAGTTATGGCGATTTAGCGATGCATGCGACATATAAATAAAATGCAAAGCATAAATTAAATCCTAGTATGGCCTTCCTAAAAATAGTAAATCTAATAAACTATTACATATTCGGAAACCAACTCCATTGGTCCCTTGAACTTCGGTTTTGGCACGCATCTCGAGATAACACCGTCTTTATGTATCGTCTTCCTTGAGGGACACCGTCTTCAAGGAACTCTGAAATAAATAAATTACATAACAAATTACATAATTTCCAATTATAAATTTGTAATTAAAATAAAATAAATATATTAAATTACAAAACGGTGATACAAGATCATAATAAATTACAACCGAATCGATATTCCCATACATTCCGGGTAATACCAATTAAAAACTAAGACCATACTAAGTAAAATTACATAATTCAAAAATTACATAAAGTAAAATTATGACAATCATAAATAAAACTCAGCATCATAATATGTATGAACATGCCCAATTTTATGCTAAATCGCCTTTAAGGAGCCAATATCGTATATTAAACGGTTTTTACGGATTTGCGTGATTCAACCTTTTAAAATCACAATAAAATACATAAATTCATATTTATGCACAAGTTAATTACCCTAACCAACTTAGGACTCAAACTTAGTCTCCACTAACCATTTGACTATATTTAACTTATATTTCTTAAAATTGTTCATTAATGGACTCAAAATTACAATAAAATGCTATAAACTCCAAATAAATCATAAAAATTTCAAATAAATTTGAAATTTGAAATTTAAACTCATGAACATTATGGAAAAAACCATGACACTCATAATGTTCAAAAAACTTAGGTTAAAATTTTCGAAATGTATCGGGAAAAACAATGTTGCGGTTTATCGGATTTATCAATTATAATCATAAAAACATGAGAAAAATTATATTCATCAACTTTTCAATTTTATATTTGAAAAAGATAATAAAATGCAACATGTGACGTTTTTCCTTAGTCATGAAGTATGTTTTAGCAATTATTCACTAATTAAGTCACTATTTATGCTATTTTTCATCAAAATTCATAAATCATGCATGAAGACTTCATTATAGCCTATTATTTTACGCACATATTGTAAAATTGTATGTGATAACATACTAAATTTACATGACCAGATTCGAAATTTATCTCATACTAACCCATTTTTCATTTAAATTCGATTTTTATCATGAAAAATCCATATTTCGAGCATAAAAACTCCAAAAATTCTGAAAATTTCCAGATCATCTAAAAATAATATATGTGAAAACATATCCAAAAACCACTGGAAAATTCGAAGTTTAGCTAATTTTAGTCCGAAAATGACATTTTTATCCTAAAATCACATTTTTAATGCCATTATTTTATAAAATGAACAATAAAAATCCATAAATTAACCAAAATATCCTAAATACATTTTAGGACCAGAAACTTTAACATGCAAAAAATTATTTCGTGATATATCATAATAACACAAATTTACAAGTTTTATATGTTAATCGTATAACTCGGAAAAACTATAACCTATTTGCATGCAAACAACCTAAGGCTCTTGATACCGCTTGTTAGAAATCTATATCTCATTATTTAACATATTCATATATGTTTCAAATTAATTTAGTCATAAAATTAATTACAAATCTTATGCATGCAAACAAAAATAAAAGAAGAAAAATCATCAACCCTTACTATGATAATTTCGGTGTTTATATGGGCACCAACAAGATCTCCTTCTTGTTAGTTCTTTAGCTTTCCAATAATGGATGAACATTCATGACTTCAAAATAGAAGCCCTCCAATTAGTAGCACCCAAGACTATCCAAAAATCTCACAAACTAATATGTACTAGATATTTGTAATGTGGTTTACCTTAAAATTGATTACTAATACTCATATACTACTACTAGTATTATTAGTTATTGATTTATACAAATTAGATTCATAAAACTTGATTTTATGATGAACAAGAGAGAGAAGCTTATGTTTTGTTTAAACATAAGAGAATGAATGAAAAATGAGAAAATCTCTCCATTTGATTATGCAAAAACCGGTGGTCTCTTAGTGGTGTATGGACCATTTTGCTTTTCCTTTTTTGTCTTCACAAGACAAACTAGTGTAAGGCTTTACATGGTCAAGTCACTATCAAGCATTTTAGACAAGTGCATAAGACAAATGGAAAAAGACAAAAACTTCTTATTGCCCATCCATTTTCGGTTTTTGTAGTGTAATATGGAGTTCATATTATTTTTGTCAATTGTACAATTATATGTCATGAGACATATGACATGTCTTTTGTCATGTTATAATTTAAAATGCATATTTAACAAATTAAATAAATCACATTTACCAAATTGACTAGTAATTCAAAATTACTTTCTCATAAAATGGTCATTTAAATACTAGTTAGTATAATTCACAACATCTTGTAATTATAACTAACTTATCATTCTCATTTCGCGTGTTTCGCAAACACCGATTAATTTTAGTAATATAACTTCTTAAATTACTAAACAAAATCTTATTTAATCACATTATAATAAGATGTCATTTTCTCTCTTATGACAATAATTTGTTTAATTTTAAGGAATTAATCATTCTTTATCGACATACAATTGATTAACCTTTTTCAATTAAGGGAATCGTCCTTTAGGTGTGACCTCAAGGGATCAACTAATCACCACCGTCGCACGACAATAATGTCAAATTCTAGCCAGCCAATCATTACCGATATGTATGGACCAGTTGACTATATATGTAATGTATCATCCCTTTCGTATTCTTGGTATGAGATTTAAATATGTGATCAATATGATCGACAATTGTGATCGCATTATTGTCGGGGACACTTACTCCAACAAGTATAGCTACTCTAAAACTCTCTCAAATACTTTTAGTTTAGTTTAGTTTCATTAGTATTGTTCGGATCTAAGCTTGTTCTTCATTACTACGGTATTACTATTAATCTTTCCTTAATTATTGTTTAATTCATTATTCATCTTTATTATTGTTCATCATGTTCTTAATTATGCTTTCCATTGTTGCTATTATTGTTATTATAATTAGTATGAGTAGCTAAATTCTTTAATCTAGGGTGAAAGGGGATCTAGGTTGTTAGAAAAGGGATTATTATGAATTGATTGTTAAATTGATTTCTATTGTTGTTCAATTATCGTATTACTTCTAATTAGTTGATTACTAATCAGAAATTGATTAATTAGTATCGCATAAACTAGTATTATCACCGACATGGTTAAGACTAGTATAGGCCATGATAATTGAATTAGACCGACTTAATGATAGTGATTGCATGTTAAGTTAGATCTAAAAAGACATATTAGAATCAACCGATCGTATGACTTTCAACAATATAAATTGCTCAATCAATGAATTAAATCTTACCCTTTGATGACTACCTAGTGAACCCGAATACCTAGACTCTTTAATATTATTGTTTATCATCTTTATTTAATTTGCTATTAGTTGTTAGAAATCAAACCAATCAAAACCCCAAAACTGGTTACTTTAAGACGGATTTAAATATAAACAAACTAGATAATCACCGCCTCCCTGTGGATTCGACCCTAACTTACTGCTAGCTATTTTGTTAGTACTAAGCTAGGATTTATTTTGATTAAGGCAAACGATTGAAAATAACCTTATCAGTACTACATCGGACATATTGTGTGACAAATGACAAATTGACAAAATAAAATGGTAGTCCATTTTATGTATATGGACCGAAATGGAGGGGTTATAGTGGAGTGTGGATGATATTATTTTATGTGATAAAATTTAAATAATCATAGGTAGTTTAACTAGCCTTACACACCTACACTACATAGTCTTACAAGCCTACTATATGGAGAAGATAAAAAGGAAAAAGAAGATGTCTTTTTGGCCTCTTCTACCTGGCCCCTTCCTCCTCCTATAATGAGAATTTGTTCTCATTATATACTACTCCATATTCAAGATTCATTTACATGCATTCTTGCTTAACTCTCACAATCTCTCTAAAGCTTGTTTAGAAGCTTCAAACATTGTTCATATTCATTCTAATATCATCATAATTATTAGATTACTAGTGTAGTAATAGTGAGAATATTATAATCTATTTTAAGGTATAATAATACAATACACTAATCTAGTTAATTAGTATATTATTTTGAGGGATTTGTCTTGGGTGCAATTAAAGGAAGATCTCTACATTGGGATTTTGGAGGATCATCCATTACATTTAAGCTCAAGAACAAATAAGTAAGGTGACCTTATTTGTGCCCATAATTTCGAGCCACTCAACAATGTAACGGACATTGTTTTTCTCATTTAATCTCTTATTTAGTTATGCATGCACTAGATCTAATGCACTCACATTAATATGTTAATTAGTTCACTATTGGTAGAGTCTAATAATAGGTATATGCACCTAACAATTGGTATCAGAGTATAGGATGTTGCATCCATAATCGATTTATAGTTTTTTCGAGTTATTAGTAACTTAATTAAAACTAAAAATTTGTGATTAATTAGATTAAATCACGAAATCATGATGCATGTTATATATTCTGGTCCTAAAATATTTTTAGGTCATTTTTATGATTTATGGCATTTTATTGCTCATTTTAACGATTTTTAGTGAAATAATTACATTTTTATGAGTAAAATGAACTTTTATTTACCCAAAATAGTTAAACTGTTGGAGTATGTGTCCTCAACAATAGTGCGATTACATTATTAAATCTCATAATAAGAATACGTAAGGGATGATTCAATTATATAGTCAACTGATCAACATTAATCCGTAATGATTGGCTGACTAGAGTTTGACATTACTGTCGTTTGACGGTGGTGATCAGTTGATCCCTTAAGGTCACACCTAAAGGACAATTTCCCTTAATGGATAAATTAATTAGTTGTATATTGATACAAGTTAATTAATACTTAAAATATAACAATTTGATTTGAGAAAAATAATACGTATCTTATTATAATTCGATTAAATAAAATTCGTTTTAGTGATTGAAAAATCTTTAATTACTAAAAATTGTTTAATGAAACAATTGCCATGAGAATGAATGTTCAAATATAATTACACATGTTGTAGATTATATTTATATAGTCCATTTTATAATGTAAGCTACATGGTGTACGATGTGTGACATTGTCACACATTACAAAAATAAAATGGACAGCCCCCCTTATGCTAGGGTGCCGATTTTAGGGGCCTCATTAGGGGTATTTGGTGCTTGATTTAATTAAGGCCAACATCATGATTACACTACCCTAATTAGGCGTGCATGCCTATGTTCTTGTGAAGAACAATTGCAAGGTTTGATATGCATGCATTGGCTCTCCAAAAGGGAGCCTCAAAACCGGCACACCCACCCTTTAACAATAAGAGACTTGTTCTCTTATTAAATTAAATGCACATTCATTCCATTTTCAACTTATGTCTTCATCTTTCTCAAATAGAAAACAAGGTTTTCCACATAAAATTGTTTTAAGAAATTCTAATACACATATATTACTAATAGTAGTAGTATACTAGATTAGAATTTATTTGAAGTAGTCTAATAGATATATCTAGTCAATATTCTATTAGATTTAAGGGAAAGTCTTGGGTGTAATTATTAAGGAGTATCTCTACACTTGAGGTTGGAGGATCATCCATTATTGTTAAGCTCAAGAACAAATAAGGAAGGTGTCCTTATTTGTGCCCCAATATTTCGGTTCATATTGTATGTACGAAAATCATTTTTCTCCTTATTTTGTTATGCATGCAACTAGATCCACAAAAATATAAATTATAAGTAATTTACAATATGATTAGATGAGTCTAATATGGGTATATGAATCTAACATAAACTTCATTACTGGCCGTGATTTTTTAATATGACCTCACATGAATATTTTATGTATTGTATGTAAAATTCGTATTAATGTGATTAATATTTCATGATTTATGATTTTTATGAGATAAAAATGAATTAAATGGAAGTAAAATGGTTAAATATAGTTAAACTTCGAAATAGGCCATGAAATTTTAATATGTTGTCACATGCATGTTTTACTCACTGTGTGTAAAATTTGAGATGAACTTGATTCATTTTGCATGATTTATGAATTTTTAGTATAAAAATGGCATAAATAGTGACTATTTGAGCATAAATAGCTAAAACTAATTGCATGGCATGAGAAAATTATTTTAGGTTAAATTTATATCCCACTTATCAGATCTAAAGTTATAAAATTGATTGGATTAATTTTTGTAAACTTTAGATGTTTTATTTGATAAAACCGATAAATTGTAACGATATTTTTCTCGAAATAAATTCGAAAATTTTAACCATAATTTTTGATATTATCAGTGTCATGGATGTATTCCAGAATGTTCAAAAATTTAAAATTCAAATTTTGAAATTACTGTAATTTAATTTGGATTTATTTCATAATAATTATGATTTTAAGGTCAAAATGAGCATAAAATTATATCAAGTTGAATTATTATCAAAAATTGAGTGATGACTAATTTTTAAGACCTAAGTGTGTTAGGATAATTAACTTGAGCTTAAATTTGATTTAAGTATTGATTTGTGATTTTAATAAGTTATTATCACGCATTTCCATAAAACCGGGTTATATAATCGACATGAGTGAAATAAGGCGATTTGGCACATAATTTGGCATGATAGACACATATTTTAATGCTGCATATTTCAATTGTTGAATGTCTTTTCATTTATATAATTTTGAATTATGTAATTTTATCTTAGTATGGCCTTAGTTTTAATCGATATTACCCATAATGAAAGGGAATATTGATTCCGTTGTAATTTAATGTGATCTCGTATCACTTTTATTTTTACTAGTTTATCATTTTACAAATGTATAATAAGAATAACTATGTATTTTTATTATTATTTGTAATTCCGGAGTTACTTCAAGACGGTGCCATTCGGAAAGGTGTTCCGACAAAGACGGTGTTCTTGGGAGATGGTCGTGATCCCTTATGAGGGGTTTAGTTTTCAGTACTTGTCGTTAGGAGCACCTAGACCAAAACACAATTTATAACTTCATAAACAACTCTACAATTAGTAAAGAGGCAAGTAAAGGTCGGATCCCAAGGGACGGGAATTGAGATGAGATTTTCTATTGCAACTAGTGGTGTCTAAGGGTGTCACAATTTGGGGTTTGAAGTAGAAGATCACTAAACTAAATAGCAATGAAAGTAAACAAGCAAGATGAATTAAAAGGGATGTAAACAATTGATAAAAAGCACTAGGGTGTCATGGGGTCATAAGGGATTTATGGGAATTGATCATACAAACATATTCTCAAATTATAAGCAAGCAATTATTGTTGTGATGGATCGAGTTGTTTTATGTCTTACAATCCTAGGAAAGTTTGGGTCCCGAAGCCGAATCGATTAGATTTTACAACACCTACAAGTCGACTTAATCTTCCCTACTCAACTATATGCATGGTCTAATGAGACTCGAGTTGGTTTATGTCTTACAAGTCTCATTGAAAAGACAGGTGATGGGTAAAAAATGTAAGGATTCATAGGCTCACATTTCATCAAACATAACATGTGCATAAGTTGAGATCACAACAAGCAAGCAAATAAATTATGAAAACATATTAAATTAAGCATGAATCATTCCCCATGTTGGTTTCCCCAAATTACCCATTAATCCTAGCTAAGCAAACTACTCACTCATTATCATGTTGAACATGCTAGCAAGGTTGTCAATCATACTAACAAAGTGAAACATGATGAATAAATGAAAGTGATTAACAATAATTAAAAAGGGATTAAGAGAATTATACCTACTAATGATTCCAATAATAAAGCAAAGAATAAAAGAAGTACTTGATGCTTGATTGGAAGGTTGTCAATCTCCCAATAATAACCCAAATAATCTTCAATTACCCAAAATAAAGGATGAACAAGAGAGAGATTAAGGAAATAAAACTTGTATTAAAACTTGATTAAATGTTGATTACAAGATTAAAGAGAGATTTGATTGATATTAACTACACTAAAGATTGCTAAGAAGAACATGCTCTTCTAATTAGACTAATGGGGTATTTATAGTGGGGATTAGGTACATAAATTAGGATTTACTAAGGGCTTAAATGACGATTAAGTTCTTGAGGAAGCGCCGGTCTCTAGGGAGACTCCGGTCTCTTTTTCGCCGGTCTTAGAAAAAGATGCGCATCCTTCCTTGAAGCTTGTAGAAGACGAAAAGACTGTATGGGAATCCGGGCGTTTTTGGCACGGGACGGGCGGATTTGGGTGCTTCTGGACGGGCGTCCAGAAGGGGAAGACGGGCGGATTTGGGAGGTCTTGGCCGAGCGTCTTGTGGAGGAAGACGCTCGGATTGTGGGTGGTGGACGGGCGTCTTTAGGGCAATCCGCACGGATTGTCAAACAGTTTCATTCCTTCTTTTCTTCCTTTTTCTTCATAGAATCCTTGAAGATTTCCTTGGGGATGCAAGGATCTTTTCTCATCATTGCCCATCTACTATAGTATGTACAAAAGCCTTCTAATCTTGTCTCTCCTTGATGCTTGGTCATTGAATTCAATCAATTTAGCCTCATTTTGCCATGAAAATGCAAGGTTTGCACACCTTTCCTACCAAGGACAGAAAACCTCAAAGAATATGCAAAACAAAGAACTAAAGAAAAAAATGACCCAAATATGCACTAAAAAGCATGGGAACAAGGCTAATTCGGGGAGTAAATGTGCTCTAATTATGGTCACATCAAATATCCCCAAACCGAACCTTTGCTCGTCCCGAGTAAAGAGGTGACAAAGACTAGGACCATTATTTGAACTAACCTAATAACATGGTCGATATAGGACAATTAGCGGGTCTCACTCCGCCCCTTCAACTCACAACAAGACAACCATGAGGTAGGATGCCTTCTTGCAAGGCAAGGTGGGTCTTGCCAAAATGGCGACACATCCAAACATTAAGCCCACAAAATCAAGTAATGGATGCATCTACAAAAGAATAGCCACTTTCCTCATCTAAGTGGCGGAAATTATCTACAAGGGAAGCAATTCAAGGGTACACACTCCTTCATAGATGCAATTTGTTCAAACTACTAAGCCTAGAAGGATACCAATAAATCACCTCCAAGTTGTGTCAAGCTAGGGTACCTTTGTCCTCAATCGTTAAATGCTTTTGTTAAGAGTAGACTCCCTATGGTGTTAGAAACACTGGAGGATCGCGGAATTCCCCCTCTTGCCTAGACAAGAAGAAGGGTCGTCCCCTCTCTACCATGCACAAAAATGGATACGATGGATAAAGGGATCGATAGTATTTGAGTTTCACTTTGGGAGTTTGCTTTGTTGATGTTTTTCCCCCCAATTTCTTGTGGCATATAACATTTGAGAACACTTTCTTGCCATTTCTTTTGATTTTTGGCATTTCAATACTTGACAACTTTCAACTTTTTGCATTTCTTGAACATTTTCAAAGTCACCCCATATGTAGTAAGGGTGTCTTATATTTGAAGCATTAGGAGTCTATTTTTGCCCCTCTTTTCATTTGATGCATTTTTACAAACTTTCTCTTTTCATTTCATTGAACTCAAATTGATTTCTTTTTGTGCCCATTCCCTTTGATGACAAAAATGTGGTAGAACATGGATGCATGGTTTCAAAGGTCACCTTGGAATAAACGGTAGCCAAGGAGTTATCACACGACAAGGTACTCTTGACTAGGCCTTAATCCATGGGTCAAAGGATATTAGCATGACACATCCTAGGGTGTTTTACAAGTATTCTAACAAGCAAAGTCTTAAGAAGAAAAAGCATCTACTAGGGCCTATATACACTTGTCAAGCTTCCCAAGTAGACGGTTTCGCAAAATTTTCTAACATGCAACTATATGCCATGATGCAACTAACATATATACATCCTAATGCATATGATTATACCAACTAATATGCCATATAAGCTAAATGAAAGTCCTAAGTTCACATTGTTATACCGCATCAATCAAAATAAAGCCACATAGTCATTAACATAAAGAGGAAAAAAGGAGATTGGAAAGATCATACCATGCGGTCTTCAATATCCACATGTCTCGGATGTGGCGTAGTCAATCAATGTGAGCAAGGATAGAACAAACACAATATATACAACAATATATACATGACTACACTACAAAGGAAATGAACTTGTTTTTAGTTTTTCAATTTTTCAAATTTTTATGGTTTTTCAAAATTTTTTGATTTTTTTGGATTTTTGAATCAAAGTTAAGTTAGAATTCCCCATCCCCACATTAATATGGGCATTGTCCTCAATGGCCAAAATGATGGGAAATCATGCAAACATGATGCCTGAATTCTACACTAAATGCAAGCTACACTAATCTACACTACATGATGCATGGGGTTTTTTTGTTTATGACGGAGAGCGTAATTTAGATTGCCTCCCGTTGCGTATGCATGTACTTCTCCAAACCGAGATAGACATTATTTCTAATGTCCTAAAGTTGGGGGTTGTTCATGCACACAATATACAATGCATGAAACTAATTTGTCATTTTGGATTTTCAAAAGTGGGAACAATGAAATAAGAACACCTCAATGGGGCCGAGGTGTTAGTCCTCTATGTTGCTAGGACTCCCCAACCATGATCAAGATAAAATAAATAAAACAAAGAAAGAAGTAGACAAACCTCAAGAGGGTAGGAGCCTCCAAAGCTTGCTAGTCTTCCACCATATCATCATTGTCATCATCTTCCTCAATAGAAGTGGACTCATCACCACTTCCCTCTTCACTTCCTTGCTCACTTCATTCATCATCCTCTTCTTCTTCATTAGCCTCTTCATCAACAACCTCATCACCGACAACCTCATCGTCACCCGATATCTCATCCCTAGATGCACTTGGAAAGAAGACTTCCCTATCCGCCCAACTAGGCAAAGGACATGAAGGATCAAGTAGTCCTTACCTAGCTAAATGAAGGAGGGGTGGATATTGGGCTAAGTATGCATCTTCCCGATCCTTATAAGCTTGTTTGTGCATCTCTTGCATAAGTAGAGTCATGTAGTCATTGCTTGCTTCAACACCTTCGGGTTTGAACTCTTGATACTTGAATGGATAGGGTGGTGTGACAATGGAGGAGGAGGGCATTTCAATTTCACCCCTTTGTTGACGGATGATGTATTCGGCTTCTTTTGATAGGGGAAGAAGGTAGTTTGTTCTATGAACACTCAAACGGCATATCTTGGAAGGCAAAGTAAAAGATCTAGCATCATTGGTGAGTCACCCATATTTGGTGTCAAGGGGATTATGCGTAACCCACTTGTACTTGTTAATCATGGCATCCATGTCAATGAGATGACCCCCTTTTTTCGCCACATACTTGCTATCCTTGTTGAAATTCGGATCAAAGTACTTAGCCAAAAGAGTTACTAGACCTCCATTTACGATAAAAGCGGTGCCTTGCTTTCCACAATCAACATTTAGCCATCTTTCCACCAAATACCTTAGAGCATTGTAAGGCTTGGTGAATTCCCTTCCAATATTTAAGGCCGACTCAAGTAGAACACAATCGAGCTTGGTAAAGTGGTTAGTGTCTTTTCTTGCAATGATAGTATTCCCGATGACCTTGTGCCATACTCTGATGCCCGGATGGTGGACTAATAGGGCGCGAATAGCATGATAGTTCTCAAATTTCCTCTCGGAAATCACCTCCCAAAGCGGAGCGGGGTCATATTTTTCGGGCTTCTTGTAATAACGAGGTGTATCACTAAGACCTAATGCTTTACCCAAATCATCAAAGGTGATGCGCCTACTCACATTGGCAAGGCGGAACTCGATGTTTTCTCTAGTCTCTACCTTAGTCACTTTCAAAGAACTCAAGAATTCTAAGGTAAGGGAGGGGTATGTCAATTCTCTTGTAGCAAACAATTTTCCCAACCCCATGGCTTCAAAGAAGGCTTTTGTTTGTTCAAGGACACCCAATTTGTTCAAGGCATCTTCACATATGAATTTGGTGGGTAGAAAGGATTTCCTAGCATACTTGGCAAATGTATCCCTATGGGAGTTAGAAATGAAAATTACCTCCGGATAGTTTGATAATTGAGCAATTTTCGGAGTTGTTGATGTTATTGCTTCCAAGGGAGGATTTTGTTGTTGTTGAACTTCCAAGTTTGCACTAGCAACCACCATAGCCAATGAGGCTTTCTTTGCTTGAAGGCATTGTTGTTTGTTGAGAGTGCCTTTGCCTTAGGTGCCTTTGTTGATCCTTTTGTTCTTTCCATTGATGCAAAATACCAAGAAAAGAGTGAAAATCTTCAATTTTCAAGTATACCCAAATCGATTTTAAGATGAAAGGCTTTGCCTTTGTAATTTCAAAAATCGACTCAAAGGTTGAAGATTTTGGTGCTTGGTTTGATTTTTGTTGGAAGAGGAGTGATTAATTGTTTTTAAAAGGAAGTTTGGATTTGATTTTGTTGAATTTGGTTGAGGAAATCTTGTTTTGGTGATTAAGAGGATGAGGGTTTTGAGTTTTGGGGGTTTTTTTTGGTAGTGTTTTGAATGAATGAATGAAGAAATGAATGTGGGAGGGGTATTTAAAATACCCGAAAATTTTGAAACTGCAGGGGAAGACGGGCGTCTTTCCTTCGGGACGCTCGGATTCTCCCTATTTTGGGTTCAGGATTTCTCGCCTAAAGACGGGCGTCTTTCAGCAGGGACTCTCGGATCCTTTGACTGCGGGACGAGCGGATTCTGCTGAAGACGGGCGGATTCTGAGACAGCAAGCTTTCTTGTTTTGCACTGGCAAAAAGACGGGCGTCTTCCTGCAAAGACGGGCGGATTTTTCAAGACGAGCGTCTTCTCTACCAGGACGCTCGGATTCTTCGACAGTCCTAAAATTTCAAATTTTCAGTTAAAATGGACGGCCGGATTCTGCCAAAGACGCTCGGATTCCCTAAAGACGAGCGGATTCCCCTTAAAGACGCTCGGATTCTCCCTGGTCTACCCGGATTCAGTTCCATCCGTGCACTTGCATATCCCGTGTCATTTTTCATTCATCAAATCCCGTGTTCCTCATTGTAGGGGCACTACTAAGGCATGAATAGCCTAGGCAAATGCTATCCCCACACTAAGCTAAAGCACTACACAACAATTAAATCATTAGTCCCTCCCTCACTTCTCTCAAAAATGATAATTACCTTGATCAAAGCATAAAAAAATCCAAAAATGACAAAAAATGCAATGTAAGAATTAAAATGCAAGTTAGGGAGTTAGAAATATTTACAAATGGTGGTTTAGGGAGGACTCCACCAAACTCTCATCCTTAGTGAGATGTCATGGGGGCATGTCCAAGGTGTTGTTGATGTTGCTCAACACCTTGAAAAAGTAGTCAAAAGCTTGTTCATTATCATGATAAAGATCTTCAATAGATCTTTGCCCTTGTTGTCCTTCATGTTGGTCTTTATCGATAGCATTACCAATATAGGGATTGAAAATCCCTTCAAACTCATCGTCCCAAAGACCACAAACTTCATCTACATGGTCACTAAAGATCTCTTGAGTTGATAGAGACAACCCTCCCACTTTCTTATCTTGGCCAATGAGGCCATCCTCTTCATTGCTTGACTTTGGTGAGCTTTTCAAGTTCTCTTTGTTACAATTCACTTGCTCTTTGAATGGAGCATCATCAATTTTCTTTTTCCATTGGAATTCCGACTTCTTCCTATCATCCTTTCGACTATAATGATCAACCATAAAACATGGTTCATGCAAACGGGGAGCTCTCATGGTCTTGTCAAGATTGAAAGTTATGCTCTCATCTCCTACTTCTAGAGTGAGCTCTCCATGCTTCACATCAATCACCTCACCCGCGGTGTACAAGAAAGGTCTACCTAGAATGATTGGAATGTTGGAGTCTTCTTCCATGTCAACAATGACAAAGTCCACCGGGATGAAAAATTTCCCAACTCTTACGGGGACATCTTCCCATATCCCTAATGGTGTCTTCGTCGATCTATCGGCCATTTAGAGTGTGATATTGGTGCATTTAAGCTCTCCCATCTCTAACCTTTTACTCACCGAGTACGGCATAACACTCACACTAGCCCCTGGATCACATAAGGCTTTGTTTATCGTGGTGTCGCCAATGGTACACAGTATTGAGAAGCTTCCCGGATCTTTAAGTTTTGGAGGTGAACTCCCTTGAAGTATTTCACTACTCACCTTAGTGAAGGCGATAGTCTCAAGCTTCCGGATCGACTTCTTCTTTTTGAGGATGTCTTTCATGTATTTTGCATAGGCCGGCACGTGATTGATTAATTCCATGAAAGGAATTGAGACTTCCAAATTTTTCACAATTTCCATAAATTTTCCAAGTTGGTCATCAAATTTGGGCTTGGCTTGACGACTTGGAAAAGGAAGTCTAATCACAATGGGCTCCTTCTCCTTGACCTTGTCTTCATTTTTCTTTGAAATTTCTTCTTTTGATGGTTCTCCATCCTTGGAGTTTTGCACAATTTCTTCTTTGTCACTAGCTTCCACAACTTCATCCTCAAATTGCTTCTTCGGTGCTTCATACCTTCTACCACTCCTCAAGTGAATGGCACTAACCGTTTCATGTCTTGGGGGATTACTTTGAGGTGGTAATTGCCCCTTTTGTCTTTGTGAGCTTGAAGATGCTAGTTGAGTCAATTAGGTTTCCAACATTTTGGTGTGAGCTAGGATGTTGTTGATGGTGATTTCCTTTGCATGACTATCTTTTTGCATTTGAGTGAAAAACTCTTGTTGATTCTTTTGCATTTGGAGGACCGCTTTTTGAACATCAAAACCTTGGTCATTTTGTTGATTGTATGCAGTTTGATTTTGGTAACCTTGGTTTTGGTTATAAAAGGGTCTTTGATTTTTGGTTTCGCATGGGAGGTGGGGTGTATGTTGGTTGAGGGTTTTGAACATTTTGGCTTTTGTATGAGAGATATGGATGGAATTTGGTGTTTCATCGTAATAGTTTGAATAAGGGGTATCACTCTTGTATGCTTGAAAAGCATTCACTTGTTCATTTGTTTTCCTACATTCACTTTGGTCATGTCCCAAAGTTCCACAATTCTCATATATCCCGCTTGGGATTGATGAAGATGCCGTCATGGCATTGACATGATGCTTTGGTGATTTTGAGGCTTCTTCAAGTCTAGCCATAGCTTTTTCAAACTTCAAATTGATGGTATCAATGTGAGCACTAAGTTGAGCACCCAATTGAGTAATGGAGTCCACTTCATGCTTTCCTCCTCTAGTAGCCTTGCGAGGTCTACTATATTGTGAGTTATGGACCGCCATTTCCTCAATTTTGTTCCAAGTTTGATTGTCATCAACTTCGGTGAACATTCCATTTGATCCCATGTTGAGAATGTTTCTTGAGTCTTCATAAAGACCGTTCCAAAATTTTTGTACCAAGAACCACTCGCTAAGTCCATGATGAGGACATGAGCGACAAATTCCTTTGAATCGCTCCCAAGCTTCATACAAAGATTCTTCATCCCTTTGCTTAAAGCCCGTAATTTGAGCTCTTAGCATGTTAGTCTTTTTCGGTGGATAGAACTTTTTGTAGAAAGCTAGAGCCAACTTCTTCCAAGAATCAATTCCGAGAGTAGCCTTATCAAGGCCTTTCAACCATTGTTTCGCGGTGCCAATTAGAAAAAAAGGAAATAAGACCCATCGAATTTGGTCTTGAGTTACACTGGTTTGAGAAATCGCATCACAATAGTCACAAAAAGTCTCCATATGAGAGTGAGGGTCTTCACTAGACATCCCCCCAAATTGGCTTCTTTCGACTAATTGGATAAATGCGGATTTGGCAATAAAATTTCCGGTTAGATGTTGTGGTGTGGGAGTACCATTGGGTAGGTTCTCCTCGGTGGGTACGGAATGTGATGAAAACTTAGGCATTGTGGGTTGATTTTGTGTTGGATCTTGTGTTGGGTTCTCCTCACCTTCTCTTGCAAAAGGGTTGATGAACTCAATAGTATTTGGTTGAATATCTACAACCTCACCGATACCTCTCAAAATTCTCCTAGCAAGTCTTCTATTGGTTGTCAAAGTCCTTTCAATTTCGTGATCAAAGGGTAACAAGTTACCTTGTGATCTTCTAGACATACAAAATATCAAACAACTCGAAAATAGTTAGAACAAACCTTGAGGAGTTTTACTTCCCCAAGGCAAAGAAAGACACAACTAATAACAATACAAGAAACTCTAAATCAAGTTAACACCGTCCCCGGCAACAGCGCCATTTTTGGTCGTGATCCCTTATGAGGGGTTTAGTTTTCAGTACTTGTCGTTAGGAGCACCTAGACCAAAACACAATTTATAACTTCACAAACAATTCTACAATTAGTAAAGAGGCAAGTAAAGGTCGGGTCCCAAGGGGCGGGAATTGAGATGAGATTTTCTAGTGCAACTAGTGGTGTCTAAGGGTGTCACAATTTGGGGTTTGAAGTAGAAGATCACTAAACTAAATAACAATGAAAGTAAACAAGCAAGATGAATTAAAAGGGATGTAAACAATTGATAAAAAGCACTAGGGTGTCATGGGGTCATAGGGGATTCATGGGAATTGATCATACAAACATATTCTCAAATTATAAGCAAGCAATTATTGTTGTGATGGATCGAGGTGGTTTATGTCTTACAATCCTAGGAAAGTTTGGGTTCCGGAGCCGAATCGATTAGATTGTACAACACCTACAAGTCGACTAAATCTTCCCTACTCAACTATATGCATGGTCTAATGAGACTCGAGTTGGTTTATGTCTTACAAGTCTCATTGAAAAGATAGGCGATGGGTAAAAAATGCAAGGATTCATAGGCTCACATTTCATCAAACATAACATGTGCATAAGTTGAGATCACAACAAGCAAGCAAATAAATTATGAAAACATATTAAATTAAGCATGAATCATTCCCCATGTTGGTTTCCCCTAATTACCCATTAACCCTAGCTAAGGAAACTACTCACTCATTATCATGTTGAACATGCTAGCAAGGTTGTCAATCATACTAACAAAGTGAAACATGATGAATAAATGAAAGTGATTAACAATAATTAAAAAGGGATTAAGAGAATTATACCTACTAATGATTCCAATAATAAAGCAAAGAATAAAAGAAGTACTTGATGCTTGATTGGAAGGTTGTCAATCTCCCAATAATAACCCAAATAATCTTCAATTACCCAAAATAAAGGATGAACAAGAGAGAGATTAAGGAAATAAAACTTGTATTAAAACTTGATTAAATGTTGATTACAAGATTAAAGAGAGATTTGATTGATATTAACTACACTAAAGATTGCTAAGAAGAACATGCTCTTTTAATTAGACTAATGGAGTATTTATAGTGGGGATTAGGTACATAAATTAGGGTTTACTAAGGGCTTAAATGACGATTAAGTCCTTGAGGAATCGCCGGTCTCTAGGGAGACTCCGGTCTCTTTTTCGCCGGTCTTAGAAAAAGATGTGCATCCTTCCTTGAAGCTTGTAGAAGACGAAAAGACAGTTTGGGAATCCGGGCATTTTTGGCACGGGACGGGCGGATTTGGGTGCTTTGGGACGGGCGTCCAGAAGGGGAAGACGGGCGGATTTGGGAGGTCTTGGCCGAGCGTCTTGTGGAGGAAGACGCTCGGATTGTGGGTGGTGGACGGGCGTCTTCAGGGCAATCCGCACGGATTGTCAAACAGTTTCATTCCTTCTTCTTTTCTTCCTTTTTTCTTCATGGAATCCTTGAGGATTTCCTCGGGGATGCAAGGATCTTTTCTCATCATTGCCCATCTACTATAGTATGTACAAAGGCCTTCTAATCTTGTCTCTCCTTGATGCTTGGTCATTGAATTTAATCAATTTAGCCTCATTTTGCCATGAAAATGCAAGGTTTGCACTCCTTTCCTACCAAGGGCACAAAACCTCAAAGAATATGGAAAACAAAGAACTAAAGACAATAAATGACCCAAATATGCACTAAAAAGCATGGGAACAAGGCTAATTAGGGGACTACATGTGCTCTAATTATGGTCACATCAGGAGACGTGCCACTTGAAGATTTAAGGGACCAAAGGAGTTGGTTTCCGAATTTGTAATAGATTATTTGATTTTCTATATTAGGAAGCTAAGGCCATGCTAGGAATTTATTATTATTGCTTTGCATTTATTTTAATATGTTTCATGCATTGCCAAATTGCCATAACAACACATGCATTTCATATCGAGTCATCGACCGTGTCAATTATAATTATCGTAGTTCACCGCTTTAGTTCACTTAAAACGTGAGAGATAATAAATTGACAAGACGTCTCACTAAATAATAATTGAGAATTAGCCTTACCAAATAGTAGAACCATGAATCCCAATATCATAAGGAAGTAGGCTCCGCTCACCGGGGTGCTAAACTTGTTACGTTGGGTAAGTGGGTAGTAAATTGTTATTGCATCGAAATTTTGATTGAGCTCAACGGAAGTATTCGTGATCGTAGTTGCATGTGTACCGGGCTAAAGATAAATATTAAAGTAATTTTATCGACCGAGAGTTCTAGAAGTAGAATCGATTAAAGAGTTAATCCACCGAGTTATATTGATAAGGGATGAATCGGCTCACCGTGCCCGAATTGATATGAATTTGGATCTCGGGATCATTTATAATAGTTGGGTAGAGGTCACTATATAAATGCTTAAAACTTGTTTAAAACGTTTGCAAGTATTATTAAAACGATATATGTCTTATTAATTCCTTCACTTCCTATTTTGTAGTCGAAATTGTTTTCTCAATTGCACTGGCAACTCCAATTTCATCCGCAACCATTAGCTCGAACACTCTCACCAATGTTTCATGGCTCCGATCCTTCATGGATCGTTGTAAATTAGAAAAGAATGGGTCCAACTTTGCCGATTGGGACGCTCAACTTCGCTTGGCCGCGGAGGGTGACGACAAGCTTCGTTACCTTACCCAGGCCTCTCCTGCCACACCTAACGCTAGGTCTACCCCCGCCGCTAGGCAAGACTATGAGACTTACCAAAAGGAGTCGGCCACGATCAAAAATGTGTTGATCTTCTCAATGGAGGCCGAACTCCAAAGAAGTGCTATAAAGATTAGCACCGCCTATGAGATCTATACGAAGCTTGTGACCATGTTTTCACAAGCTCCGAGGATCATTCAATATGAAGCGGCATCCGCATTCTTTGATCTCAACATTAAGGAGGGCCAAAAAGTTAGCCGTCATGTGCTCAAGTTGATGGAGCATGTTGAGACTCTAAAATTTCAAAAGGTAGAGATTCCCGAGGAACTCGTCATTGACCGAATTCTTCATTCCTTAAACAAGGTTAAGGCATATGTTCAATTCAGGGTGAATTTTAATATGCAAAACTTGAAAGTTTCCCTTGATGAATTGCACAAAATGCTTGTGCAAGCCGAGAGAGACATGGGGCTAAGTGTTAGCACCACCAAGGATGTGCTCAACATTAATCATAAGAGCAAAGGGAATTTCAAGAAAGGTGGCAATAAGGGAAAGAAGCAAACTCCCTACAAGAACAAGGGAAAGGCTTGTGAAGCTAGCTCCTCTAAGCCGAAGAAGGGTGCCCCATCCGAGGACAAATGCCACTATTGTAATGGTGTTGGGCATTGGAAGAGGAATTGTTCAAAGTGCCTTGGCGATATCAAAGCTGGAAAGATTGTTCCAGTAGGGAAATTTCTATCCCTATCTTTTATGTTTCGTTCTCAACTTTGGTATTTTGATACAAGTTGTGATGATTACTCTTTTATTTTAATTAGGGCATCCAAGCAAAGACAAAGGAAAATAAAAACAAGCCTAGAAGATCTTCAGGGAAGCTAGATGTAGCCGCCCATGGTGCTAGATCTATGGAAGCTTGGCTTTATTTTGCTTTGTCTTTATTTTCATGTTGTATTTTGAGATTTTAGAATTATTTTGATATCCTAGTTCGACTTGGAAATTTGGTTGTTTCCTTAAAATAATGGTTGTATTTTGGATATTGGTGACTTGGTTTGCAACCCAAGTCACTCATTTTATCGTATCGTTTGTTCTAAAATTTATCATCATACACTACTTGCATCGATAAACAAAAGATTATTGACTTAAATTGATCAAATAGACAATTATAATGATTAGATAATTATATATGTCCATAAGTTATGAATTTAATTCTCCTTATGCCATTGTTACTAAAAGTAACAACTTACTTATGTAAGATCAATTATAAAGTTATGTTGAGCTATTGAACTCAAATATTAGGGAATTTGTAATCCAATATGAACACGTTATTAAAAACGAATGGTCAACCCAGGAGATACCTAAAATAGAGAGTCTATTTAACAAATGACATGGATCAGACTCGCATATTACATGAATCAAGCTGCCATGATAGAGCTAGTCTTTTTATGTGCTAACACGTCAGTCTAGACAAACTTCTAATACCTCACCATATATGTTTGTAACTCACAAAGCTATCTCTTAAGAAGATAGATGTATTTCTAAGAGATAGAGTGGGAGTAGATTAGATCGTCACAAACATGTCTTATAGTTAATGTATTACCTTTTGAAAGTAATGGAACTATAATCTATTAAAATAGAGTGGGAGTATAGCACACATGTCTTATTGTTAAAATGTTGCTTTTCGAAAGTAATGGTATTATGACCTTGTCCCAAATCGGCCTTGCTACATACGAGCCATAGCATTATAATCCAAAGATTGTTACTCAAGAGTAGATTTACTTTAAGGCGATGGTCCCCTTAAAGTGAATAGAGCTTTAGAGTACATAAGAGCATATATTGACATGAAGATGTTAATCAAGATAAATTATGTTAGGAATTACCACATTTCATTTTGATGAAAAATGGCAAATGATATTAAAAGTTCGCTTTTCTAAAATGGGAATTTAGAGAAGGATGTGTATGGAACACAAAACCTTAGATAAAGATCTAATAATCCTAACAAATTATGCAAAGCCTTCTTAAGTGATCCTAGAATGGTCTTAAGCAAGCATTAAAGGATTATACTTTTCGTTCATGTGATAATTGAGAATGGTTTCATTCACATTGTTGAAGAATCATGTTTACACATGAAGTTAAGTGGGAGCAACAATTATTTTTCCATGTCTTATATGTTGATAACATATTACTTATTGAGAATAATGTACCAATGTTAACTTCTGTGAAAGAGTGATTGGGAGACTAAGAAAAGGTGCGATGTATTTTAGATTTATGAATCTATGTGTTAAATTTGAGAGAATATTGGCATAGAGTTGATAGTCTTATGGTGATAAGATCCTTTCATATCTGTTTAACATCAACAAGGTTGAGTAGGTTGTTCATATTGATGAAAGTGGAATTACTATGATAGAGTCATAATCATTCACTGAACCTAAATAAGTTGTTGATTACATGAAATCGATTTGTAATGTTTCCGCCATTAGAACGATCATGTACTCCATTAAATGCACATGCCATGATGAAACATATACTTGGAGCACAATAAGTCAATAACAAGTTAATTCGAATGATGGTCTTGTGAAAGCCTTAAAGAACGTCCATAAAAATTCTTGAGAAGAATTGAGGATTCCTTATTATGTTTGGATAATGTACTAAGTTGTGTGTTGAAGGGTTACACAAACTTTAGTTTCCAAACCTATAAAGATTTATTGAAATCCTAGGCTTATTTTATTGACTTAAGAGTAAGAGACTAGAGAAATGTTTGAATTTCAACCATTGAAAGTTCTACAAACAGAATCTAAGTACATTGTGATAAGATGGTCAACAAAGGGACTAGGAGTAGATTCCCCTACCATTGAGTTTATCACAAGTTACATGATAACAGTGGGAGCATCTTCCAAGTAGAAGAGCCCATGTCTAGTAAGAAGACTAGATATCTACTTAGATAAATTCATGTTATTAGAAATGACATTGAATAGAAGGAAATAGCAATTCATAAAGTTGGAATGTTTGGATACATGGTATATCCACTTGCCAAGCTTTTATTGGAATTCAACTAGTGTAAAAGGTACACTGTAGATTATAAGATATGAAGTAGTAATAGTGTATTGACTATTCATATATGATAATCGCATTTATCGTTTGAGTTTCTTTAAACTCAATTATTACTTTGTTAAATCAAAATGGGTTGTTGAGACAATATTGAACCCCATTAAAGTCAACTGGATTGACATAGTATTCGCCCCTAGTTACTTAAAAGAGGTGACGTCTCGAAGTGACTAGAGTGTGATGCGATTGATGGCAAGTTCAAGTGCCATTTATTCATATGAGATAACTAGTCGATCACATAGACGGACTGTATGGGACACTCTGTCGGGCAGTGACCGCTTATAGAGTTCTGGAAATTCATAAAGCCTGGTCGTGGCAAGAGCTGCTATAATATTCTTATGAGTCAATTCTTTTGACTAAAGACTATTGGCACAAGTTGGCACAAATTTCTGAATGGCTTTGATTTATACTCTACGACTGTCGTAACTGAAGCCTAATGACTACATTTTGGGTTATGATAAACTGTGGCTATACGAAGGGAATAGTGTGATAGGAATTGTCCACCCCCTTGTCAGGGTTATTTGAAATCTCAAGGCCACTCGAGGAGTAGTGAACTGAAAATACGTGGCCACGCTCGGAAGGTATATACGGTAGATAATTCCGGTCAGATAGTTACTCTCCAGATCGAGGAAACCACTCAAGATATGATCAAATACAAGTACGACCTGTGAGACACCTTGCATTGAGAGGGAGATTGTAATAGGACAAGAGAATTGGTGACGCACACTTGTCTCGGACAAGTGGGAGATAGTTGGAGTATGTGTCCTCAACAATAGTGCGATCACATGTTTAAATCTCAAATTAAGAATACGTAAGAGATGATTCATTTATGTAGTCAACTGATCAACATTAATCAGTAATGATTGGCTAACTAGAGTTTGACATTACTGTCGTTTGACGGTGGTGATCAGTTGATCCCTTAAGGTCACACCTAAAGGACAATTCCTTTAATAGACAAATTGATTAATTGTATGGCGATACAAGTTAATCAATTCCTTAAAATTGAACAATTTATTTGTAAGAGAGAATATTTATATCTTATTGTAATTTGATTAAATAAGATTTATTTTAGTAATTAAAATACTTTATTACTAAAATTTATTATTGTTTGTGAAACAATAGAGATAAGAATGAATAGTTAATTATAATTATAATATGTTATGAATTATAATTATATGACTCATTTTATTTATGAGATCAAGAATTACTAGTCAATTTGTTGTATGTAATTTAATTAATTTATAAAATAATATTTATTTGATAAATATGCATTAAATTAATTAATAGCATGTAACATACTACATGTGACATATTGTGTGACAAATAACCAATTGGCAAAATAAAATGGTAGTCCATTTTATGTATATGGACCGAAATGGAGGGGTTATAGTGGAGTGTGGATGCTATTATTTTTTGTGATAAAATTTAAATAATCATAGCTAGTTTAACTAGCCTTACACACCTACACTACATAGTCTTACAAGCTTACCATATGGAGAAGATAAAAAGGAAAAAGAAGATGCCTTTTTGGCCTCTTCTACCCGGCCCCTTCCTCCCCTTATAATGAGAATTTGTTCTCATTATATACTACTCCATATTCAAGATTCATTTACATGCATTCTTGCTCAACTCTCACAATCTCTCTAAAGCTTGTTTAGAAACTTCAAACATTGTTCATATTCATTCTAATATCATCATAATTATTAGATTACTAGTGTAGTAATAGTGAGAATATTAGAATCTATTTTAAGGTATAATAATACACTAATCTAGTTAATTAGTATATTATTTTGAGGGATTTGTCTTGGGTGCAATCAAAGGAGGATCTCTACATTGGGATTTTGGAGGATCTCAAGAACAAATAAGGAAGGTGACCTTATTTGTGCCCATAATTTTGAGCCACTCAACAATGTAAGGGACATTGTTTTTCTCATTTAATCTCTTATTTAGTTATGCATGCACTAGATCTAATGAACTCACATTAATATGTTAATTAGTTCACTATTTGTAGATACCCGTATCCGTCGATATTGGAATTTATAGAGAACCCGACAAACACCCGATGATGATAGGACACATGTATTCTTTAGTTGTCAATGTCATTATTTGGAGCTCGTTTTACGATGTAGAATGGGCGTCGTCGATGAAGTATTTTATTAATTTAAATGATATTTAAATTAATGTTTTTTTAAGTGAGTTCATTTTATTAATTTAAATGATATTTAAATTAAAGCTTTTTTAAGGTAAATTCAATTTATTTTATTTTATTTTGAATTTATTTTCCCAAGTTTATTTTATTAAAAATAAAATAAATATTTGATTTGAAAAATCATTTTATGAGTATATTTGGTTTGAAAAATCATTTATTTTAATGTGTTAATTGATTTGAAAAATCGATTTGAAAATTGAAAAGAACTCGTTTTGAACATGTGTTTTTGAGCTCGATTTTAGCTCGGTTTTTGAGCCCGATTCCTTTACGAGTTGGCACGAATCTCGAGTACACTAACCAACCTAAGCCTCTACCCATCCAACCCAGTTCGAACCCCCTTAACCACGGCCCAAATCCCATCCCAAATCACCCCCAACAGCCCGCATACAAACAGCCTACCCCCTGTTTTGCGTGATGAATCCCGAGCCCAAAACCCGCTTCAAATACCACCAAAACCCGTGCCCATTAACCCTAACCCATACCCTAATATCCTACCCATATTACCTTACCTTAATCACCAAGAAAAACCCCCAAACGAACCCTAGAAAACCCCCCAAAAGCTGCTGGACAGCAGCTATGTTCAGCCGAGCCCATCTGCCTCTCCTCCCTTTTACCCTACTTTAACTCCTTATAAATACCCACCCTTCACCATACATTCATTCCTCTAAGTTCTCCATACATCCTACCTTCACTCACAAGCTTTAAACCTCAGAAACAAACCCTAATTGCCGCTCAAAAACCCTCCACAAAACCGACATCCAAACTGAAACAGTTTGTGTGTCCTCTTCGAAAAACAATTTGTTCCTCCTTCAAACCTCCATCAAAACTCGAGTTTCTTGTTCCTAATTAACCATATAACATCCATCTATACATTAGACAAAGATTTACGAGCCAAATTGCCCTTGAGAGTACACGAAATCCCTCGAAAAACAGAGTGTTATACACTCTGTTTTCGCGGTTTGTTCTGTCTGTCGATTCTGTTTGTGCTCGTTTTTCGTGCCCAATAACTCAAAACGAGCAGGGGTTGCTTTACGATCTCTGTTCTCCTCTCTTTCTAGTTTTCAAAACATCTTTTAAATCGAATTTTCATCGTGAAACGAGGGAGAAATCGCTGTTTGAAAGTTGTTGTCCAGATTCGATAAAAACGCGTGTTTGCTTTGTTTCTTCGTCGACGACGGCCTCTCGAGATAAAATCTACCATCGATTACGATCCAAGACGGTGTCAACGATACATGTAGGTTGAGGGTGCATCAAATCCTCCTCTTTCTCCTTTTTTATTTCGTTTTTATGTTTGTTTTTCTTATAGTTTGTTTTGTTTGTTTATCGCTTTTTATTTATCGTTTAAATTAACTATGAAACTAGTTTAGTCCGAGTATGAGTTAAAGTACCACCATGAACACCCGCGTTGACTTGAGATGGGAAAAGAAACTGCTACATCAGTCGGTCGTACACCCCCGTCTCATTTACATATCCTCGTGTTCAAGGTAGGGCATAAATAAAACGAATTTCTAACTTCGCTCCTCGTTTTTGATCCTTTGTTTGTCTCGGCCAATTCGACCCACCTTAGGACCCGTTGCATGTTAGTATGACTTCTGATTGTTAACATATAACTTATTTAGATGACATTAGATCAATTTAATAACCTAATTAGACACGATAGGTGGCTTCGACATAAGCTTTAAAATCAACTAACAATTCTGTAATTCAATCGAATGCATCTCTCTTTCACATAATTTCTCGCTAGTATGAGAGTGCGTGATTAGCACCTTCTTATTGACACTCGATGAGTTAAATTAATTAGCGAATTTGACCTAACTTGACCCCTTTTAGGCCGTGTAGAATGCCCCTTTGCGCGACATCATCTCAACTGATCAACGTCGTTTTCAGCTTGTTTTCTAATTTGTTTCGAGTTCGTTTCGCAATCATTTGATCTAACTAATGAACCTGACCTAGGACCTAGGGTAGCCGTGTCTTTTGGTCCTTTTGGTTTCGTCCGTTTTATGAATCGCTTGTTCTTTATCGCTTTATAACTTGTAATTTATCGTTTGTTCATCGAGTTGTAATTTTCAAGTTAGTTTCCCTTTATCGAGTCAAAACCTCTTTCAAAAACCTTAGTTTTGTTTGGTTAGATGGTTGTGTCCCAATGCATGTAAGAGCGTAGTAAATCGCATGTTGTTTAAAGCAACATGGCCCGGTTTATGCAAATGCATGCTTTGGTGCGTAGCCCTATGTCTAATTCGATGAGATTAAGTGAAAGCACACATCACGAGGAGTGACCCAAGGCCGTGAGTCATGTAAGCCGTGGGCCACCCCTCTTGTGCGCGGTTTCCTAGGCCGATTGGCCGTGTAATGTGTCGTGTACGGTTCTGTATGTAGCAATTGTATTTAGATCGAGTTGTATCTTTAATTTATTGTTGTGTCGGCATGAAATGCCTGGTTTGTAATAGGTAGATCCCAACGGCTCCCCCATTCCCCCTAAGCCTTGTTTGCTTTCGTTTATATGTTGCTTAGATCAATCAACCCACATGCTAAATTACAACTTTGACAAAGTTAGTTTAGTTGCATCTAAATCGACATAGAAACTTCACATGTTAGGGTTAAAACGATGTTTGCATTTCATATATCGTAGTAGCTATGACCTTGTTTGAAATCCATACTTGACTTAGTAGAGGCCGTTATTGACGGGCGGGGTTGGGTGTCCTTATGGGCTTCCCAACACGTACCCTCACCCCTTACTCAAGATCTATGGTTTGTGGATCCGTCTAAATACCATTAGATTACGAGAGTCATTCAAATCGAGTGATATAGGGTACAAGTCTTTATCTTTAATCACTCGTAGTCGATTGGCTTTATGCTTTTCGATGAAAGGTGTAAAGTTGACTTGAACGGTTCCAAGTTCCCAAAAAACTTGGTGGCGACTCTAATTTGTCTTAATTCGATTCGAAAGAACCTCGAGTCGATTATGCCTAGTGTGGATCCCGCGGACGCAGCTCCCGAGGGCCTTGTCCACGATTTGGCGACTCACGGGGAAAAGAGGACTAGCTACACTTTGTTTCTAGGGTCTTTTCCTCCGAGGTGAAACTTGAAAAGAAAGTGTTGGAAAGTAAAACATTACTCATAGTGCTACGATTCATGCATAAACCCTTAAGGATTTTCCCGGGCCGTCCCAGCGTTTCTTTGTGATGCGTGGGGGGCGACGTCCCACTATGCTAGGAAGCTGCACATTGCTCGTTTCCACTTCACCTCGCGTGGTTCTTGATGGTGGGGACGATCTTCTAGGTACTCTACCTTAAGACACCTTGCTCTATAAGACCGCAAAAGGATGGAGGGCATAGACCTTCTTGTAGAAGACTTGCCGAGACTTAGAGATGTCTAGGAGCATACATCCTTATAACATGAGATTGACAATGTGCAAATTGTTTTCCCGAGTCTTTTCGAAATTTCCCATGTCCTTTTCAAAACCGAACTTTTGAAAAACTTACTTTCAAAATAGCATGGTTTTAAAAACGCGGAATGCTGCCCAAATAGGACTAGAATTTTCGGCCCAAAATGAGCTTTTATAGCCGGCATGCTGCCCATTTCAAATCTCATTTTCGAATCAATCTTTCGTTTTTTTTTTCAAAACCAATCCAAAATGCCTCTCGAACCTCAACCAAGCATGAAATGCGTCAAGTCATGTCCAGGTCATGGCCGTGTTAGGCCGGGTGTGTTTCGTTCTAAGAGTCTAGAACACGACCTTGTTGGGTCACCCAAGCTCACCTCTTCGGCCTTGAGTCATGTTGGTCGACCTTTTGGTCTAGGATAGTCCACAAAAACGCCCAAGCTAGGCCATTTAGGGCGTTTCACCCGAACCTATGGGCTATGTTAGTCCAATCACGGGTTTGGCCACGCCGAGTCCGGTTTATAACCGATTTATGACAGTTTGAGTCATGTCGTTTTGTCGAGTCTAAAATGAACCAAGGTCTAGATCCAACCGTGAGTCGAACCTCTGGTTAGTCAATCTCAAGTCGAGTCTTTGTTTGAGTCAAGTTGGGGTCGTGTCCTTAAGTGTGCAGGGGCTCTTACTTTAAATATTGACTCAGTACGGGGTTTTCTTGTAGAAAGGCCGCCAAAAACCCGACGTCAAGCAATGGAAGATGCTGTTAACAAGCTTACTGAGGCCGTGAACCTCATGATGACCCGAATGGATGCAATCGAATCTAAGCTGGGTGAAGATTCCCCTCCACCACCGATCGATCCGGAAAAACAGTTCAAGTTCATCGAAGACCGTTTGAAACTCTCCCAGGGGAAGAACATTCACTATGAGAATGCTAGGGCCTATGCCCCGGTGCAGGATAAGTTGCCCACGAACATGGTACTCGCTGACATCCCAAAGTTTAAGGGCACAGAAGATCCAATCCACCATGTTAAGGCCTATAAGGGGTACTTAGCACTGAAGGGAGTACCTGCTGACATGCTCTCTGAAATTTTCGCTTAATCTCTAGATGAACACCCGAAGGCGTGGTTCTATAATCTGGACCTGAAGAACTTCCCCACTTTCAAAGATATTACGGTGGAGTTCTGTAAGCACTATGCTGACAACGTCGAGATTCAAACCAACATAAGAACTTTGGAGGTTATGACACAAAAGGAAAAAGAGGGCTTTACTTAATTCCTCGCAAGATGGCGCTATTTGAAAGCGTGAAACTAGCTAAGAAGCCCGATGAAGTTGAAATGGTAGATAAGTTCGTGAAGAATTTACGACCTGTTTACCGTAATGCTCGAAATACAGAATTTTGGTTCTTTCAAAGAATTGATAAGAATCGGGATAAAGGTAGAGGACGATGTCCGAATGGCTGAAGCTGAGAAGCCAAAAGGATACCAAGGGGCCTCGTCATCTAAAGCAAAAGCACCAGCAGCGGCCCACTTTGTTGAAACTGTCAATCTCTTAGATGGACAGTCAAAAAGGCCTCCGCGCCAAGCTCCGAGGGTATTCACCGATATCGGGTGCACTTACGCCTACGCTCTCCAAAGGCTCATGGCCTAATGAAAGTTGAAGCCCATTGGTCCAACTCCGGATCCACCTGCTGAACAACAAGGCAAATGGTACAAACCGAATGCCTACTGTGCCTTTCATCAAGGGAAGGGACACGATACTGAAAGGTGCTTTAGACTAAAGCACGAAATTCAAGATATGATTGAGAACGGAACGCTCCCAATCCCGGCCATAAAGCCCAACAACGTCACCAATCCGTTTGGCGACCACACTAACTTTGTCTCTACCGAAGATAGTGTCGATTACTCTCACTTGATCCGCCCATGTCGTCTAAAAGGGGTTTTCGTCGGAAGAATATTCGTGGATTGCTCCGAATTCCTACCAAGCTCGAGAAACGAGATTACATTCGGAGATTTTGTGGTCAATTTTACTCCTTACATACTCCGAAGCAGCAATGAAGTTAATGGCTTTTGGGCTGATGACGAGGACGATGTCTACCTCGTTAAAGGTGCGACAATCCCTCACACCCAAGAAGAAATCTTAAAAGTGAGGCAACATGCTTTAGAGTCAAACCATCTGACTAGATCCGGGCGCCCATATCGTGTGGAGAAAGCTAAGGATACCCCGAGTAAGGCACCTCTCAAAGAGCCGGCAGTGGTCGAAGTTCTTGGTGAAGGGTCGACCTCCGAGGCTTCCCTCATCAAGCAACTCCAAAAGACTAAGGCCGACGTATCTATCTGGCAACTTATCTTGAGCTCTTTCGAACATCGCCAGGCTTTGTTGCAAGCTTTGATGAACATGACCGTGTCGTCAAATACTACTCCCGCGGACATGGTCACTCACATCGCCCAAAATCGGCCACAGATCACCAACGCCGTGATATTTTCCGACGAAGATCTACCACCGTTCGGGCCTCGACATAACCTGGCCCTCTATGTTGCCACCGTATGTCTCAACAAGCACATCCCTATGACCTTAGTTGACGACGGATCGGCGGTCAATGTACTTCCTTTGAAAACAGCGCATATCCTGGGTCTGGAGAAGAATGACTTCATTCCCACTACGCAGACAGTTTGGGCATTCGATGGCACTGTGCGTCGAGTAAGTGGACTTGTCGATCTAGTAGTACAGACTGGGCAAGTGGAAAAGAAAATAAATTGCCAAGTAATTGACATTTGCTCATCCTTCAACTTATTGTTGGGGAGGCCTTGGATCCACGCTACAAGGGCCGTAACATCAACGTTGCATCGAAAAATCAAGGTCCCACTCAATGGCAAAACCGTCACCATTGACGCCACGCCACCATTCGTGGCAGGAGGAGACATTACTTGAAGTAAGGGTCGAAAGCGCCAATGATGCATGTGGTTTCGAGATTGTCAACATGATCGAGCTGAACTCCGAAGCAGAGAATATGGATCTATATACGGGAAGTCATGCTGCGAGGTGAATCTCAAGAATTGGGAAGTACTTCGGTTTCTCTTTATATCCTAGAAAGGAGGAGGCTTTCAAGTTGAAACCACCCGTAGCCAAAGGAGTAACTTTCGGGCTTGGATATGAGCCCACTGAGAAAGATCTGTGGGAAAAGAGGGGAAGAACGATCGAAGATCGAGATATTAAAATGGGACTGTATCACCTAACTCTGAACGGTCACTTCGTGAGAACTGGGGAAGAACTTCCCTGCATGGACTTCCCCGAACCTATCTTTGACCCAAAGAAGAACCTTATGGTCCCAGGAATCGAAGTATTCCAAGATTGCTACTACATCCTCGAAGACATTTCGACCGTGATGCCGGTAGAAACCAAGCTGGATCCAATAAATGACGAGAAAGCCATGGGTCTCCTTTTCGGTGAAGAGAAGAAATCACCAATACCAAAAGAAGATTTGGTAAGCATGATCCTGAGGAGCGAGCGGTTCGATCTATCTACCCTCATCACCGATGTGGATCCTCTTAGGACAAACACGGGATGGCGGAAAACCGTCAAGTGGACTGATAACAAGGGACTCCTTTTCAAGTTGACAACGGGAGAAGGAGAGATGTTCAAGCCAGATGATGTTACCGATTCTGAGTCTGAGTCTGAGTCGGAGTCTGAGTCTGAGATAGGTCCTAAGATTGAGTCTAAGGAGTCAGGTGTTGAAAATACCCCTCCCCTAGCTTTCCCTTCCTATGCACCTTTTCCTAATGGTGGTATTCCGGGGCCTGTCCCGAATACCCCTATCTCGCCACTGAGCTCTGACCAGTTGGATCAAATGTTAGCGCATTTCGCGCAATTTCAAATCAATAATAATATGAACCAGTTTGCTTACGACTTGTCTTACTTACATTGCAATTCAAACTTTGAAAATGATTGTTTTAATAATGACATTGAGACTGAGGTCGAGGATGAACAGTTGGTCGAAGAAGAAGAAGTGGAACCACCTCTACAATTGATAAAAGGGTTGGAAGAGTACGAACAGAAAACCTCGGTCATCGAAGATACCGAAACTATCAATGTAGGTACAACCTTAGAACCACAGGAGCTTAAAATAGGAACTACTTTAAGTCCCACCGAAAGACAGGGGTTCATTGATTTGTTGCATGAGTTCAAAGATGTTTTCGCATGGTCCTATAAAGACATGCCAGGCATTGATAGGGAAATTGCGGAGCACAGGATCCCAATCAAGCCGGGATATAAGCCGGTCAAGCAGAAACTACGCAAAATGCATACAGATTGGTCTCTGAAAGTCAAATAAGAAATCGACAAGCAACTCAAAGCTGGGTTTATCAAGGTGTCAGAATACTCGGACTGGGTGGCTAACGTCGTTCCAGTGCCCAAGAAAGATGGTAAAGTTCGGGTTTGTGTCGACTTCCGGGATTTAAACAAGGCAAGTCCGAAGGACGATTTCCCATTACCTCACATCGACATCCTGGTTGACAACACGGCAAAACACGCATTACTATCTTTCATGGATGGATACGCCGGTTATAATCAAATCATGATGGCGAAAGAAGACATGCATAAGACTGCATTCAGAACGCAATGAGGAACCTATTGCTACACAGTAATGCCTTTTGGGTTGATAAACGCAGGGGCTACATACCAGAGGACCGCGACAACATTGTTACATGATATGATGCACAAGGAAGTCGAGGTTTATGTCGACAACATGATTGTCAAGTCAAAGGAGCGTGACGGCCACCTTGGTACGCTACGCAAATTCTTCGAGCGATTGAGCAAGTATAACATGAGGTTGAATCCACAAAAATGCGCATTCGGAGTCACATCCGGCAAACTGTTGGGTCACATCGTTAGCCACCGTGGCATCGAGGTGGACCCATCAAAAATAAAGGCCATAATGGAAATGCCTCACCCGAAAACCGAGAAGGAAATTCGAGGTTTCCTTGGAAGAATCCAATATATAAGTCGGTTCGTGGCAAGGCTAACTATGATATGCGAGCCAATTTTCAAGAAATTGAAAGTCGGGGAACACGTCGTATGGGATGATCACTGTCAAGCTGCGTTCGATAAGATCAAAGAAATACTATCTTCCCCTCCCGTGCTCAGCCCACCAACGGCTGGGTTACCACTTTTGTTGTATCTTACAGTTACGGATACTGCAATGGAGGCAATGCTGGCGCAGATAGTAGATAAAGAGGAAAGAGCAATTTACTACATTAGTAAAAAGTTCTTGGAGTATGAAATCAAGTATACTCAGCTCGAAAAGACATGTTTGGCTTTAGTATGGGCGACAAAGAAGTTACGGCACTACATGCTCAGTCATAGTGTCTGCATCCACTCGAAGATGGACCCTATCAAATACTTGTTTGAAAAACCAGTTCTAAACGGCAGGGTGTCAAGATGGACTTTAATGCTTTCCGAATTTGACCTAAAGTATGTACCGCTAAAAGTGATAAAGGGAAGGGCGGTTGCAGACTTCCTGGCCGATAACCCGATAGAAGAAACCGAGGTTATAGATACATGGTCGTTCCCCGACGAAGATATCGTTCATATAGACAATGACACGTGGGACCTCTATTTTCATGGAGCATCGAACTGCAGGGGTTACGGGATAGGAGTGCTACTCATTTCACCAGAAGGTGAACATGGTCCCATTTCGATCAAGTTGGACTTTAATGTCACTAATAACGTGGCCGAATATGAAGCATGCTTACTCGGTTTGCACAGTGCTCTCGAGTTAGGCATCAAAAAGCTTGTAGTACACGGGGACTCGTCACTAGTGATCAACCAAGTGGCCGGGACGTGGAAAACCCGAAGCGACAGCCTGGCTCTGTACCAAGCGAAAATAGAGGAACTAGAAAAGTCCTTCGCCGACGTCAAATACGTGCATCTCCCCAGAGATGAAAACCAGTTCGTTGATGCACTATCGAAGCTAGCTTCTCTAATCAACATACCTGATCATATGGATACTATGCCAATATGTGTCGAACGAAGATCGTCACCTGCCTACGTTAATGTAATCGGAGACACAGAAGAAACCGAGGCTGAACCTTGGTATCAAGATATTCTGAAATTTAAAGAATCGGGAGAGTATCCACCTGACATGGATAATCGCAGAAAGCGCGCTATTCGAATGCTAGCCGCTCAGTTCGTTAGAACCAATGATGGGCAATTGTACAAGAAGACCGCGCAAAATATCCTTCTGCGATGCATAGACTCACCAACTGCAAAAAGAGTCATGGAAGAAGTCCATGACGGGGAATGTGGCCCACACATGAATGCCCATATGCTGGTTCGCAAAATCATGAGATTAGGATATTATTGGACCACGATGGAGACAGATTGTCGCAAATATGTCAAACATTGCCATAATTGCCAAATCTTTGCAAACATACAACACGTGCCACCATCACTGTTGTATACTCTGACATCACCATGGCCTTTCTCAACATGGGGAATCGACATTATTGGAAAGGTCAACCCATCTGGAACAGGTGGGCATTGTTTCATGCTAGTCGCCATCGATTACTTCACGAAGTGGGTAGAAGTGAAATCCTACAAAGTGTTACAGGCGAAGCAGGTAGCAAAATTCATTCAGAATGAAATCATTTGCAGATATGGAGTGCCGCATGAGTTCATTAGCGACCATGGCACTCACTTCGGTGAAAGCGCCGTGATACTTGAAAAGTATAAAATCAAACACCACAAGTCGTCACCTTATCGACCTCAAACAAATGGCGCGGTGGAAGCCGCCAACAAGACAATCACTGTGATTCTCAGGAAAATGACCGACAATTATCGCGAATGGCCAGAGAAGATACCGTTCGCACTATGGGGATACAGGACGTCTATTCGCACAGCCACTGGAGAGACCCCGTTCTATTTGACATATGGGATGGAAGCAGTTCAGCCTATCGAATTAGAGGTACCTTCTTTAAGGATTCTTTTAGAAAGTCAGGTTCCGGAGGCTGACTGGCTGCAGGCTAGGTATGATTCTTTGGTCATGCTCGACGAGCGACGGTTAAATGCGCTATACCATGTTCAACTCTATCAGAAAAGGATACAAAGAGCATTTAATAAGAAGGTGAAACCTCGAGGAATAAAGGATGGGGATTTGGTCCTAAAGTCTGTTCGCGCTTTACTACCAATTGCCCTGAGGGGAAAATTCAAGCCGAACTGGGCCGGTCCTTACCTGGTAAAGAAAATATTATCGGGAGGCGCAGTCAGACTAACGGATCTAGATGGAAACGACTTCGCAAATCCGACGAATTTGGATCAACTGAAGAAGTACTATCCTTAGAACTCATTCTCAATGTCATGAAATAAAATTTGGAATTGCAGTGCTCGTGAGCGAGTCTAGGCCGCGACACTTTTGCTTCGCTGTTTTTTGTGCATTATAAACTGATAGTTGTAGTGCATTTGTTTAGTGGAACTACGAGCTCGGTTTGATTCTGTTGACAACAGATACGTAGGCAGCTCTTTATAAGAGTACAACCGACCCTTCCTTAAATAAAACGAAATTTTTATGCAGAAACTGGGAATTTTAATAAATAGTAAGTCCTATTAAAATCGGGCGATGCCCATTACAACATCCAAAAAAAAAAGAGAAAAAAAAACACACAGCAAGCGACAAATGATAAATAGTAGTAGTAAATAATAGATTGGAATCGAAGGCTCCTACATCTTCCTTTTCCCTTTGCCTTTTGGGTCACTTGGCCGAGGCTCCCGTGGAGGAGGGGTAGTTGTGTTCTGTCTAGCGCGTTTCTTAGGAGGGATCATCATTTCCTCCCGAGGGCCCAGCCTATCTTTTGCACTCAAGCGAGGGCCAAGTCTTCCTTCCAAGGCTGAGCCCGAATGTGCTTTTGAACCCAACCGTTTCCACACACCTGTCACCTGTGAGTCAGTCTTAGGAGTTTTCTCAGTTTTAGTTTCAGGTCCAGATGCACACGAAGGATCATTAGCAAAGAAGTCGCGACTGTCTCTGCCTTTGTCATAATATCTGATGTCGACAAGCTCGTCTTTCCGACACAAATCCTTACCTGAACCAGTTTTCTCTTTAAGCCAGTTAGTGTATGACGGGGATACCCAAGTAGTCTGAGGGCGCGCGGACACGTACCAAAGACGCCTTTGGTGCCACCTTTCGAGCCAATCATCACATATAAAGGAATTCAGCTCTCTTGCTCGTCCCAGAACAGCCTCACACTTGGGAATTATTTGTCTACGCCCCATCTGACGCAAGACGCGGTCGGGGTAAATGTGAATAGACCTCTCTAAACCCAGTAGTTGCAAACGTCTGGTCTTATCATCTTCCGGAAGGATAGTAAAAGATTTGAGGCGAAGCCAAGGCATGAACCAGCAAAGAGGGCGACCTCCCCCTTCTGTCGGCTTGTTTCGCCAATAGGCAAGGTCATTTTGATGCTCGTCCTCATACCACTTGGCACGCATAGTCAGCATACGGGCGAGATACGAGCTGGGCTCACGCGGCGGGGCAAAGAGCCAAAATCTCTCACAAAGCCACACCTGGAAGAAAAGAAAAAAACATGAAAAAGAACGAAAAAAAAAAAAAAAAAAAAAAAAAAAAAAAAAAAAAA
Organism: Silene latifolia; assembly: GCF_048544455.1. NCBI lineage: Eukaryota > Viridiplantae > Streptophyta > Magnoliopsida > Caryophyllales > Caryophyllaceae > Silene > Silene latifolia. Next base: position 134,667,282 of record NC_133527.1, on the reverse strand, counting down.
AAAAAAAAACGTGAAAGAAAAAAAACGAAAAAAGAGAGAAAAAAAGAAAAAGAAGGAAAAAACGGAATTGTGGCAGGAATCGTGGCAGAATACAGCAAAATCGTGGCAGAATGCAACGAAATCGTGGCAGAATGCAACAAAATCGTGGCAAAATATAAATAAATCGTGGCAATAACACAAGAATTATGGTAAAAGAAAAATCAATCAAGGACGCGAAACCAAGAGAATAGATTTTGTTACCTGCAATAGACGGGAGCATCCCGACCAATCGCCACCAAGGTTCATTTTCTTAGCATCTAAACCCCAGATGGTTTCAGCGAGAATAATCCAGGAAGGGTTATATCCCGTCTCCATCTGAGACACAATAGACAAAAGCTTCGCTTGTCCTACACAAGTTGTCTTGTTCATCCTACCTTCGAAGACATAAAGATGTAACATGATCAATCCAAATGCCCCTGCAACGATCTGTTGTGATAAAAATCTTGTTTCGCAAGATGCAAAATTTCCGATGAATAGCAAGAAGGTTGACTTCGTCACCAGTAACTATCTCCTCAGACTCCGTCCTGGAAAGGCCAAGGCAGTCTAGATATGTTCCACGCCACCCCGAATGACATATTGGTATAGCCGGTATGGCCTCAGCATCCCATCCTCCCAGGGCAGAAAACTCTTCGGGTAAAGGGCAGATCTCCCCCTCAGGAAAAGCAAAAACATGGTTACAAGGATCCCAATAGCTAAGGCAGTATTCCAACAACGCAGGTTGAAGGGGGATCTGGCGTAAGGGTAGTAATTGCGTCAGTTGAGCGGTCTTTAATTCTTGTCTCTCGCGCGATGAAGTTCTGTCTCCCACGCTCGCATAGCACTCGCTAGATTATTCATAATGATTTATGTTATTTGCACCAGTTTGGTGGAAAGCAGAATAAATTTGGCAATACAGCTCTTCCTTATATATAGAAAGTATAAGGGAAGGAAACACCTAGGATGACAACTCTAGGGTGCCGTTTTTTTTTAGCCGTGTGGGCCTTGGGCCGCGCGCCTCTTAGGCCCGCCCCAGTTCACACCAGTCTTTGGTACGATGCATTAGGTTTTCGCTCATCTTTTTTTGTTTTACGGTAGCGGGCTACGCCCACGTGGTTTACAAGTCATCCGGAGTGTCTGAGTCATATTTCATGCTCACCCATCAAGGTTCGATTTCAGAAAAATTCAAAATTCCAAAAACTTTTTGCGAATTGTGGATAGATTAAGTGGTGGACGCTTTGTGGGTCGATGAACCAATCCTTCATTCAAAATTCAATTTTTTGAAGGGCCGATGGCCCAACATTCCAAGTGATGTCAATTTCAAACTTCGGGTCGAGGGCCCAATTATTCAAAATTTTCAAATTCAATCTTCGGGTCGATGACCCAATCTTTTAAATGATCCAATTTCAAGGTCGATGATCCAAATATGCTTATGTGATAATTATTGCTCGTACATTTTTTTGTGCTTCAAATATAGCAGGATATGCTTCAACTGGGGGCTCTAAAGTCATCGACTTTAGAGCCATTCAAATGGGGACTCGAAGCCGTTGGCTTCGAGACCATTATCAAGATGTAAAGGATGACATCCACCAAGAATTCAATTCAATACAAGAGTATGAAATGGAGGAATTCCTTAGCTGAAAGCAAATGATGAAAGCGGCGGCAACCTCCTCGGAAAGTCCCGTCCCATTTGGACACTGCCCGTGCAGATGATAAATTTTGGGCAAATGTCGTGAGATGATGAATTTCGGACAAGTGCCGCCGATGATAAAATTTGGGCATGTGTCGAGTGGCCGAACTACGACGCGGGTTTGATTCCGTCAGAAACGGATACGTAGGCGCCTAAGGATAAGGCTCAATCCACCATATATGCAATTTATGACACAACAGAAGCAAGAGTCAATCCCCAATGAAGTTTCAGGTATGATCTCTTCTTATGGCTGGCGAGCTTATATACGCAAGTCTAATGGACTATAAACGACCCGAAGAATCCTCAGGTCGAAAGGGACCTGGGGTATACTTTGACTTTCGCCTTGTCCAAGCCTCAGTCAAAGTGGGGGCTCTGTAGATACCCGTATCCGTCGATATTGGAATTTATAGAGAACCCGACAAACACCCGATGATGATAGGACACATGTATTCTTTAGTTGTCATTGTCATTATTTGGAGCTCGTTTTACGATGTAGAATGGGCGTCGTCGATGAAGTATTTTATTAATTTAAATGATATTTAAATTAATGTTTTTTTAAGTGAGTTCATTTTATTAATTTAATTGATATTTAAATTAAAGCTTTTTTAAGGTAAATTCAATTTATTTTATTTTATTTTGAATTTATTTTCCCAAGTTTATTTTATTAAAAATAAAATAAATATTTGATTTGAAAAATCATTTTATGAGTGTATTTGGTTTGAAAAATCATTTATTTTAATGTGTTAATTGATTTGAAAAATCGATTTGAAAATTGAAAAGAACTCGTTTTGAACATGTGTTTTTGAGCTCGGTTTTAGCTCGGTTTTTGAGCCCGTTTCCTTTACAGTTGGCACGAATCTCGAGTACACTAACCAACCTAAGCGTCTACCCATCCAACCCAGTTCGAACCCCCTTAACCACGGCCCAAATCCCATCCCAAATCACCCCCAACAGCCCGCATACAAACAGCCTACCCCCTGTTTTGCGTGATGAATCCCGAGCACAAAACCCGCTCCAAATACCACCAAAACCCGTGCCCATTAACCCTAACCCATACCCTAATATCCTACCCATATTACCTTACCTTAATCACCAAGAAAAACCCCCAAACGAACCCTAGAAAACCCCCCAAAAGCTGCTGGACAGCAGCTATGTTCAGCCGAGCCCGTCTGCCTCTCCTCCCTTTTACCCTACTTTAACGCCTTATAAATACCCACCGTTCACCATACATTCATTCCTCTAAGTTCTCCATACATCCTACCTTCACTCACAAGCTTTAAACCTCAGAAACAAACCCTAATTGCCTCTCAAAAACCCTCCAGAAAACCGACATCCAAACTGAAACAGTTTGTGTGTCCTCTTCGAAAAATAATTTGTTCCTCCTTCAAACCTCCATCAAAACTCGAGTTTCTTGTTCCTAATTAACCATATAACATCCATATACACATTAGACAAAGATTTACGAGCCAAATTGCCCTTGAGAGTACACGAAATCCCTCGAAAAAAGCAGTGTTATACACACTGTTTTTCGTGGTTTGTTCTGTCTGTTCAGTTCTGTTTGTGCTCGTTTTTCGTGCCCAATAACTCAAAACGAGCAGGGGTTGCTTTAAGATCTCTGTTCTCCTCTCTTTCTAGTTTTCAAAACATCTTTTAAATCGAATTTTCATCGTGAAACGAGGGAGAAATCGCTGTTTGAAAGTTGCTGTCCAGATTCGATAAAAACGCGTGTTTGCTTTGTTTCTTCGTCGACGACGGCCTCTCGAGATAAAATCTACCATCAATTACGACCCAAGACGGTGTCAACGATACATGTAGGTTGAGGGTGCATCAAATCCTCCTCTTTCTCCTTTTTTATTTCGTTTTTATGTTTGTTTTTCTTATAGTTTGTTTTGTTTGTTTATCGCTTTTTATTTATCGTTTAAATTAACTATGAAACTAGTTTAGTCCGAGTATGAGTTAAAGTACCACCATGAACACCGGCGTTGACTTGAGATGGGAAAAGAAACCGCTACATCAGTCGGTCGTACACCCCGTCTCATTTACATATCCTCGTGTTCAAGGTAGGGCATAAATAAAACGAATTTCTAACTTCGCTCCTCGTTTTTGACCCTTTGTTTGTCTCGGCCAATTCGACCCACCTTAGGACCCGTTGCATGTTAGTATGACTTGATTAACGATTCTCTCTCTCTCTGATTTAACATATAACTTATTTAGATGACATTAGATCAATTTAATAACCTAATTAAACACGATAGGTGGCTTCGACATAAGCTTTAAAATCAACTAACAATTCTGTAATTCAATCGAATGCATCTCTCTTTCACATAATTTCTCGCTAGTATGAGAGTGCGTGATTAGCACCTTCTTATTGACACTCGATGAGTTAAATTAATTAGCGAATTTGACCTAACTTGACCCCTTTTAGGCCGTGTAGAATGCCCCTTTGCGCGACATCATCTCAACCGATCAACGTCGTTTTCAGCTTGTTTTCTAATTTGTTTCGAGTTCATTTTGCAATCATTTGATCTAACTAATGAACCTGACCTAGGACCTAGGGTAGCCGTGTTTGGTTTGGCCGTGATTTGGCCGTGTCTTTTGGTCCTTTTGGTTTCGTCTGTTTTATGAATCGCTTGTTCTTTATCGCTTTATAACTTGTAATTTATCGTTTGTTCATCGAGTTGTAATTTTCAAGTTAGTTTCCCTTTATCGAGTCAAAACCTCTTCCAAAAACCTTAGTTTTGTTTGGTTAGATGGTTGTGTCCCAATGCATGTAAGAGCGTAGTAAATCGCATGTTGTTTAAAGCAACATGGCCCGGTTTATGCTAATGCATGCTTTGGTGCGTAGCCCTATGTCTAATTCGATGAGATTAAGTGAAAGCACACATCACGAGGAGTGACCCAAGGCCGTGAGTCATGTAAGCCGTGGGCCACCCCTCTTGTGCGCGGTTTCCTAGGCCGATTGGCCGTGTAATGTGTCGTGTACGGTTCTGTATGTAGCAATTGTATTTAGATCGAGTTGTATCTTTAATTTATTGTTGTGTCGGCATGAAATGCCTGGTTTGTAATAGGTAGATCCCAACGGCTCCCCCATTCCCCCTAAGCCTTGTTTGCTTTCGTTTATATGTTGCTTAGATCAATCAACCCACATGCTAAATTACAACTTTGACAAAGTTAGTTTAGTTGCATCTAAATCGACATAGAAACTTCACATGTTAGGGTTAAAACGATGTTTGCATTTCATATATCGTAGTAGCTATGACCTTGTTTGAAATCCATACTTGACTTAGTAGAGGCCGTTATTGACGGGCGGGGTTGGGTGTCCTTATGGGCTTCCCAACACGTACCCTCACCCCTTACTCAAGATCTATGGTTTGTGGATCCGTCTAAATACCATTGGATTACGAGAGTCATTCAAATCGAGTGATATAGGGTACAAGTCTTTATCTTTAATCACTCGTAGTCGATTGGCTTTATGCTTTTCGATGAATGGTGTAAAGTTGACTTGAACGGTTCCAAGTTCCCAAAAAACTTGGTGGCGACTCTAATTTGTCTTAATTCGATTCGAAAGAACCTCGAGTCGATTATGCCTAGTGTGGATCCCGCGGACGCAGTTCCCGAGGGCCTTGTCCACACTATTAGAAGAGTGTAATAATAGGTATATGAACCTAACAAATCCAACAACAAAAGCGCCGCGTTGTCCGACAACGTGCTCACTTACTTGACCGATGATCCTCCCATCGAACCCGGTTCAAGGGCTTCATCGGTGGTGCGGACCGCCTATGAAGACCATGTAAGGATGTCGAATGATATCCAGAATGTGTTGATATGGCCGATGTCCCCAAAGGTCAAGCTATCATGCATTTATTTAAATGCGTACGAGATATTCACTCGTATGATTACTATGTTTTCACAAACACCCAAAGTCCGTCAATACGATGCGGCGGCACGCTTCTTTGAATCAAAGCTTGATAGGGGCCAAAAGGTTGGTCCCCATGTGCTAAAAGTGGTCGAATATGTCGACATCCTAGAGCGTCTAGGGTGTAAGATTCCTAAGACTCTTGTGGTGGATCGTATCCTCCACTCACTTCCCACCAAGTTTGCTCACTTTAGGGTAAACTACAACATGAATGGTATGGATGAGAGTTATCATGAAATTCATGCACTCCTCACCCAAGCAGAAAGGGATATGGAAGCTAGTGGGACTGAAAAAAGGGATGTTCTAACCATGAAGTTAAAGAACATGTCGCTTGGAGTTAAGAAGGAAAAGGGGAAGCAAAAGTCCCAATTCAAGAAATAGTCAAAGAAACAAGACAAGGGAAAGGGAAAGCCATTAAGAATGGCAAACCTAAGGCAAAAGGTGTCAAACTCTCCGAGGCCGAATGTTTCAATTGTAATGGGAAGGGGCATTATAGGAGGAGTTGTCCCCAATACTTGGAGGATCTCAAGGAAGGGTGTGTGATGCCTATTGGTATGATTTTCTCTCTCTATGTGATAGACGTTAATTATGCTTGCACTTCCACTTGGGTACTTGATACCAGATGTGTCTCTCACCTTTGTAATCATTTGCAGGGTTTAAGGGACGTGCGAGCACTAGAAAAAGGTGATGTGGATCTCTGCATGGGCAATGGAGCTAGAGTAGCAGCCATTTCCGTGGGGACCTATGTGCTCACCTTAGCTAGTGGTCTAGAGTTGTATTTAAATAAGTGTTATTTTGTACCAACTTTAACCAAGAACATCATCCCCATTGCCGCGTTAGACGCGGAAGGCGTTTGTTTTATGATTAAGGACAATAGTTGTACTTTTTCATTAAATGATGTGGTTTATAGCAAGGCCATTTCAATTGGAGGCATTTATGTTTTAAATGATGTTAATGACGTTTATCATGTGGAAACTAAAAAGCTCAAAACGGGTGATCCAAATGAATCCTACCTTTGGCATTGTCGTTTAGGTCACATAAACGAAAGACGCATTAAGAGACTTGCATCATCAAAAGTGCTCAAACCATTTGATTTCGAATCTTATGGTATATGCGAGTCTTGCCTGTTAGGCAAGATGACTCGTGCACCTTTTTCGGGAAAAGGGACACGAGCTAGTGAGGTTTTGGCTCTCATACATACGGATGTGTGTGGACCATTAACCATCACCGCTATAGGAGGTTTTCACTACTTCATTACTTTTACTGATGACTTAAGTAGATATGGGTATGTCTACTTAATGAAGAACAAGAGTGAAGCCTTTGATAAGTTCAAAGAATTTCAAAATGAAGTAGAGAACCAATTGGATAAAAAGATTAAGACCCTAGGATCCGCTCGTGGTGGTGAATACCTAAATCATGAATTTTATTTACACCTGAAAGATTGTGGTATAGTATCACAATGGACTCCTCCTGGCACACTACAACTAAATGGTGTGGCCGAAAGGAGAAACCGAACTTTATTAGACATGGTTCGGTCAATGATGAGTCTAACCGAGCTTCCTAATTCGTTTTGGGGTTTCGCCCTCTTGTCTGCAATATTTTCACTAAATCGAAGCCCGACTAAAGCGGCCGATAAGACTCCATATGAGATATGGATAGGGAAAGTCCCTTATTTGTCATTTATGCGTATTTGGGGTTGCGAAGCGTACGTCAAGATCAAGTCTGACAATAAGCTTGAACCCAAGTCTGAAAAATGTCTTTTTGTAGGATATCCATGGGAAACACGTGGCTATTACTTCTACAATAAACACGAGAACAAAGTGTTTGTGGCTCATGATGCTGTCTTCCTAGAAAAGGAGTTTATTTCTAGGAGAAAGAGTGGGAGAAAATTTGAACTTGACGAAGTTTGAGAGCCACAAATCGAGAATGAGGTAGAGGAGAACATGGAGGATAGCATTCCCTCTTCCTCTGAAATGATAATTGTTCATTGAAAGTCAAGTAGGATTTCTCATCCACCTGACCGCTACCTTGGTAACATCGAAGAGGAAGGTGTTTTGTTACTTTTGGAAAGTGATGAACCCACTACCTACAAATCGGCCATGTCTAGTCCCGACTCCTCGCATTGGCTAGAAGCCATGGGGTCCGAAATGGATTCCATGTACGAGAACCAAGTATGGGACTTGGTGGATTTACCTGAGGGAGTGCGACCCCTTCATTGTAAATGGATATATAAAATTAAGCTCAGCGTGGATAAACATGTAAATGTTTACAAAGCTAGATTGGTGGCAAAAGGTTTCACCCAAGTTCATGGTCTACATTATGATGAAACCTTCGCTCCAGTCGCTATGCTTCGGTCCATTAGGATAATCTTAGCGGTTGCCGCATTTCATGATTATGAGATTTGTCAAATGGATGTCAAAACAACCTTCTTGAATGGGATTCTAGAAGAGGAAGTGTACATGATACAACCTGAAGGTTTTGTGCATACATCTAACCCTAAAAAGGTGTGTAAGCTCAAAAAGTCCATCTATGGCCTTAAGCAAGCATCTCGGAGTTGGAACCATCGCTTTGATCATGTTATTAAACAATAGGGTTTCACTAGAAGTGTGGAAGAACCGTGTTTATACATGAAGTTTAGTGGGAGTAAGGTTACATTCCTTGTCCTATATGTGGATGACATATTGCTCATCGGGAATGATGTTCCATCGCTCACTTCCGTTAAGGAGTGGCTAGGGAAACATTTCCAGATGAAGGACTTGGGAGAGGCACAACGAATATTAGGTATTCGGATCTATAGGGATAGGTCCAAGAGAATACTAGCATTGAGTCAAGAAGCTTATACTGACAAAGTTCTTGACCGGTTCAATATGAAAGACTCCAAGAGAGGATTTCTACCTATGGGCCAAGGGATTACTTTGAGCAAGTCACAATCTCCCTCTACCCCTAAGGAGATTGAACACATGAAGACCGTTCCTTATGCATCCGCTGTTGGGTCTATCATGTATGCTATGATTTGCACTCGTCCGACGTCGTGTATGCCTTGAGCATGACAAGTCGTTATCAAGCCAAGCCTAGTCAGAGTCACTGGATAGCCGTAAAGAACATCCTTAAGTACTTGAGAAGGACTAATGTTTCATTCTTAGTGTTTGGAGGAGAAACTGAGTTGCGTGTAAGAGGTTACGCGGACACAAGTTTCCAAACCGATCGGGATGATATGAAATCCCAATCCGGCTATGTGTTTATGCTAAATGGAGGAGCTGTTTGCTGGAAGAGCTTCAAGCAAAGCGTTACCGCAGATTCTACTACAGAGGTTGCATACCTTGCAGTGTCAGAGGCTGCAAAGGAAGCTGTTTGGATCAGGCAATTCATAGAGGGACTAGGAGTAGTCCATTCCGCCGAAGATCCGATCACTCTATATTGTGATAACAGTGGAGCTATTTTTCAAGCCAAAGAGCCGAAGTCTAGTAACAAATCTAGACACATTGAAAGGAAATACCATGTAATTAGAGATTATGTGGAAAGGAAGAAAATTGAGATTTGTAAGGTTGGGACAGACGAGAATATTGCTGATCTTTTAACCAAGCCTTTATCAAAGGCTAAGCATGATGGTCATATCGTCACAATGGGATTGAGACGAATACCAGATTTTATTTAGATTATGGATATGTAATAATTGGATAGTGTATCTCTTATTATATATATGATAATCACATTCATTGTTTTTGCATTCATTCTTTATGAATCTTTTATTTAGTATGACTAAATTTTTAATACCTTGTTTATCTGAATAAGTTGTGGAGACAATGTTGAACACTATTAAAGTGAATAAGATGAAAATTGTATTTTGTCCCTAGTCACTTAATGAGGTGACGTCTCGGAGTGACTAGATTGTAAGTCGATTGATGGTTGTTCAACACCATGAGGTCATATGTGATGACCAGTCAATTACATAGGCAGAGTGTGTGACATTTTGCCGAAAAGTGACCATTTAGAGAGTCCCTAAGTTCTATTATAGACGCCTGGTCGTGGCAAGGATCTCTAAGATGTTCCTATGAGTCGATTCTTTTGACTGGAAACTATTATCCAAGTCAATGCAGTTTCTGAGTGACTTTGGTTTTGTCCTAGGTCGTGCCGTGAAAGGAGGCCAAAAGGACATCTTTTGAGTCATGATGAGCTGTATTGGACAAAGATAGATAGGCCATACAGGAATTGTCCACCCACGTTGGGTAACTATATCTCAAGGCCACTCGAGGAGTTAATGACTATAAATGCAGGGCCACGCTAGGAAGTAATCTGTGGGAGATTTTTCCGGTCAAATAGTCACACTCCCGATCGAAAAAACCACTCGCGATATGTTCATGTGCAAGTGCGACCTGAATGACACCTTGCATTGAGTGGGAGATTAAAACGGACAAGAGAATTGGTAGCGCACACCTTGTGTCGGGCAAGTGGGAGATTGTTGGAGTTAGTGTCCTCCACAATAGTGCGTTTACATAATAAATCTCATTAAAGGAATATCATCAGGATATTTAATTATTTGATCCTCGTCAGTTGATTAACGTAAATCGATAACGGTTGGCTGACTAGAGTTTGACGTTATTGTCGTGAGACGGCGGTGATAAACTGACCCCTTTCGGTCACACCTATAGAAACGAACCCCAATTAATAACTAATTAATTGTATGAGATACAATTTATTTAGTCCCTTGATTTATAGACTAAAAGATTAGTCGATTCTTTTAGAGAGATTTCGAGTTGCGAACTCGAGGCACGGCAGTTATTATTTAATTATGCGATAATTGAATAATAAGCTTTGAGAGACGAGTTTTAGTTAATTAATTGTTAATTCACTAAAATTGTACTAATTGATTAATGTGATTAATATTAGTACGTAAATAATATGTGTAGCTGTATACGTATATTTACGGAGTGATTTGGACGAAATTAATTGGAAGCATTTAAACATAATACGATGTTTAAATAAAATTTACACGTATTTGTGCGACAAATATAAGAACCAAAATGAACCCGTAAATGGGACATTGGACCGTGTAAATGTAGTGTAGTGGATGATCATAATCATTTCACTTTGCTTGATTTTTCTTCCATAAGTTGTCATGTGATCATTATGCATGTCATAATGAATTGGACAAAAAAAATAAGAAAATCACTCCATCACTCCACCCACCACTTTTCCCCATATACACTCCAATTGTTGTTCATTTTAGACTACACTTTTAACATTTGCATGTGTAGTTCTCTCCTCTCTCTAAAATAATTAACCCATAATTTACTAAGTTGTTAGTAAACAAAATAATTACTAAGTTTTCTTTAGTAATATTCACATATTATCAAAGGTTAATTTTACAAGTATCTAGTTAATACTTGTAAGATTATTTTGGGTGTTGTTCTTGAGTGAAACTTGAAAGAGACTTTCTTTTTGAAGGTTTTTCTAGGAGGATCATCCATCTTTATTTAGCTCAAGAACAAACTAAATAGGTGATCTAGTTTGTGCCCATTTTTACCATAAATATCAATGTAAGGAAATTGTTTTTCATCAATCTTTATTTTTATGCTTTTATATTTGCATGCATGTTATATAGATCACTAAATGAACATATTATGAGATAATTTGTTTTTAATTAGAGAGTCTAATTAGGATCTATGATCTTTCAGCATAGGCGCCCTACGGACACTAGATTGGGTTTAGGTCCTCCCCCCCCCCCACACACACACACACACCCCTTAAATGTCAAAGTCCTTGCTCCTATGTCAATAATTGCACCAACAGTGTGCAAGAATGGTCTCCTTAAGATAATAGGGGTATGGTTATCTTCAGGAATGTCTAGAAAAACAAAATCGACGGGAATAAAGAACTTCCCTACCCGCACAGGAAAATCTTCTAGGATCTCTAAAGGACGCGACAAGGAGCGGTCTGCCATCTGGACAGTCATATTTGGTCATCTAAACTCAGTCAAACCTATATTTTTAGCTAAAGACAGGGGTAAGACACTGATGCTGGCAACCAAGTCACATAAAGCATTATCTGTAGTATGGGTGCCTATAAAACAAGGGATGGAGAAGCTACCTGGGTCAGCCAATTTAGGTGGAGACTTGTTTTGTAGGAGTTCACTACACTCCTCAGTAAAACCGATAGTCTCTATCTCATCAAAACTCCTCTTACGAGACAAAACTTCTTTCATAAATTTAGCATATGAGGGAATCTGAGTAATAAGTTCAGTGAAAGGTACCGTTACCTGCAGATTCTTTACGACCTTCAAAAATGTCCCCAATTGCTGCTCAATATTGGTATTCAGTTGTCGGGTCAGAAAGGGAAGTTTTATCGCAATGGGTGGCTTAGCAACTTTCTTCTCTTTATCAGAATTGGGTGTTTTTTCAGATCTAGTAAACGTCCCATCAGCGACGAGTAATGGATTACCAACTTCGTTAGGCATAAAAGTCGATCGACCATCAGAACCAGTCGATCGACTAAAATCACATGTCGGTCGACTTTTTTCAAACTCGTCAGTGTCCGCAATTGCAGATTTAGTCGATCGACCATCTGGTCTTGTCGATCGACTTTTTGCAGGCGTCAAAACAACTTCTTCTGTAATACCCGTCCTTTTAGGGACCCGTTGACCGACGTTGATCGACCTTAGATTCTTATCTTGACCTTCAGAAACCTTACGAGCGATGCCTTGTCACGGTATGAGTGTTGGTTTGTATGGGACTCGATCTAGCTGAGGCTACTCGATCGAGTAGCTTGGGAGCTCGATCGAGTAGGGGTCACTCGATCGATTAAGTTAGTTACTCGATCGAGTAACGAGTTTGCAGCGGTGAATTATAAATCGTGTTTTGAGAAACCGCAAATCATTTCCGCCTCTCTTCCCTAAACCTAGATGTCGTCTCTTGTTCTTCCCTTCACCATAGTTCCTTCCTTTGGAGTCCTTGAGGATGCTTTTGCCATGGGGATGGGTTGCTTGAGTCGGGTAGCGGTCTTGAAGCCGGATTGCTATGCGTAAGTATGTCATCGTCGTCATCATTGTCGTTGTGTTTTCAGTTAGAGTTTTAGTAATAGTGATAGATGGTTGTACTGTGTGTATAGGTGTATTGCTTGGTTGATTGGTGTCATGTGAGTGGACGTGGAATCGCTGCGGTTGACTAAAGGTAGGTTCGCCTACTCGGTACTGTTGGTCGTCTAGAATGTCTTTTGATGTGATTTGGTTGTTGTAGTGTCGGTGTGGCTGATTGTTTGTGATTGTTGGTTGGTGTTGTGTTGTTTCGTTTATCGTTGTTGTGGTGCAGCTGAATATGATTGCTTATCTCTGGTTCTCGAGGTACGTCCTCGGCTGGGTGAGGTCACTTGCAGGAATGGCTTCACGGTCGTTGTTCGCCCTCCGTGGAACCCGCCACGGGAGGGGATGTGCACATTAATGGACATGGGTTTATTGCTCGGTATGATGAGCGGGGATTTGGTGGGTACGGCTGCGGTCTCCCACTGGCAGGGTTGGTCCAGTGGACAGTCGGTGACGGTGATTCGTTGGAGGAGATGTGATGTGTGTATGTCCTGTTTTGTCTGTGGTTGTTGGTGTGTGATAAGTGCATATTCTATCTACTTTCATCCCCTATATTAGCTCCATTTTATTTGTTATTTAGCACTTATCATAGTGTTATGAGCTAATATTTGTTGTTCTAGTGTATTTGTTTGTCTTAGCACGTTTTTGTAGGAATCTAAGCATTTAGAGGCTTTTTCCTATCATTTTGTACACTAAGTCCACTAAGCTAAACAAGACCTAATATTGGACTAGCATGGAAGTGTTTGAATGGGTGTTTACATGAAGATTTGATGGATTAAAGTGAGAATTACAATTGAAGCCTAATGCAAAGTCAAGCCCAAAATGAAGGTCCATATTAAGGTGCAAGCATTGGATACCAAGAAGCTTAGGATGCTAAGAATTTAGAGAATTACCGGATGATTAAGGAGCATTAAAGCACGAGCATTGGGATTCCTTAAGCAATTAATCAAGAATTTAAGAAGAAAACCTGGAAATCACACGACCCCGATCGGGGCCCCCAACCCCGATCGGGGCTGCATGCTCCCAGGATTCTTATGTTTCTTCTCCCTCTCCTATAAATAGGAGAGGCATTCCAAGGCTTAGGGCATCTAATTTTTACGTCTCATTTCCTTACATAGCCTTAAGCATTATAATCTCTCTAAATAAGTTTTCATTGTAGTTTACAAATTATTAAGCTTTGCCTTAGTTTAATCTTTCAACAATTTGTTCTACAAGTTATTGTTCAAGTATTTTTTATTCAAGCATTTGGTTCTAATTTGTTTCTTCCATAAAAGTTCTTGTCTATTAAGGTATTTTCATTTCTAGTTCATAATTTTACACTCCCATTTAGTTTATGCATAATTTATTATTAATACTTCGTTTACATTTCATTAGCATTATATATAGTACATGTTATCTAACTTAGCTTTTATAAATCACAAAACTATGTTTAGCATTTCTTACAATATAGTTTACAATTTATATTCCAACATGAGTAGCTAAATTTCCTAGTCTAAAGGCTAGGGGAGCCATGCAAAATCAAATATATAACATGTTTAATTAGGTTGAGAATAATATTGTTCAATTGTTTCTATCACATGTTTGCTTTGTCACGTTTAATCTTTGGTTATCGGCCGTAATCGTAGATTAAGTTTGTTCATTCGTTCTAAAGTCGAGAGGCACATAATTGAATTAGACTAAGCATGTGTTGCAGGACGACCTAGTCATGGACAAGAGTTTCCCTAGGACCCGGTCTAAGGTTGATACTAATGCCGTAAGGTGGGTATCTCTAAGCCTAAACAATTGACAATGTTGTTAGTACCAAATTTATCATGATCATATGTTTACCATTGCATGTGTGACTCGAACCCTTTAGACTCCCTTTTAATTATATAATTTACACCATAATTTTTATTAGTCAACAAACAAACAAACCAAACTAAAAACGAACTCGACCTTGATAAGAATCTATCCATAGCATTTCACAACGTAATTTCCGTTTCCTTGTGTTCGACCCCTATTGCTACATTAATTTGTGTTTAGGGTAATTATCTTTGCATAGATACACGATAAGCCTAACAGTGTGTTTCTTCAGTTACTGTCCTTGTGTGGTTTTGTCTTGTTGTTTGTTTCTGTTGTGTCTGCCGTGATCCCTTATGGTGAACAGTCAGTCTTAGCAGGTCGTGATCTGGATGTTAGTCGGGTGCTTGGCGGGATGAGTCTTTCACGAGTTACGACAAAAGTAGTCCACAAAGCTAACAGTAGTTTGAGTTGTACCTTTATATACATGTACCTTTAGTTTTGTTAGTCACTATAATGTAACTTAATTGATCTTTTATAGACATTTGATTATTACTGTCCTCGGGCAACCAAGATGGTGACGTCCTTATATGCTAGGGAAGGTCTTATTAAGGCTCCTGAGTATATGGGGGTGTCACAAAGTGGTATCAGAGCGACGATTTTGGAACCTGTAACAAATGAGCCTAATGAACATAGTGAGTCTAATAAAATGAACCTGGTGTATGTATATTGGGAGCCCCACTTGATGCTAGATTTTGGGTGAGTAGACGCCCTCATTTCAAAATCATGGCCCCATTATGCTTTAGCCACTCACCGGGTATGGGAATGTCGAGTCGGAAGACTATGTGCTTAGTATGTATAATTGTTATATTAGAAACGTTTGTGATGAAGTCTCTGTTGATGCTAGCATGTGTAATTGTGATGAGAAGCTGTGAAAGTCCGTGGATGCGTAGAAGTGAGTATGAAAGTAGTGGAAATGGTATAATGGTTATAGTACGTGACAGTGTGGAGTGATATGGTGATAATAATGTTTTATAAATTGTTCTATGCGGATTGGTATAAAAGGAAATGTGAGTCTTGTATGTGGTAATGATGATAATTAGTAAGTTTTGAATTAGTTATAACAACTGTCGGAGTAGTATTTGGTAAGTATGATGGATGGATGGTTGAATGCTTCCATGTTATGGCGTAATTAAGTTGAGTAAGCTAGTTGATAACTGTTGTGACATGGTTAAGTTATTAATAAGCTTGGACGATAAGTGATGGCTTAATGTTCGATGAATGCTTAGAGTAACATGATTAGAAGTTGTATGGTTGAAAGTTACAAATGCATGGTTAGCAGTAAAGAAATGTGTTAAATGTGTGCATGAGTAAGCTAATAGCGTAGTCATTTGGTTGCGTAAGGTTTGTCGTAGAATGAAGTAAAAGGTGTTGAATGAAGTGATATATTTGTTAGAGCGATACGTTGCACTTGTGTAGTAGTAATATGTCGTGAATGAATACAATAATCTGTGACAATTTCCGAATTTATTTTGGAATCGGCACGCATTGTTGTTATGCAGGAACCGTTACTTAAATCCGTAACTTTTGACCTCGTTCTTAATATTTCCCGACCGAGTAGGAGTGCTTACTCCATCGAGTAGACCTCATTCGATCTAGTTAGGAAATTATAACGTCGAAAAGTTGGATCTGCCAGCAGAAACTCGACCGAGTAGCTCCAACTCGATCGAGTAGAGGCCACTCGATCGAGTATCCTACTTACTCGATCGAGTAAGTGAACAGTACCCGGAATTTCGCGTGATTCATAACCCTTATTTTCTATTCTTTCTTTCTTATTCTTTCATTCAACAAAAACCCTAATTTCTAAAACTCTTTCAAAGTTACTCTCAATCTTGTGATTTTGTGTTTGAATCTTGTGTTTTCCCTTGCTTAATTCCTTCTTTGCTTGCCTAGCAATCAAGGTATGAATGTTTATCCTATTTTTGTGTTTTTGACTAATTAGAAGCATGTAGGATGTTGGTATTTGCTGAAAAATCGACTTATATGTGTCAAATTTTGCTTATAATTGTTGTCACATGATCTCTTTGCTTGAATTTGTTGATTATTGTTGTTAGATATACCAAAAATAAAATCATTTGGGGGTTTCTATGTCTCAAAATTTCTAGGGTTTGAGATTTTAATTTGGATTTTGGTTGTTTTCTACATATGAAAAGGGGAAAATTGAGTAATGTATGTTGTGGGTATCCTATTTGGAGTTGATTTTGATATGTTTTGCTTAAAATTTTGTCTTAAAACATGTAGATACCCAGTATCTGCTGAGACTCCAACAAACACCCGATGATTATCGGACTATAACATGTTTTGGAATCGCGACATTTGATCGACAGTTTGTGTACAACTTTACGACGGAAAACTTAAAACGATTTCGAAAATAAAACATTTCAAAAAATTTCAAAAGTACTTGGAGTGTTTAATGCACGACGACGGGGTCGCAATGACAGTAACTAGAGTCAAAACCGACACCAGACCAAAAACCGACTCAAAAATTCAAATCCCGACTCCAACAACGAGTCAAACCGAGTCAACCACCAAAAACAAAACATTCAAAGCCTTCTATACTAAGATTTCCCGGATTCATGAATGGTCAAGTACCAAACATGTGACTACAAATCCTAGGATAGAACAAATCATGATTGCACTTGTGTGAAAGCGACAAGACAACTCGAAGACCCGCGACTTGGCTCGCGCCTCTTTGAGCAGGCCAGGTGGCCACGTCGCTCAAAACTCACACAACCACTCATTTTCCTATAAATACCCCTCAAATGCCCCATTTGATAGCTTACGCGAGTGTCCGCCCCTTCTTTTCTCCCTTAAAATTCTCGACTCGACTTCTTAAGTCACAATGCGACGCGTATTTACGACCTACCGATCGTAAATACAAGCCTTACACATTTTTTAGTACCGTCATCGTGCATTAAATCACTTAACCGACCACTTCGACCACTACACCGTCACTAATCTTAATAATACACTCTTTTTACTTACCAAAACGGTTTTAAACCGAGTCTTTTCCGACCAAACGAGTTGTTACACTTACGTCGGTTTCTCGCCATAACCAAACATGTAAGTATGAGGGTGTAAAAATCCTTCTTTTATCATGTCTTCATTTGTTTTATGACTATAACATGCTAAAATATGCATAACACGATCCAAAACATGGGATGAATGAGCCAAAATTGAGTTTTAGCCTGAGGCAGAAGCCTCTTATCGTGCAGATAGGCTTGCGCCTCAATGGGGTGCCCAGTTCAGAACTCAACCGTGTTTGTTCTCGTCTTTCCCCTTTAATCCATTTTCATATCTGTAATCGGTTTTTACCATTTCAAATAGTTTCAAACCATTTTTTATTTTATTTTATTTGTTTTTAACCATAAAACATTTTTCACCCTTTGTTCCTCATATAATGACGGTTAGATCCGTGTTTCGGTGATAATATTTGGTTAATAACATTTAAAAGGTATTTAAAGCCTTTTATTTCATTTCTTTACATTTTAGGAGGTATTTTAAAGTCTTTCATCATTTCTTTACATTTTCAAAACAAGCATATTAGTCACCAACACAAAGTCATCCTTGCTTCTACATACCATGCCGGATTTTAACCCGGGTACGATGATAAGTAACGACTAATTATATTCAAATGAACTTAAAATAATTAGTTCATAATTATTTCCAAAACTATTCATGTCAAGCTTGTCAAATCGAACTCGACACCGAATATCATCAAAATAATGATGATTATTCGAGTCTCGTTCCTCAAATCAACAAACGCGGTCTAAATGACCCTGTCAAACCAAATCGGGTCAAATACCCAGTTTTCAATACGTTTTATAAATGTTTTCCAAATGGTCAGAACACGGCATATAACCGTTGGTTGACCCGCGTCTAAAACAGGCCCCTCCTTTCTTATTTCCAAAACCAGGAGAGGCTCCCTTACACTGCCGGTATGCTCGCGCCTCATAATTGTTGCACCCAAAATGTTTTGAGAAATGCCTCTTTTTCTTGCTAGAAAGAGATCCCTAATTTCTAATGATTTTAGGTTTATTGTGATTTGAGAATTAGGTCAAAAATTAGGTTAGAAAAACCATTCCCCTCTTTCCCTTTAAACCGTGTAAATGGGAGGAGAATAAGGGAAGATTTTTTCCTTCCTTTTTTTTCGTGTAACAACCGGAAAAATAAGGAGAATTATCTTCTTATTTTCGGTTGTTCTAATATTGTATAAAATGTGTATTAATATCTCAATTGTCATTTATGTCGTCACGTATTAATAAGTCCACACACAACAGTTTGTAATCGATTTATTAATACCGGTCTGTCAACATTTTATTATGACAATTTCGCATAATATATACATCAATTATAAATATCGCATATTTATAATTTGCTAATTAAATATAACCGCTTACGTTTAATTATGAATTAACATCTTAATTCGTTTAAGCTAACATTATATACATTAATTAAATATAACTATTTATATTCAATTTTACGAATTAACAATTAATTCGTCTCAGCTGATATTATTTAATTGTATTAAATAATCGTCTTATCATCACATTGACTAACTTTTTAGTCAAGTACTTGGACTAACCTTTTAGTCATATAAGGCATCAATGTGATTATATTTTCATACAATCACATCTCTCAAACACATCCTTTAGGTGTGACTTTTAGGGACCAGTTGATCACCGCCATCAGTATGATAATAACGTCAAACTTCTAGCAAGCCAACCGTTATTAAGTAAACGTTAATCAACTGATAAAATACTAAGTATACCCTTGTGAACCTATACGAGATTTATATACGTTATCACACTAACTGTGGAGGACACTAGCTCCAACAATTTAAACTCGGCTAGCTGCCGTGTCAATCCAATGACTGATTTTGGCGTATGCCGCATTCTGACTACTTAACCTTGTTCATGACGCAAGGTGTGTTCATCATGTTTAAAGCCAACAGGGGCGTACCTTAGGCAAGTTTATCCTCATTCTATGACCAATGGAACGTTGCAGGATTCTGGTAGCTGAGAGATCCCTGCGCTCCATATGTGTGTGTGCATGTATGCTGGGGACCTGATTGATTGCGTCGAGTACTCGGTATTACGAGCTACGTCCAGGAGGTGGTATCCAGGGTTGCTGGATGAGCTTTAAGCTGTCAGCAAGGCTTCCCTTTCGTATGTTCCACGGGCCGCCTGGTGAGGGTGCTCCTAATGGAGAAATTTAGGTTAGGCATGTTGGAGTCCCATGTGCGTTGTCACCCCGCGTTTGCAGTTGACAGTCCTGCTAGCTACACTTTCAACGTACTATAGATATTAGAGTTCAGAGTGATGCGTTTAAAGAAGCCTGTAAATAGGAAATTTTACCAGAGCGGTGTGAAGTACCTGATGCTGTCTCATGGGGTGCCAGAGCAATTGTGGTCCCAGGAAGCTTACGGACCACACAACTCCAGTAGTAGTTTTTAAAGTTTAAAGAAATAAAAGAAAGTGACACAAAATTGGTAGTATGCCTACTACTTTTTTTTTTGGCTTTTCTGTACACTAAAGTCTACTTATTATCAAAAAGGATACCTCTTCAGGTGAAGTATGTTCCATGGTCTGTGTATGATTTGACTGTCAATGGTCATTAATCTGTACGCCCCATGGCCAACAACGCCTTCTACCTGGTATGGTCCTTCCCATTTGTAGGCGAATTTGCCTGCCTTACGATTCTTGGTGTTTTGGAACACCTCACGGAGAACCAGGTCTCCTACCTCCAGGAGCCTGACTTTTACGTTCTTCTTGTAACTTCTGGCAACTGACTGTTTGTAGGCGGCCAGACGTATTTTTGCGCTTGCTCGCAGCTCGTCTATCGTGTCCATGCTCCCAGTCATCTCTGCACTGTTCAGTTCCCCTGTCATACATCCATACCTGTGGGTTGGAAGTAGAACTTCTGATGGAATTACTGCTTCTGCGCCAAACACCACGATGAAGGGTGTCTGGCCTGTCGCCGTTTTTGGTGTCGTTATGTCTGACCACAACACTAGTGGTAATTCATATGCCCACTTTCCTCCTAACTCTTGTAACCTCCTTCTTAAGTTATCCATGATGATTTTATTGCTGGACTCAGCTTTCCCGTTGGATTTTGGAGTCCTGGGTGCTGATTTCTTTAAAGTGATGTTCCATCTGGCACAGTATTCTTCCGCATCGTTTGAGATGAATTGTGATCCATTGTCACATATGATTTCTGATGGGATTCCAAACCTGCAGATGATATTACGTTTGATAAAAGAGATTATTTGTTTGTCTTTTACCTCTGTGAATGCTTCTACTTCTATCCAGTTGGAGAAATAGTCTGTCATTCCTAGCATCCATATTCTGTTTCCTGTGGCTCTTAGCAGTGGACCTACTATATCCATTCCCCATGTCATGAATGGCCAGGGAGAAATTATGGGATGTAGGGGCTCTACTGGCTGATGGATCATTGGCGCTGAGCGCTGGCAGGCGTCACACTTGCAGGCATATTCCGCCGAGTCTGCCCTCATTGTGGGCCAGAAGTAGCCTTGTCTGAGGGCTTTATTTGACAGACTCCTGTCCCCTGCATGGTTTCCACATTCACCACTGTGGAGGGCATGCAACACAATATGTACTTCTTGCTTATCCAGGCATCGAAAGTAAGGTCCCGCCGCTGACTGTCTAAAAAGTACGTCGTCAATTAGTATGAATCTGGAGGCTTTCATTTTAAAACCCATCACCTCCTTCTTATCGTCTGGCAGCTTGCCGTGCCGTAGCCAGTCTAGGTAGGGTGTCCGCTAGTCCCAGTCGTCTGTCTGGTCAGCTGGCTGATTATCTGACTGGGCAGTTGTCTGGCCAGCTGTGGTTGGTAGAACTACTGCCCCATCCTGCTGATCTTCCGGTTCTCCTCTGTCCATCTCTTCTAATTTTTTGATAGAAGGTTCCAGCATGTGCGCGATGGGGATGTTGGACAGCTCGGTTGATTTGAAGGTTGCCCCTAGAGTTTCTAGGGCATTTGCCTCCACATTCTGGTCTCTGGGGATCTGCTTGAGCTTGCAATCTTTGAATTTTTGTTTTAGCCCCTTCGCCACTTTTAAGTAGGCGATCATCTTTGAGTCCCTAACTATGAATTCATCATTTACATGGTTAACTATTAGTAAAGAGTCACTGAATATTTGCAGGTTTCTGACTCCTAATTACAGGGCTAGCTGTATTCCTAGTATCAGGGCCTCGTATTATGTTTCATTGTTAGTTGCCTTAAATTCGCATCTTACTGCTTGTGCTATTAGGTCTCCCTGCGGTGATCGCAGGATTAGTCCTACACCTGCCCCCCTTTGTTGGAGGCTCCATCGATGTGCATCTACCAAACTTCTGCCTCCTTGTTCCCTTTGAGGGTTAGTATCTCCTCATCTGCCAGATTTTGGATAGCTGGGCTAAAATCTGACACGAAATCTGCCAGTGCTTATGATTTTATCACTGTTCTTGGATCGTACCTGATGTCGTACCCACTAAGGTGCACGGACCATTTCGACATTCTGCCTGACAGCTCAGGCTTCCTCATTACAGATTTTAATGGATAATTGGTCACGACATGTATGGTGTGGGACTCAAAGTAGGGCGCAGTTTGTATGATGCAATAACAAGTGCTAGTACCAATTTTTCAAGAGATGTGTACCTAGTCTCTGCTGGCAGCAGAGACTTACTTACATAGTAGACTGGATTTTGCTCCTTGTCCTGCTCTCTGACTAGAACCGCACTCACTGCTACCTCTGTGATGGCCAGGTAGAGAAACAGTGGTTCTCCCTGTTCTGGTTTCAATAGTAGTGGTGGGGCGCTGAGATAGTGCTTCAGCTCCCTGAATGCCAGCTCATGGTCTGTCGTCCATTCGAACTTCTGCTCTTTCTAATATATCATAAAATAGCCTGCACTTGTCTGAGGATCTTGAGATGAACCTGCTCAAAGACGCCACTTTTCCTGCTAGCCTCTGCACGTCCTTTGGTTTTTCTGGTGACTCCAGCTGCAATACGGCCTTAATCTGCTCGGTGCTGGCTTCTATCCCCCTTTGAGTTACAATGTAGCCTAAGAACTTGCCTGAGGAAACTACAAAGGTGCATTTGGATAGGTTTAGCTTCATTTTGTACTCCCTGAGGGTGCTGAATGTTTCTGCCAGATGCTACATGTGATCCGTAGCTTTATCTGACTTCACCACCATATCGTCAATATATACGTCCATGGTTCTTCCTATTTGTTCTTTAAACATCTGATTAACCAACCTTTGATATGTGGACCCTGCATTTTTCAGGCCGAAGGGCATGATGTTGTAGCAGTATATTCTTCTTTCAGACATGAACGCTGTCATCTCTTGATCTGCTGGATCCATCTTGATTTGATTGTAACCACTCCAAGCATCTAGGAATGTCAACATTTCATGTCCAGCTGTCGCATCCACCATTGCGTCAATGTGTGGTAGTGGGAAGAGGTCCTTGGGACATGCTTTGTTGAGGTCGGTGAAGTCCACACATACTCTCCATTTCTCATTCTTCTTGGGTACTACCACCACGTTTGACAGCCATTCTGGGTACTTCACCTTTCTTATCTTATCTGCTGCTAGTAGGCTGTCTACCTCCTGGTTGATCACCTTACTCCTTTCAGCTTGCATCTTAGGTCCACGCTAAGTTTGTGTGTTATGATGGACGGATCTATTCCTATCATGTCGTCATGGGACCATGCGAAACAATCCACGTTGGTCTGTAAGAATTTGATTAGGTGCTGCCTAAGGTCTCCTATGCATCCAGCCCCAATTAGCACGGTCATCTCTGGGTGTAGCTTATCCAGGTTGATCTGATCTAGTTCCTCGGCTGGAGGCTCAATGTATTCATCCTGGATATGCTGTTTCTGTAATTGTTATGTTGGAGGGTTGGCAGCGCACTTTAATACCTTCTTGTAGCAGCCTCTAGCTTCCTTCTGGTCTCCTCGTATTGTCTCTACTCCTTATGGCGTGGGAAACTTTATGTATTGATGAAATGTTGAGGAAACTGCTTTTATCAGGTGCAACCATGGTCTTCCAAGAATAACGTTGTAGGTAGAGGATCCATCTATGACCAAGTACCTTACCTTTTTATTGACTCCTCCCACATAGGTTGGGATCACTATCTCGCCCAATGAGTTGGCTGTCTCTCCACTGAACCTTACCGGTGGGATGGTCTTCTTTTGCAAATCCTTATCCCATGTTTTCTATAGTTTTCAGCATGATTAGATTGACCGAGCTACCAGTATCCACCAGGACCTTTCTAGCTGTGCAGTTGGCCATTGACAAAGTTATGATAAGTGCATTATGATGTTCATGTCCGTCATGTACATCCCCTTCGTCGAAAGCAACGGCAAGTTGGTCACTGTGAGAGATCCTGCAGGAAGTTTCTGGCCTGTCTCCCTTAGTCTCAGTAACACGCATTTTGGCTGCTGAATATGTTAATCCACTTAAGTCTGAGCCACCTGTTATCACGTTTATTATTTTGGTGCATGTAGGTGATGTTGCAGACTTTGCGAAGCCTACCTTATCCTGCTGCTTGCTCCTACATGGTAATAGGTGGCTCAGTTCCCCTTGCTCATATAGACGCCTGATCTCCTTGCGCAGTGTGTAGCAGTCTCCTTTGTTATGTCCGACGTCCCGATGGAACTCACATTTTTTCTTACTGTCTTTTCTCCATGCCTGTGCTTCTACTGGTGGCCTGGGCCACCATACCCCGTCCCCCATCTCTCTGACTGCTTTCAGGATTCCTCTGACGCCAGTTGTGAATCCGTATTCTGCCAGTGTGGGGAGTTGCTGGTTCACTTCTCTGTTGTCAATTCTGTTGACTCCCCTACCGTATGGCTTGTATCTCTCATCCTTCTTGCTAGTGTGTTGCTTTCTACTCGACTTCTCTATGGCTGATGTGCTGGATACGCTTGGCGTACTTGGCATGCTGGCTCTGGCTAGGATGTCTTTATCCAGTCTGATCGCAACTGCTGCCTTTTCTTGCACCGGTTCAAAGCTATGACAAGGGTGCATGGTTAGCTACTTATACAGGTCAGACTCATGATGCAGGCTCCTTCTGAAGGCTTCCACTGCTGTTGACACGTCGCATTCTCATACTGTCACCTTCTCATTGTTAAATCTGGTGTTGTACTCTCCAATGGTCTCGCTTGCTCCTTGAACAATTCTTTACAAGTCGCCTGCATGCTTCTGCGGCTTCCGGCTGCTTGCGAATTGCTGAGTGAATGCATTTACCAGGTCGGCGAACATAGATATCGATCTGTTAGGCAAACTTATGAACCATCAAATTGCTGAGTAAATGCTTCTTTTACTTGTCCTACAGCTGTAACTGTCATCATTTTCTGCTTGTACTGGCTCATGTGGTCAAAGGGGTCTGCCGTGCCATCAAAAAGAGGCATGTTTGGATTTGTGAATCCCTTTGGCATGGCAACAATAGATATGGCGTCCACGAACGGCGAGTCAACATAACTGTCGGGTGCTGCCTTCTCGAGGGGAGGTGGCAGTCCTGGGACCCTGCTCAGCATCTCCCTCAACTCTAGATATTGCTGGTTGGACAGGCTTCTTGGGTCCTGGATAAGTCTGTCCGCTACCTGCTGACTTGGAGTGCTTCTTCCAGGCCTGAATTCTTGCAGGTTCTGATGCGGCGTGGCGCCTAATGGGGTTGAGGTCACGAGCGTTCCCTGGTGCCAGCTTACCTCCGGACTACCTGCGGATTCTGCACCGGGTGTTTGGTTAGTTATCGCGAGGTTACCTGCGGTACTGCTGTCAGATCTAATCTTGTTACTAGTTCGGCTGGTATTTGTCGAAGCTGACTTCTGCTGCCTGATACCCCCTAGGTAAGATCCACCACTGGGGCCCTACCTTCACTCTCCGTCCTTGCTGGTGTGCTGGTCTATTGCTTCAGAATGTCTATCTGCGCCTAGAGTTCTCTGTTCCTCTTCCTTGCCTCAGCTTATGCCTTTCTCTGGTCTTCCCGCATATCTTCCATGACCTTCTGAAGATTTTACATGCCATTAAGCAAGGTTTGTGTTGGACTCAGCGGTGGAGTAAGGCCTGAACTTGTTGTGCTCCTGTCTGCTTCTTGACGCGTGTCTGAGGGCCTGAGTTTGTGCCGTTGATGCTGGATTTTGAATAGGGTTTGGTGGTATGAACAGTTGACCGCTCCCTGCCACGGTTGATGATGTTTGTTTGTACATTATATGTCTGAGTAATCAACGATTGACGACCACAATGCCCCACGGTGGGTGACACGCCTAAAATGTCGCACTAAAAGACGACCATATTAACAATTTATATACCACTAAGCACACTAATTAGCACTAATTATAAACTAGTAAAGTAGTAAGCAAGGGATCGAACCCAAGAGAAGATGGGTTTTGCAATATGAATTCAAAAGGATATTTTGAGGAATTGCAGAAAAAGTAACAACAAATATGTAAAAAGGGGGGGTTTTGGTTTGGTTTTCAAAAGTGACAAAAGCAAAACAACATTCAAACAAGAGTATGAGGCAAGTAATCAATCAAGAGTTTTAAGATGGAAATTAATCAATTTTAAGAAAGACTTAATCCGACCCAAATTTAGGCACTTTAGTTGATAAAACCTCTCAATCAATCCTTCTAATCAATATTATTGTCCTATTAGTGAGATTAAATCTCCAAATTCCTTTAATTAGAAGTCAATCACAAGGAAATCACACTTAATAATTGACCCAACTTATTAACTCCTCTAGTGGAAATCACAAACATAGATTAATTAACAAGAAGATGAAGCAATAGGAATCTAATAGGTGTAATTACTCACAATGAAATCACAATTAATGAGCAATCACAACTTAATCTCTCTAATGTTGATTAAACCAAGGAGAAATCACATTCATTAGTCTAATAACAAGTTGTTGCAACATGGGATTACAAGGAAATCACACTTAATAAACCCAACAACATATAAATTAAGGAACTTGGAAAGATTATGTAACAAGGAAATCACACTTAATCACAATAATCTAACAAGGATTCCAAAATTAAGCAATTAAACACAAGAGATTAAGAACAATAATAATAATTAAGGAAAGATTAAGGAGTCTTACAACCAAATATTAAGCCTTTAAGTCGGATTAAGAATAGGATATTAGTTCTCCATAATAGATCTCAAACCCAAATTAGATGATAATTCTTCAATTACACCTTGATTAACAAAATAAAGTCTAAGATAAAGCATAAGATAATGAATCCCTAATGGCATTCACCTATATATAGTCCTAGGTTAAAGAAGAAATGATGGGCTTAAGTTGGAAGGAGCCCGTAATCAAAAACGCATAAAAACCCAGGTAGGGCGCAGGGTGCGCCCAATGGTATAAGGAGGGGCGCACGGTGCGCCTGGACTGCTGGACTCGCGCTTCAACTTTCTCCTTCGCTTCTCCTCTTGGATGGTTCTTCCCTTGTTCTCTTGTAGCTTGCTTCCTTGCATCACTTGTGACTTATAACCACCCCGAGCTTCCTCCAAAACCAATCAAAACCTCCATAACAACTCTACACTCGGAATTGGTTAATAAAGACATAAGTCAAGCAAAAACCGCTTCCTAGTGTTGCTTATTGTGCATAAAACATGGTAAATAGATGGTAAATATATGAGCTTATCAACCACCCCACACTTGAGCCTTTGCTCAAACCGAGTAAACTATCCAAACCAAATCATCAATGTAGAGACTCATAAGAAAAGCATGGGGAAGCTCACATGGATGTGCCCTCTTCTCTCGCACCCCTTCCTTCTTATATCACCCTCCTCTTATCACTTCATGGTCACTAGTACATCACAACATGTTCATTAATAAGTCAAGTGTCCCAAATCCTCCATAAAGAGTCGCTCTTCTCTCACGCGCCCTCCTTATACCTTCCCTCTTCTAATAATGTTCCTAAATTCACCGATACAATTCTCACAATTCACTCACAACTCATCACCATTCTCCTTATTGCTCCCCCTTATCACTCCACTTGGTTCAAAACAAAGTTACCATATTCATTCTAAGCTTCTCCTAATTCAACAAGTAGGCAACCTCAATTCCTCCTCATCTCAACAATTCAAAAACAACAAGTGATCACTCAACTCATCACCAACAACCATGCATAAATCAAACCTCACAAGTCCCACTCCAAACAACAAGTATGCCAAGCATTAGTATCAAAGTAAGCTTCCACAACCCCCCTTCTAATCTTGGCATACCACTAGCCTACCCTTCCCACCTTCTTATCACTTCCACTTATGTCACCAATACATGTAGGAAAAAGTAAAATATGTGACAAGAATTGAGAATTTCATCATCTTTCTTTTCCTAGCTCTCTCATTTTGCCTAAACCGCTCGCCCTTGCGGGTTTTCGGTGTTGGGAAATGTGTCCTCAACAATAGTGCGATCACATGATTTAAAAATCATTATTAAAATCTCATTTTAAGAATACATGTGGGATGTAATATTTTACAGTCAACTGGTCCACACATATCGGTAATGATTGGCTGACTAGAGTTTGACATTACTGTCGTGCGACGGTGGTGATCAGTTGATCCCCTTAGGTCATACCTATAGGGAAATACTCTTAATTGATTATTTAATTAATCGTATACCGATATGAGTTAATTAAATTGCTTAAAATTGACGGATGATTTTGTGAGTATAATTTACGTATCTTATTGTAAATATGATTAAATAAGACACGGTCTAAGTAATCGAATTATTTTATTACTTGGATGAAATTATTGTTTACAGAAACAATTGAAACGGAATGAATAAATTATTATAAATACAGAATGTTGTAGTTTATAATTTGGAAACCTTTTTGGTACGAGTAATTACGAATTACTAGTCAATTTTGTAAATGACATATTTTATGAGTATGTTGATTTTTAATATGATAAAAATACATTGCATTGTAACATGTCATATAACATGTTACATGTGACAAATTTGACAAATGACAAAATAAAATGGTTTCTCCATTTTATACTTAAAACCGAAAATATGGGTGGGTTTATAGTTTATATTGTGTTATTTATTTTAAATGGAAACACAATCATGAAACTAGGTAGTAGGCTTTGCATGCTTGGTCTCTTGTGAAGAGCAAAAATGAAAGCTATTGGGCAACCTACCCAATGCCATTTTTTCGGCCAAGATGAAAGAAAAGAGATGGTTTTCTTTTTCCAAAATTCATTCATTCATTCAACATGATAATTTTCTAGTGTGAGAAAATTAATATACTCTCTAAATATTGTGAAATCTAGAGAAATAAAATCACACAAAAACACCCCTCTTGACCGAAATAATCAAGAGCCCAAATACAATTTATTTTTATCAATTTTATTGTAAAACCATTATTATTACTAGATCTAAATAGTATTGGTTTATTAAGATGTATTCCTTGGGTATATGCTTTTGGGAGGGATTCTACTCTTGAATCCTTGTTCTTCCATTTGGAAAGCTCAAGAACAATAGAAAAGGAGATTTCTTTTGTGCCCATAAAACCGAAAACAACAAAGTAAGAACATGATTTCTTCTCTATTTTATTATATTGTTTGCATGCATAAAATCCGTATTTAATTTTATGACAAATTAATTTCGACATATATGAGTATGTTAGTATGTATATGAATCTACATTTCCTTCAATCGGTATCAAGAGCCACGGTTGTTTGCATGCAAATTGGTTAAAAGTTTTTCCGAGTTATAAGAATAACAAATAAAACTTGTAAAATTTGTGTTATTATGATATATCACGAAATTATTACATGCATGTTAATATTTCTGGTCCTAAAATGTTTTAGGATATTTTGGTTATTTTTCGGATTTTTATTGTTCATAATTTACAATAATGGCATTTAAATGTGATTTTATGAGTAAAAATGTCATTTTTGGTCTAAAAATAGCTATACTTCGAATTTTTCATTGATTTTTGGATATGTTGTGACACATATTATTTTGAGATAACCTGTAAATTTTCATAATTTTTGGACTTGTTATGCTCAAAAAATGAATTTCTCATTATTAAATTCGGATTTAAGTGAAAAATAGGTTAATATGAGTTAAATTTCGAATCTGGTCATAGTTTTTTAATATGTTGTCACATGCAATTTAACAAGATGTGTGTAAAATAATTGGCTATAAAGAAGTCTTTTTGCATGATTTATGGATTTTTGAAGAAAAATAGCATAAATAGTGACATTATTAGTGAAAAATTAATAAAACATTATCTATGACTTAGGAAAAACGTCTAATGTTGCATTTTATTATCTTTTTCAGATCTAAAATTGAAAAGTTAGTGAAAATATTTTTCCTCATGTTTTATGATTATTTTAGTTAAAATCGATAAACCGCAACATTGTTTTTCCGGGAAAATTTCGAAATTTTTAACCTAAGATTTTGAACATTATGAGTGTCATGGTATTTTTCCAGAATGTTCATGAATTTAAATTTCAAATTTTGAATTTATTTGAAATTTTGTGATTTATTTGAAGTTTAATAGCTTATTTTTGTAATTTTTGGTCCATTTATGAACAATTTTGTTGATATGGGTTAATTATGGTCAAATTATTAGTGAAGACTATATTTTGAGTCCTAAGAGGTTAGGGTAATTAACTTATGCATAAATATGAGTTTATGTATTTTTGTGATTATAAAATGTTGAAATCACGCAAATCCGTAAAAACCGAGTAATATACGATATTGGCTAATTAAAGGCGATTTAGCATCAAATGAAGCATGTTCATACATATTATAATGCTGCATTTTTCTTTATGATTGTCATAATTTTAATTTATGTAATTTTGAATTATGTAATTTTACTTAGTATGGCCTTAGATTTTAATTGATATTTCCCGAAATGTATGGGAATATCGATTCGGTTGTAATTTTTATTGTGATCTCGTATCACCGTTTTGTAATTTAATAGATTTATTTTATTTTAGTTACAAATGTATAATAGGAAATTATGTAATTTATTATGTAATTTTATTCATTCCGGAGTTCCCAAAGACGGATTTCTTCAAGAATGGCGATTCATAAAGACGGTGTTACATCGAGATGCGTGCCACAACCGAAGTTCAAGGGACCAATGGAGTTGGTTTCCGAATATGTAATAGTTAAATAGTTTTTCTATTTTAGGAAGCCATACTAGGATTTATTTATCTTTATGCTTGCATTTTATTTTATGTCACATGCATCGCTAAATCGCCATAACTAAACATGCATTGTTATTTTATCGAGTTCATCGACCGTGTCAATTAGAATTATCGTAGTTCACCGCTTTGGTTCACTTAAAACGTGATAGATAATAAATTGACATGACCTCTCGCTAAAACAATTAATTGAGACATAGCCTTACCAAATAGTAGAAACCATGAAAACCTATTTTGTGAGGGAGTGCACTCGGCCACACCGGGGTACAAACCTTGTTACGTAGGGGAAGTGGGTGATAAATGTCTATCCACCGAATTCATGTTGATAAGGGTTTCATCGGCCACACCGTGCCCAAGTTAATGTGGGTTTGGATCATGGACACATTTATTCGAAATTTGGATTGAACTCAACAAAAGTTTTTCGATAAGGGTTTTATCGGCCACACCGTCCCCTTGTTGAATGTGTTTTGGGCTAAAGATATATGTTAATGTAATATTATCGACCAAGAGTTCTAAAAGTAGAATCGATTAAAGCGTTAATCCACCGAGTTATATTGATAAGGGTTTCATCGGCCACACCGTGCCCAAGTTAATATGAATTTGGGTCTTGGAATCATTTATCATAGTTGGGTAGAGGTCACTATGTAAATGCTTTACTTGTTATTTACAAGTATTAATAAAACGATGAATGTTAAGTTTTCCATTATTCCGTTATAATATTGTTCTATTTCTTTACCACAATTCATATACGATATCATTTCGTTTTTGATTCAAATCTCCATTAAAATATCGTAACTAAAGACAAATATGAATTTGCTTCTAAAACCTCAAATGAACCATTGCTAAGGATCTCTTGTAAAGAGTATAGATTAAAGTTATTCATTATCAAACAGGTTTTTGATTCTTGACTAACACATCTACTTACAATGGATTGTTATTCATATACTTAATTGAATTAAGTACCTTGAAAAGATAATATTGTTTTGGTGATTAGATTTTCAGAATTCGTAATTGACCAAAATAAACGCAACCACTTCGATGAAAGTTTTAAGACTAAAACGAACAAATGAAGAGTAATCTTCATGAATTCAATTTTGCTTCTCAAAGCAAAGACTCATTGAAATGAGTGGGAGCATTCTCTTAAACCGTTAAGATGAGGACGAGGTTCAAGAAGTAAAGATTATAATGGAATTGATACTAGGTGATGTTAAAGGTAAAGTTGTTGAGAATGACGATACTAAACCTATCAATCTCGACCGATAAAGTTTCCATTGTCTTAAATGTTGGACACAAGAAAGGAAACTACCCCAAATTATTGAAGAATCAACAAGTTAGTTGTGGGACATCTAATGGGATCTTCTTCGTTAAATGTTTATATGATTAAACATAAATTTTGCTAGTACCACTTCGTCAATATTAGAAACCGGTGGTGGTTTACGTCATTGTACTTGATACATAGAATGATTAGAATATGACGACTAGCATCTATGATGTCGAGAGATAGAGTCATTGTGTACACAATCTAGTTTTCGGGTTTGGAGTTGTACTTAATTGTGACTATTAAGTACATAAACTCTAAATAAGAATACAAACTTGTTAAGAAACAAAAGAGGTTTTCACCTTTGTGACCCTATACACCACGATTTGATGTATGGCTAGCCCATTATCAAGGTGATTATATTCTAAACCAAAACTAGAATGATATATCATGTAGATGATGTAAGATTCAAACTGGTAACCCAAGATTAAACCTTAAATTTTGGAAAGATGAACGCAAAGAGTTATCGAGTACTCTTGAAACCATTAGATTGTTAATGGTATATGCGTATCTTGTATTCAAAGCAAGATGTCTCGTGCCTTTTGGTTGAAAAGGAAATCGAGGTTGTATATCATCGATCCAAAATAGGTTGATCATTTTCTTTTACCAACTATTTAAGTTGACGCTAATATGTTCACTTAATAAGGTAAAAGGAGAAATCTTTGAAGAATTTCAAAGAGTTCAAGGAATCACGATTTAGTCGTGATGGGATTATCAAAGTGAAGACTTTGATATAAGCCAAAGGAAATGTGATATAGTATCACAAGTTAATCTCTCTTAGCACGCATTATGAAATAATGTGTGATTAGATAAGAAATCAAACGCTATTCGATATGGTTTGGATTTCAATCAAGTTACTTTGAGTTACTTGATCCTTTTGGGGATTTTATCATTTTTGTCTAAATTATTTTTCCACTAAAACGAATCATATGAGATATGAAATGGTAAGGGTACCATGTTTGTAAGTTTTCACAAGAAACAAATGCTCATTTTTCCCTTTTCAATTATCACGAGTACGACGGGTTTGCGGCTCGTGAAGCTGTCTTTCTAAAATACAAGTTTATTTCTAGAAGACAGAGTGGGAGAATTTATTCAAGAGCCACAAAGAATGTTATGTCGCAAGAAACTGGTCTTTCTTGGCTACATGAGACATTTTGTGTAAGATGTTGTTTCTTCAAAACCTAGGAGGTTAAATTCGTCACTTGTTAAAAATGATGAATTCATGCTACTTTTAAGAAAGTAAAGAGCTTATAACTTACAAAAGAAATTGTTTGATTCAAGTTGATTACTTCTAGAAAGTAATGAACATATGACTTACATAAGAGTGTTTAAGTCACAACTCAATGCAAGACTTAGAGTCATGAAAATCCGAATCAAAAGGGCTTGATTAGTGACAAAGGGTTTTGCACTATTAAAGAGATATTTCAAAGCAAGATTAGTTGCAAAGGGTTTTGCACTAATTGAAATGATTAAGTCTATTTGGATCTTCTTAGGGATTGTGTTTCATTATGAGAATATGAAATACGTAGCAAGTGAATCTAAAACCCACTTCTTCAAAAGAAGGAATGTATTCAATACATATCATGAGTTTTGTAAATTCTTGCAATCCTAAGATAATGTGAAACTTAAGAGAGAGTCTTAAGTAGGACATCAATGAGTTAGAATCAACATTTTGATCATGTGATAAAACATTTGTCGATAAGTCGAGAAGTTGTGTTTATACATGAAGTTTAGTGGGAGTTACGGAAATTTTTTTAATTAGTCCGATATGTGGATGACATATTGATCATTGAGAATGATTTAAGACTTTTGGAGTAATATAATACATCTTGAATATATAGATTTATGTAGATAAATCCACGTGATATTAGCGTCAGTAAGAAGTCTTATGTTGATAAGATTCATGACTAGTTCAATTAAATTGAACATATTTGATTGATTCCATTTGCTTCCGCTGCCGGATCAATTAAATGAGTAATGATGTACTCCCTCCTATTCTATATATTCTTCCCTATTTCATAAAACGGATTATTCAGGTTTTCTTCCCCTTTCTTATTTTGGAAACTTTTACTCTTATTTTATTCATTTCTCTCTCCTATCACCAAACCCCACCCAACTCTTTTACTCATATTTTATTACTTTCCTTGATATTTTGGCCCCACAATTTCTTATTTAACTCATAATTATTCATCCCTCTCTCCTACTATCAAACCCCACCCAACTTTTTACTCTTATTTTATTTTTCTCCTTAATTCTCGTGCCCACAAACAAGGGGAAGAATACATAGAATTGGAGGGAGTATAACACTTCATATACTTAGAGTATGATGAATTGTTTTCAAAATCGAATTTAAGTAATCTTTGCCAAGTAAGCCATAAAGATTACCCTTAAGTGCATACAGAAGCATTAAGGAAGTAAAGCAAAGTGTTTATGATGCAATATTGTGTAAGGGTGTTACACAAGTGACAATTGACAATTGAGATTGCGCATGGTTTCCGACAAAACCATAATCAAAACACACTAAGATGGTTAAGATACCATTGCTGCTATGTTAATTAAGAAGTAGATTTTCTAGAATCGTTCTAGACAATAAAGAACAATAAGAAATATTTATAATGGAAATTGAGTACACTTGCAATCATGAGATGTGCAAGAAGGATAGCTAAGAGGGCCTATGTCTTGATTGGATCTCGACACGTACTCAGAAAGTTTTGTGATGCAAATGTGTACATTACAAAGGAAAACGAGTATGTAGTAAGGTTGAGTAAGGTACAAGAAATTGATAAAACCTACTAACCAAAGCCTTCTCAAAGGCTAAACATGATGAGTCATGCCATTTCAACTGAATTGAAATGAACAACTACATACAAGATCAGATTAGATTATAGATTATGAAATAGTAATCAAGCATTGACTATTCATATGTGATAATCGCATTTGTCGTTCGAGTTTTACTTTAAAACTCTTTTATTATACCTTGTTACATCCAAACGGGTTGTAGAGACAATTGAACCCCGTTAAAGTAACACGGATTAGCATGGTATTCGCCCATAGTCACTTGTATGAGGTGACGTCTCGAAGTGACTAGAGTGTGATGCGATTGATGGCAAGTTCAAATGCCATAGAGTCATGTGAGATGACTAGTCGATCACATAGGCAGACTGTTAGGAACTTTTTGTCGGGCCTAATGACCGTTTATAGAGTTCTGGCAAATTTATATAGCCTGGTCGTGGCGAGAGCTGCTATAGTATTCAAATGAGTCGATTCTTTTGACTAAAGACTATTCACCTAAGATGGCTCAGTTTCAGATTAACTTTGATTTGTGTTACTACGACCTTCGTAAATGGGGTCAAATGGGCATATTTTGGGTTATGATGACTGTGGCTAGTCGAAGGGAATGAGTGCGATAGGAATTGTCCATCCCCTTGTCAGGGTTAAAATAATATCTCAGGGCCACTCGAGGAGTAATGAACTGGAAATGCGTGGCCACGCTCGGAAGGTATCCAGAGTGGATAAATCCGGTCAAACAGTTATTCTCCAGATCGAGGAAACCACTCTCGATATGATCACTTGCAAGTACGACCTGAAAGACACCTTGCATTGAGTGGGAGATAGTAATAGGACAAGAGAATTGGTGACGCACACTTGTCGAGGACAAGTGGGAGATTGTTGGGAAATGTGTCCTCAACAATAGTGCGATCACATGATTTAAAAATCATTATTAAAATCTCATTATTAAAATCTCATTTTAAGAATACATGTGGGATGTAATATGTTACAGTCAACTGGTCCACACATATCGGTAATGATTGGCTGACTAGAGTTTGACATTACTGTCGTGCGACGGTGGTGATCAGTTGATCCCCTTAGGTCATACCTATAGGGAAATACTCTTAATTGATTATTTAATTAATCGTATACCGATATGAGTTAATTAAATTGCTTAAAATTGACGGATGATTTTGTGAGTATAATTTACGTATCTTATTGTAAATATGGTTAAATAAGACACGGTCTAAGTAATCGAATTATTTTATTACTTGGATGAAATTATTGTTTACAGAAACAATTGAAACGGAATGAATAAATTATTATAAATACAGAATGTTGTAGTTTATAATTTGGAAACCTTTTTGGTAAGAGTAATTACGAATTACTAGTCAATTTTGTAAATGACATATTTTATGAGTATGTTGATTTTTAATATGATAAAAATACATTGCATTGTAACATGTCATGTAACATGTTACATGTGACAAATTTGACAAATGACAAAATAAAATGGTTTCTCCATTTTATACTTAAAACCGAAAATATGGGTGGGTTTATAGTTTATATTGTGTTATTTATTTTAAATGGAAACACAATCATGAAACTAGGTAGTAGGCTTTGCATGCTTGGTCTCTTGTGAAGATCAAAAATGAAAGCTATTGGGCAACCTACCCAATGCCATTTTTTCGGCCAAGATGAAAGAAAAGAGATGGTTTTCTTTTTCCAAAATTCATTCATTCATTCAACATGATAATTTTCTAGTGTGAGAAAATTAATATACTCTCTAAATATTGTGAAATCTAGAGAAATAAAATCACACAAAAACACCCCTCTTGACCGAAATAATCAAGAGCCCAAATACAATTTATTTGTATCAATTTTATTGTAAAACCGTTATTATTACTAGATCTAAATAGTATTGGTTTATTAAGATGTATTCCTTGGGTATATGCTTTTGGGAGGGATTCTACTCTTGAATCCTTGTTCTTCCATTTGGAAAGCTCAAGAACAAAAGAAAAGGAGATTTCTTTTGTGCCCATAAAACCGAAAACAACAAAGTAAGAACATGATTTCTTCTCTATTTTATTATATTGTTTGCATGCATAAAATCCGTATTTAATTTTATGACAAATTAATT
Source organism: Silene latifolia (assembly GCF_048544455.1). Classification (NCBI taxonomy): domain Eukaryota; kingdom Viridiplantae; phylum Streptophyta; class Magnoliopsida; order Caryophyllales; family Caryophyllaceae; genus Silene; species Silene latifolia. The sequence continues at coordinate 134,630,345 of NC_133527.1, read as the reverse complement.
TCGACATATATGAGTATGTTAGTATGTATATGAATCTACATTTCCTTCATTCGGTTTAGCATTCTCCTCACTTCTACTCTCGTGGCTCGCACTCATTTTTTCTTTTTGCCCGGAACGCCCTTTCGGGTTTTCACTCCGACCTCGGCCACTTTCCCATTTTTGCCTAGGATGCTCTTTCGGGTTTTCATCCTAGCCGGGTTTTTCTTTTCTTTCTCTTTTCTCTTATTTTTCCTTTTTTTTTTGATTTTTTTTTTCCTTTTTTTTTATTTTTTTTATTAATAATAAATACAATGCATGATGTGAATTGAAATATATTACAAGATGTTACAATTTCCCAACTCGTACCCACCCCACACTATGTTCTTCACTTTGTCCTCAAAGTGGAAGTGAGCACCCAATCTTATCTCAAGAATAAAAGAGCAAAGGAACTTGGTGGTCACAACCGAGGATTTAGCATCAAAATTTTTGAAATTGGTAAGGGTCGTGCCCGACAATGCCTCTCGGCCTAAATACTCTTGAGTTGGTTGAGAAGGGGCGGCTCTCTTCTTCCCCTTTGATGAAGAAGCCGTGGTTTCCTTGGTCTTTGCCATAGTAACTCGAATTTCTAGGAAAACACAAGTTTTTGGAAAAACATTTTGGGTGGGGACTTTCAACAAACACTTGGTAGGCACTACTTGAGTGTAGTGTATTCTAACTATTTGCTTAAGTAAAAATTCCCCACAAGTTTAGAAAATGGCCAAGGACAATTAACAACTAATGAAAGCACAAAAAAACCTGAAATTAAGGAAGTAATTTCGAATTTTTCGGACTGATAATAGACAAGGATAAGAATAAGGTGTTATACCTCCCTTTGATCCTTGTAATTGTTGTTTGATGAGGATTGTGATGCAAGAATGACCAAAGACGTCCCTTAAACCAATAACAATCCAAAATTTGTCCCAATATTTGATGAAATTCGAAACCCTAGGTTGAATGTTGCGGCACCAACAGCGAGTTTCAGCACCTTGCTCGTGAAAATTGCACTGGAAACGAACTTGGTGATGCTTAATGATGATTTTGCAATTGATTTTGTTGAATTTGGTTAAGATTTGAAGGAGTTAGGAAAATTGGAATTAGGTTTTAGGTTTGGGGAAGATGAAGTTTGTGAAGCAATGGGGGAGAAATGCTTGGTGTCTTTATATTGACTGCTTTCTTTCGAGCTGAAATGGGTCAGGCTCACGGTGCGCCCTATGGGGTTAAGGAAGGCGCACGGTGCGCCCTAGCTGCTGGAATCGCTACTTTCTCGTCACCAATCCTTCCTTTTTCAGCCAATTTTTCGAGCTCGCTTACTTCCATTCTTCACGTATTCACCTTAGATTATAAACCTTCACACTCAAACACACATTAACCTACTCTAAAATGACATGAACGGTAATTTAAAATGCATGCAACATTAAATTAGAAGGAAATTAGTTCAACAATGCAATTACGGAATTGAGATGCAATGTGAAATGTAAATATGCAAATAATGCAAATATGCTAAATATGAAAACAATATGAAACGAGATATGAAATTAATCATGCAAATAATTTAAACATGCCAAAAAATAGAGTAAAAATGAAAAATGAAGTGCAAAAATATAATGATGCAAGGGAAAGAAATATATACAAAGGGTTGCCGTTTATTTAACGTCGATGGCTCGACAAGGTTGCACTTTCCATTAAGCCTCGTAAATGGGATCAATAAGGTGTAGTGCATCCACTTCACCCGCTTCAATGCCTTCATAATAATGCTTAAGTCGTTGTCCATTCACTTTCAAGACTTTCCCGGTCTTTAAACACTTGATTTCTATTGCTCCATGTTGAAAAACTTTCACCACTTCATATGGTCCCATCCATCGAGACCTCAATTTCCCAGAGAAAAGTCTAAGCCTATTTTGAAAAAGCAAGACTTTCTCTCCCATTTGAAAAACTCTTCTTGAAATCATATTATCGTCCCATGCCCTTGTCCTAGCCTTATAGATGGATGCATTCTCATAAGCCTCATTCCTAATCTCTTCTAATTCATAAAGTTGAAGCTTCCTATGAAGTCCCGCTTCATCCATTTGCAAATTGAAGGATTTAACCGCCCAATAGGCCCTATGTTCAATCTCTACGGGTAGATGACATGGCTTCTCAAAAAGTAGTCGGTACGGTGACATCCCAATCGGTGTCTTGTAAGCCGTGCGATAGGCCCACAAGGCATCATCCAATCTCAAGCTCCAATCTTTGCGATCGGGATTTACCGTTTTCTCAAGGATGGCCTTTATCTCCCTATTGGAAACCTCGGCTTGGCCGTTGGTTTGAGGGTGATAGGCCATGGATACCTTGTGAATCACCCCATACTTTTTGAGAAGGGCACCAATAGCTTTGTTACAAAAATGAGTGCCGCGGTCACTTATCAATGCTTTGGGGAAACCAAACCGAGAGAAAATGTTAGTCTTGAGGAACTCTCCAACCACCTTAGCATCGTCGGTCTTGGTGGCTTTGACTTCCACCCATTTAGAGACATAATCCACCGCCAAGAGTATGTAAATGTTACCATAAGACGCGGGAAATGGCCCCATAAAGTCAATACCCCACACATCAAATATTTCGCAATAAAGCATCGGGGTTTGCGGCATTTCTCCTTTCCTTGAAATATTGCCAACTCTTTGGCATCTATCACATGTCTTGACCATTGCATTGGCATCTCGGAAGAGTGTGGGCCAAAAGAAACCGCTCTCTAAGATTTTCCGAGCCGTCTTTTTGGCTCCGAAATGACCCCCACAAGCATACTCGTGACAAAACCGAAGAATTGACATGATTTTGGTGTCCGGCACACACCTCCTTACCACTTGATCGGCACAAAATTTCTACAAATAAGGATCATCCCACACATAGTACTCGGAATCACTCTTGATTTTGTCTCTTTGATGTCGAGTCAAACCCGGTGGAAATTTGTTCAAGACCAAGTAATTCATGATATGTGCATACCAAGGTTCGGTAGACATCAAGGCAAGAAGGGCTTCATTCGGGAAGGTCTCCTTTATTGAACTTTGTGGCACTAAGGAGTCTTCTTGGACGATTCTACTAAGATGGTCCGCCACCGTGTTGGTGGAGCCTTTCTTGTCCTTGATCACAATATCAAATTCACTCAAGAGCAACATCCAACACATCAACCGGGGCTTAGATTCTTTCTTAGAGTCACGGTGCCTCAAGGCCATATGGTCGGTGAAGATGATGGTTTTAGCTCCTAAGATATAAGAGCGGAACTTCTCTAGAGCAAATACCACCGCAAGGAATTCTTTTTCGGTGGTGGTATAATTCCGTTGAGCTTCATTCATCATGGTGGAAGCATATTGGATGACATGAGGTAGCTTCCCTACCCTTTGGCCTAAGACCGCGCCAAGGGCATAATTGCTTGCATCCGCCATTATTTCAAATGGCTCATTCCAATTGGGTGCTTGAATAATGGGAGCAGTGACCAACTTCTCTTTGAGTGTATCAAAAGCCTTTTTACACTCTTCACTCATGAAGAATTCACTTTCCTTTTTAATAAGTTTGCACAAAGGAGCGGCAATATTTGAGAAGTCCTTGATGAACCGCCGGTAGAAGCCGGCATGACCTAAGAAAGACCTCCCCTCACGCACATTACTAGGATAAGGCAAGGTACGAATGGTATCGACCTTGGCCTTATCGACCTCAATTCCCCTAGAGGAAACAACATGTCCCAACACTATTCCTTCCTCAACCATAAAATGGCACTTTTCATGGTTGAGTACATGGTTGGTTTCAATGCAACGTTTGAGGACCCAAGAAAGGTGACTTAAACAATCTTCAAATGATTGGCCATGCATGGTAAAATCATCCATGAATACTTCGATAAAATCCTCTACATGATCCGAGAAGATGCTCATCATGCACCTTTGAAATGTTCCCGGAGCATTAAAAAGGCCGAAGGGCATCTTCCTATAGGCAAAAGTTCCAAAAGGACACGTGAAGGTGGTTTTTGTTTGGTCCTCGGGTGCAATTGGAATTTGAAAGTAACCCGAGTAGCCATCCAAAAAACAATAAAAAGCTTTTCCCGCTAACCTTTCCAACATTTGATCCATGAAGGGAAGCGGGAAATGATCTTTCCGTGTCACGGCATTGAGCCTACGGTAGTCGATACATACTCGCCACCCGTTTTGAACTCGGGTGGGAATCAAAACACCTTCATGATTCTCGACTACCGTTAGCCCGGATTTCTTTGGAACTACTTGGGTTGGACTAACCCATTGACTATCGGAGATAGGATAGATCATACCTACATGAAGGAGTTTGAGTACCTCCTTTTTGACAAGATCCATCATGGGAGGATTCAAACGCCTTTGTGGTTGTCGAACGGGTTTGGTTTCTTCCTCCAAAAGAATCTGGTCCAAGCATAAAGTGGGACTAATGCCTTTGATGTCGGCCATTGTCCACCCAATTGCTTCCTTGTGTTGCTTAAAAACTCGAATGAGAGCTTCTTCTTGCTCCTTAGAAAGCTTGTTTGAAATAATTATCGGTAAAGTTTCTTCATCTCCTAGAAATGCATACTTCAAGTGGCTTGGTAAGGGCTTCATTTCAACAATAGGAGGCTTGACAATAGAGGGAACGGGTTTCTCCTTTGGTAAATCTTCCAACAAAGAGGAAGAAATGAAACAAAAATCATGGACAGGGGGTCTGAGCGCACGGTGCGCCCTGGTGGAGTGGTTGGGGCGCACGGTGCACCTGGACTGCTGCCTTGTTTCTTGTTTCGATTTCTTCCCATTCTTCCATGAATGGGGTTGCTTCCAAGTCTTGAATAGTTTCCTGCAAATTACAAGACAACGCATACCCAATATCCTCTCCAACCAAACCATTAGATCTCGGTTGGGTATTTCATTGCTTCATGTATGTTGTACTCAATCTTTTCCCCTTCAAATTCCATAGTAAGGCGTCCACTAGACATATCTATCTTAGTGTTGGAAGTCCTCATGAAAGGCCTTCCCAACAAAATGGGAGTAGAGCCTTTCTCGGGTTCCATCTTAATAACATAAAAATCGGCGGGGAAAAGCATATCCCCCACCTTAACTAAGACATCCTCAACAATTCCCTTAGGGTAGATATTAGACCTATCGGCCAAAGAGATGACCGTACGAGTCGGTTTCAAGGGTCCTAACTTAAGGGATTCATAAAGGTAAGTGGGCAAAACATTAATAGAAGCAGCTAAATCAAGCATAGCATGTTGACAATCCAAGTCACCAATTTTGCAAGGAATGGTGAACATGCCCGGATCACTATATTTTCGTGGCAAACGTTTTTGAAACATAGCCGACACATGTTCACTAGCCCTTACCTTTTTCATGCTTTTTGCCTTATTGGTCCTCTTAGTAGTGCACAATTCTTTCAAAAACTTTGCATGCTTGGGCACACTACTAAGAAGATCAAGAAGAGGAATGTTTACCTCCACTTTACGAAAGATATCGTAAAGGCTTGAAGTCTTCTTGTCAATTATTCTTGTATCATTCAAAGCACTTGGAAATGGAGCTTGTGGCTCATATTCCGGAAGAGGTGTATGGATCTTCACTTGTTGGGGTGTAGATGGTTCCCCATGTTCCACTACCACTTCAATTTCATCTACAATCACATCTTCCACTTTATGAATAATAGGAGGTGGTCTTGCTTTCTTTGGAGCCTTAGGTATCTCTTCCAATTCTCTACCATTCCTCAATGACACCGTTTTTGCTTGTTCTTTGGTGGGAGGAGGAATTGTGTGAGAAGGTAGGCTCCCTCCATGAGTGGTTTGTGAAGTGAGTGTGTTGAGGATTTGACCAACTTGGGTCTCAAGATTACCAATCCTAGAGTCGGTGAGACGGTTTTGTTGAAGAACGGCGGTTTGAAATTCCTTGGTATTGTTTAGCAAGGCTTGACTTTTTTTTTGCATTGTCATTTGATTCATGGCAAGTGTCTTCATCATCTCTTCCAAGGAATTTTGTGATTGGTTTTGATTTTGATTAGGCTTTTGGAATGAGGAGTTTGAGGGTCCCTTTTGGTTTTGATTTTGATTTCCACCCCAACCCATGTTTGGATGAGATTTCCACCCTTCATTGTAAGTGTTGGAGTAAGGGTCAAACTTCCGAAGTCCAAGAGCTTTCACCGCTTTAATTGCTTCCTCCGTTTGCAAAGATAGACACCCATCGGTGGGATGGGTTGGATCATTACAAAGACCACAAAATTTCACATGAGATGTACTGCCATTTCCTTTTGCAAGCTCCTTAACCAAGTTGGTGAGAAAATCGACTTTATCTTCCACATGGGTGGAGTTTTGATTTGAAGCAAACCCCGCACTTGTCTTTTTGATTCTCCTTCCAAAATTCCTAGAACTTCCTACCAACCTTTCAATCAATTCATTTGCCTCTTGGACCAAATTGTACTCAATCCCTCCTTATGTGGCGGCCTTAATCATCCTAGCATCATCCTCAAGGAGGCCTCCACAAAATTTCAAGAGTAGGTCATAGTCGGTATACCCATGATAAGGACAACTAGCAAGAAGTCGTTTGAACCTCTCCCAATACTCATACAAGTTCTCTCCATCCAATTGTTCAATGTTACTTATTTCTTTCTTCAATTGGGAGGAGAAACTTGCGGAAAATACTTCTCTAGGAAAGCCTTCATCATGTGGTTCCAAGTAGTGATACTCCCAGTAGGGAGATAGTAAAGCCAATCGTTTGCGGCGTCCTTGAGTGAGAAAGGGAAGGCCCTTAGTTGAAGTTGCTCGTCGGTAACCCCATTAGGCTTCATACTTTAGCAAACCACATGGAATTGGTTGAGATGCTTATTAGGATCCTCCGCGCTAAGTCCATGGAATTGGGGCAATTGGTGAATTAGCCCGGACTTAAGTTCAAATGTGGCATTTTCCGCCAAGGCCGGAAATGAGATACACAAGGGCACTTGTGTAAGGTCCGGGGCGGTAAGTTCTTTGATGGTTCTAGCCTTGGTGGATTCTCTCTCTCGCCATCTTGGTGTGGATTCCCGCCTTCACGATCACCCATGATGATTTGTATGGGTATGGGTTGTTCAAAAGGGATGTTGTTATCTTCTCTTTGGTCTCGTTGAAAACCAGGATGAATTTCTTCAATAACCAGGTTGTCTCTTCTAATACCTCCTCCTATCCAAGCAAGTGATCTTTGAATCCCCGGATTGAATGGAAAAAGTGGTTCACTTGAATTCCTAGTATTGACCATAAACAACTCTACACAAGAGCACACAATCAAAAAGTTCACACAAGTGATGAACAAGACACTAACAACAAGAAACAAAGATTAACTAAAACAACTATTCTAAAAACACACCAATAAAAACACCAGCAAAACCGTTACCTTCCCCGGCAACGACGCCAAAATTTGACACGCCTAAAATGTCGCACTAAAAGACGGCCAAATTAACAATTTATATACCATTAAGCACACTAATTAGCACTAATTATAAACTAGTAAAGTAGTAAGCAAGGGATCGAACCCAAGAGAAGATGGGTTGTGCAATATGAATTCAAAAGGATATTTAGAACAATTGTAACAAAAGTAACAACAAATATGTAAAAAGAGGGGGTTTTGGTTTGGTTTTCAAAAGTGACAAAAGCAAAACAACATTCAAACAAGAGTATGAGGCAAGTAATCAATCAAGAGTTTTAAGATGAATATTAATCAATTTTAAGAAAGACTTAATCCGGCCCAAATTTAGGCACTTTAGTTGATAAAACCTCTCAATCAATCCTTCTAATTAATATTATTGTCCTATTAGTGAGATTAAATCTCCAAATTCCCTTAATTAGAAGTCAATCACAAGGAAATTACACTTAATAATTGACCCAACTTATTAACTCCTCTAGTGGAAATCACACACATAGATTAATTAACAAGAAGATGAAGCAATAGGAATCTAATAGGTGTAATTACTCACAATGAAATCACAATTAATGAGCAATCACAACTTAATCTTTCTAATGTTGATTAAACCAATAAGAAATCACATTCATTAGTCTAATAACAAGTTGTTGCAACATGGGATTACAAGGAAATCACACTTAATAAACCCAACAACATATAAATTAAGGAACTTGGAAAGATTATGTAACAAGGAAATCACACTTAATCACAATAATCTAACAAGGATTCCAAAATTAAGCAATTAAACACAAGAGATTAAGAACAATAATCATAATTAAGGAAAGATTAAGGAGTCTTACAACCAAAGATTAAGCCTTTGAGTCGGATTAAGAGTAGGAGATTAGTTCTCCATAATAGATCTCAAACCTAAACTAAATGATAATTCTTCAATTACAACTTGATTAACAAAATAAAGTCTAAGATAAAGCATAAGATAATGAATCCCTAATGGCATTCCCCTATATATAGTCCTAGGTTAAAGAATAAATGATGGGCTTAATTTGGAAGGAGCCCGTAATCAAAAACGCATAAAAACCCAGGTAGGGCACACGGTGCGCCCAATGGTATAAGGAGGGGCGCACGTGCGCCTGGACTGCTTCACTCGTGCTTCAACTTTGTCCTTCGCTTCTCCTCTTGGATGGTTCTTCCTTGGTTCTCTTGTAGCTTGCTTCCTTGCATCACTTGTGACTTATAACCATCCCGAGCTTCCTCCAAAACCAATCAAAACCTCCATAACAACTCTACACTCGGAATTGGATAATAAAGACATAAGTCAAGCAAAAACCGCTTCCTAGTGTTGCTTATTGTGCATAAAACATGGTAAATAGATGGTAAATATATGAGCTTATCAGTGGGCGCCAAACTGTTTTGGTAATTTTCTACCGAATTAGGTTAAGCGAGGTCAATGTGATCTTACTCGTTGTATGTTGAGTGGATATTCGTATTTAATGCAAAGTAAAAGAATTAAGTACGTAAATAAAGGTTTACATGTGAGATTAGGTGACGCGGAAAACCCAATGTGGGAAACGACTACAGGAAGGGACGGTACCCTTCCAAGGATTACACTAGCTGTTAATATGAGGATGAGTACAAAGGAGACGGAATGTAAACCTAGCTAGCACAATGTGTTTCGTATGTATGAGAGATCTTGAATTTCTTTCGTCTTTGTTTCCTCGGTTATTTATAGAGTAAGAACCCTAGATGTGTCCTACTCCATTTATGGTAGGCAATATTAGTCCTACCACACTTCTTTCCATAAACGAAGCCTTTACCGCTAATCTCCATAATCTGCATAATCTCCCTGAATTCTCCCTGACATCTCCCTAAATTCTCCCTGACGGTTCTTCTATGTGCAGGCTCCTTCTGTTAACGGGCCTTTTGTAATAGCACAGCTTCAATTGCCTAACTCTTTAGACGAAATCAAATGGGCTTGCTCCCTACTAGGCCAAGGTGCAGATTTTGGCCCAAACAACATCCCCTTTCTGACGGGAGCCACAAGGGACGAACATGGGGGTGAAGACCATCTCCCGACAATGGCTTCACAATCAATACCAATGATACCAATAATACCAAATCACCACAATACTATCACAATAGGAAATCAAACAATCACCACATCACTGAATAACATTCGTACAAAGGACTGAGTATAGAAACCCTACCTTATTCGCGAATTCCGCAATCAACACAACAAAAAGGCTAGAACTGTTCTTTTACGAAATAGTCACCTAAAAAGAATAATAAAACAATAGTCATGACAATCCATTACTAAATAGTCCTTTTCCCCAAATCAACCCAACTTAGGGTTGCTTAACTTAGTGCAACAATAGCGAATCAATAATCGGATAATAGACACTTACTACTGATGTGACTCATATTTACGCACATTTAGTCCCCTAACTAGCCTAGTTCATATGCTTTTTAGTGTGTATTAGGGTCGTTTCTTGTCTTTAGCTTCCTATTATGCATGTCCTATGAGGTTTGGTGTCCTTGGTAGGAGAGGAGCACTAACCTTGCCTAAACGGAGTAAAACGGAGCTAAATTGATAAACATATAACGACCAAGCACCAAAGAGGAGACTAGCATTAATGGCCTAAGTCAATAAAGCAAGGAAATGGGCAATAACAAAGGAACCCCATGGCCCCTTGATTATCCCCACTGATCACAAGGCAGCAAAGCAAAGACAAGAAGAGAAGCCCTTTAGGACGGGCGTCCCATGGTCGGCCCGGGCGTCCCAGACTCAGGATGGGCATCCCCAAGCTCAGGATGGGCGTCCCCAAGCCAGGATGGGCGGATTGATAGGCAGGAAGATTGTCTTCGCAATGGGGAGTCGTGGGGCTCCTCCTAGGACTTGCAAGGCTCTATTCGATACTTAAGCATATTATTTCCTAATCTACCCTTGCTTAACCTAATGATGTACCACTATATATACTCCATTTGTAAAAATCAAGGGAATTAAGCTTCCTTAGTTGAAATTAAGCTTCCTTATATTAGATTAGGAGTAGATTAGAATATATTAGTCTTTAATCATTCCACAAATTGCAATTTAATCTTTCCTCAATTATTTCTCAAACAATCATAGATTTAGCTTTGTACTTGAAGAATTCATGGGTTTGTATTGGGGAATTGACAACTCTCCACCATTAATCAAAGGATTTCTTCTATTGTTCTTCCATTTCCTTTGTTCAATTCAAGTTGTTTACATTTGGATCTCTTGGATATGTATTTGAAGATTAAGTGACAAGTCTTCATCTTTATTCAAGGATTCTTCTTTATTTATGTTCATCTTTATTCTCCAAGTCGGTAACACTCTTAATCCCTCTTTTATTTACTTGTTAATCTCTTGTTTATTTTCTTGCTTAATCATCATGTTCACTTGTGTTGTCATATTTGACACCATTGCTAGCATAATAAAGATGATGAGTAGTGAGTAGTCTCTTAGCTAGGATTAGTGGGGGATTAGGGGAATATAACATGGGGGTAAATTCATACTTAATTTAATATGTTATCATAAGATTGCTTACTTGTTGTAGTGTTAACCTATGCACATGTTATGCTTGATAAAATGCTAGACTATGAAACCTTGCATTTTGCACTTGTCTTATCTATTCAACAAGACTTGTAAGATATAAACTAACTCGAGTCTTGTTAGACCATGCATAGAAGTGAATAGGAAGAAATTAAGTCGACTTGTAGGTGTTGTACAGTCTTGACAACTCGACTCCGGGACCCAAATCTTCCTATGAATCGTAAGAAATAAACTAACTCGATTCCACTATAACAATAATTTGCTTGCAACTATGTAAACATGTTTGTATGCTCACCACCATGAACCCCCTATGATTCCATGACATCCTAGTGCTTTTTATCATTTGTTTACATCCTTCTATTTATTGCTTATTGCTTTCATTAGCTTAGAATCTTCAACCCTTTCAATTGTGACAACACTTAGTGCAACTACAACTAGATTGAATAATTTGAGTACCCCCCATCCTTTGGGTTCGACCCCGACTTGCTTACTATGCTAGTAGTTGGGTATAAATGTGTTTGAGGGCATACAACGACACGCTCATCAAAATGGCGCCGTTGCCGGGGACGGTGTTGTGTATTTGAATTGTTCTTTTGTCTGGTTTTAGTTGTGCTTCTTCTTGAGGAATCTTGGTTCCTTGAGTATTTTATTTCTCGTACTTATTCTATTTCATATGATCAACATGTCTACTATCACTTTTTGGCAATTTGAAAATGAGTTATTTGATAAATATATTGCAAGATTTGAAGGTTATATGACTCATGCTTGGCATCATGGTTTTATTATTTCAAATTATGAAGCATGTTGTGTTGTTTATAATGGCATGAACCTTGAAACCCGCAACTTAGCATTTAACTTGAGTGGTGGTAGGATATGTGGGATGAGTTGTGAGGAATTTTGGGAATTTGTTGAGTTCATGACCACCCATTGTCTTAAGCAAACTATACATGACATCTTTGAAAGTGCCAAGGAAGGTATGATAGAAGCGATAAATACCACATTTCAAAAATTCATTAAGGAAAACTATGATGAAAATGAGATTTGTGAGAATGAACACCTTCCTATAACCATGAGCCAACCTACTATGTTCACAAATTTGCCCCTCCTTGGAAAGATGGAGTGATAGATGAAGAGAGTGATGATGATGAGTAGTACATTATTGATTGTGAAACCAATGCTTGGATGCCGTCATCCTACTCTTCTTGTATAACAATGAACCCAACTTCCATGGAATTTGATGATTATGGGCAAAGTGAGAGTGAGATGGATGAGAGATTGAGTGAAAACTCACCCTTTTAGGATGACATATTAGAGGGAGACAATTGTGTTGAAATTGGTGAGCCTTGTTATGACAACCCCTTTGATAATCGTCCTTGTTGGGATGAGGAATATGAGGACATTTGGGAATCCCAAATAGACACCATTGGAGTCACCTTGGATGAGAGTGAGAGTACTTGCCTTGAATGTGGTGACTTTGTCTATTTGGAGGATGAGTTGAATGAAGTGCTAAGCAACTACCCATTTCATGTCCCCTCTATCCATTACATCTCTTATAATTTTTGTCATAATGTTCTTGTAACACCCCCTCATACCAAGGTACCTTACCAGGACCACCCTAGCATGAAAGACTGTTACCATCTTGGTTGCCCGAGGTTAGTACATATCGAAAGCAATTGTCCCAAACACACTTATTAAAATACGGTAAATGTAAAAGGTTACAAACTTTCCAAAATCCAATAAATGAATATCCAAATACTAATGACAAAAAAACAGAAACTAAGACTCGCGATGGTGATACTAATCCAGTGTGATGACTCTCCCATGAACGCCCCCAAGCTCACCAAATGCATCACCTGTCACAGTCTGCTTACCATCCCCGAATGGATCACCACAGATTTTATAAAACAACAACGGGATCAGTACTGCTCAATCAAAATAAGACAAGTGCATAAAGTAACCAGCTGATCATCCTCCATCCCCGATCTCCCGATCTCACACAGTAACCGACTACATACCAAAGTGTGTAGCCCTGCCAGACTACCCATCGCAACAGGTAGTCCACGCCGCTACTGGGGGGACCGCAGCCAATCCCCACCTAAATCCCGCTCATCAACGAGCGATAACCATGTCCCTTAATGTACACATCCCCTCCCGTAGCGGGTTCCACGGAGGGCGAACTAGGGTGTGAAGCCACTCCCGCAAGTGACTCCACCACAATCATCACAACATCATCACAACCACCACCACCACACCAACACTCTGATGATCAGCAGAGAACAGTAAAACACAATAAAATCATATTCTTAAATCAATTAACAGTAACTGAGTAGGGAAACCCTACCTTAGCACAACAGCAGTGAGAGGAATCGAGCAACTAGAACGGCTCCTCTACGAAGTCTTCGCCTATACAATAATCACATAACACAATTACTAATTGAAAAACCCCATTTCCCCCAATTCATGATTAAAGATAAACCCTAGAAATAATCACCAACAAATATGGGGATAAAGACTTACCGACGAAGGAATAAAGGGTTGAATGCGATTGCTATGATTGTCCACACACACAGAGGAAAGATTCGGAGTGATTAGAGCATCGTACGATGATTTAGGTTTTGTAAATTATGTTTAGAAACTGCTTAACGAAATATATAACACTCTAATTACTTCCGAATCAAACCGCTGAAATATTACTCGTCAGACCGGATACTCGGTCGATTATAGAGTATACTCGGCCGACTATCCTCTACTCGGTCGAGTATTCAGTATACTCGGCCGAGTGTTCCTCGGTAGTAGCCAAAAAAACTACACGACACACAGTACTCGACCGAGTAGGCCATACTCGGTCGAGTATCAGCCTATAAAATCCGTAGTATTACAGTCTTCCCCCCTTAAAAAGAATTTCGTCCCCGAAGTTCACACTCTACCCAAAACAAACACAACAAAACAACTTCCCGACACAACATACCAACAATATACTAACACAAAACATCACAAAACCCAACTAACTCGACTCAAACTACCCCAAAAACACACATGCGACCATCTCCTACCCCCCTAAAAAGACAATGGTTACGTCCCCGTAACCAACCATACCTGATCAAAAAGGTTAGGAAAACTCTCTCGCATAGCCTCATCTGGTTCCCATGTGGCCTCTTCTACATTATGATTGGACCAAAGTACCATGAGTAAGACGGTCTCACCATTCCTTGTCTTGCATACTTTCCGGTCTAGAATCTACTTAGGAACCTCCGCATAGAACAAGGACTCATCAAGCTCGATATTCTCAACCTCAAGTACATGTGACGGGTCACTCACATACTTCCAGAGCTGTGAAACATGAAAGACATTGTGGACTCTATCCAAAATTGGTGGCAAAGCTAATTTATAGGCTACCTCGCCTATGCGATCCAAAATCTCATAAGGACCTATAAACTTCTGGCTCAACTTGCCCTTCTTTCCAAATCTCATCACTCCTTGCATAGGTGACACTTTCAAAAGGACCTTGTCACCTACTGCGAACTCTATGTCTCTGCGGTACAAGTCGGCATAACTCTTCTGACGATCTTGAGCTGCTTTCATCTTTTGACAAATTAACCAAACCTGCTCAACCATATCCTACACCAGCTTTGGTCCTAAAACCACTGCCTCTGAGCTGTCATCCCAACAAACTGGAATTCGGCACTTCCGACCATAAAAAGCCTCGAAAGGTGCCATCCCGATACTAGTATGGTAACTGTTGTTGTACGAAAACTCGATCAGATCAAGCCTGTCCTCCCAGCTTCCCCCAAACTCCATTTCACATGCTCTCAACATATCCTCTAGGGTCTTTATAGTCCTCTCAGTCTGACCATGAGTTGCAGGATGAAAAGCGGTGCTCATCTTCAAGGTAGTACCCATCAAATCCTGCAGTTCTTGCCAAAACTTGGATATAAACCTCGCATCACGATCAGACACTATATCCTTAGGTATACCATGTAACCGAACCACATGTCTCCTATAACCCAAGGCCAGCTGCATCTTGGACCAGGTATCCTTCATAGGAACAAAATGAGCTGACTTTGTTAACCGATCAACAATCACCCAGATCATGTTATTACCTTGCTGCGATCTAGGTAACCCCACGACAAAGTCCATAGAGATCGACTCCTACTTTCACTCAGGTACCTTCAAGGATTGAATCTTACCTTGTAGTCTCCGCTGCTCACCCTTGACCCTCTGAAAGGTCAAACATCTAGCCACGAACTCAGCTACATCCCTCTTCATGTTTGGCCACCAGAAAGTCTTCTTAAGGTCTTTATACAGCTTATCACCACCTGGGTGAACCGAATAAGGGGTGCAATGAGCCTCTGTCAGGATGACCCTCCTCAAATCTGCATCATCAGGAACACACCATCTCCCGTCAAAATGAACACTCCCATCTGTGTGGATAGAAAACCTGGAAACTGTGCCACTCTCCACTCTAGACTTCCACTCTTGGATCTTAGGATCAAGCTCTTGCTTACTCTTAATGTTCTCATACAAATCCGGCTCGATCGTTAAATCCCCGATGGCATCCCCTTTCCTTATCATAAAGATCCCCATCTTGGACATCTCATCCCTCATCTTCAGCAAAGGCATAGCTGTACATAGCGAATGAATGTTCTTCCTACTCAAATCATCTATAACGACATTAGGCTTACCCTCGTGATAGATGATCTCCATGTCGTAGTCCCCAATCAGCTCCATCCGTCGTCTCTGGCACATATTAATCTCCTTCTTAGTGTAGATATACTTCAGACTCTTATGATCTGAAAACACCTTAAAGGTTGCCACGTAAAGGTAGTGTCTCCAAATCTTAAGAGCAAAAACAACTGCACCTAGTTCTAAATCATAAGTAGGGTAGTTCTCCTCATATGGCTTCAGCTGCCTTGAAGCATAAGCTATAACTTTTCCTTCCTGCATCAAAACACAACCTAGACCATTCTTTGAAGCGTCGGTATATACTTCAAAGTTCTCACATCCCTCTAGCAAAGCTGGAATAGGAGCTGTGGTCAAACGCTCCTTTAAGGTCTAAAACGCCGTCTCACAACTCTCATTCCAAACAAATCTGGTCTCTTTCATCATCAAAGCAATCATAGGTCGTGCTATAGTGGAAAAGTCTTTGACGAACCTCCTGTAGTAGCCAACAAGGCCCAAGAAACTTGGAACCTCAGCAACACTCTTTGGTGATTCCCACTTGGTCAGAGCCTCAATCTTGGTTGGATCTATGGATACTTCCTTCTTAGATATCACATGACCCAGAAAAGCCATCTCCTCTAACCAGAACTCGCACTTAGATAGCTTGGCATAAAGTTGGTTCTCTCTCAGAGTCTGCAAAACTATCCTTAGGTGCTCCTCATGTTCCTCCTTAGTCTTAGAGTAGACTAAGATGTCATCAATGAAGACAACCATGAACTTATCCAAAAACGGACTAAAAATCTGATTCATCAGATTCATGAAAGTTGCTGGTGCATTGGTCAAACCAAAGGCATTACCACATACTCATAGTGGCCATAACGGGACCGGAAAGCTGTCTTTGGAATATCCTCATCAGCTATCCTCAATTGGTGATAACCTGACCTCAGATCGATCTTAGAGAACACACCTGCTCCACTCAGCTGATCAACCAAGTCAACAATCCTAGGCAAAGGATACTTGTTCTTCACTGTGACACGGTTAAGCTCCCTGTAGTTGATACATAGCCTCATGCTCCCATATTTCTTCTTCACAAACAAAACTGGAGCTCCCCATGGCGACACACTTGGCCGGATATACCCCTTATCTAACAGCTCATGCAGTTGTTTCTTCAACTCTGCTAGTTCCTTAGGTGACATACGATATGGTGCTTTAGATATAGAACTTGTTCCCGGTTTAAGCTCCACGTTGAAGTCAACATCTCTCTTTGGCGGCAATTCCGGTATCTCCTCAGGAAAGACATCATCAAACTCTCCCACCACAGGTATATCAGCAGCTGTCTGCGACTCTACTCGACGATCTCTCACTTGACATAGAATCAAGGGACACTTCTTCCTCAAGCACACCTTTAAGGTCATAACCGCTATGAACTTAAACTTAGGTCTCACAACAAACCTCTTATATGACACCCTTATACCCTTGGGACCCTTTAAAGACACTTTATTTTGCCGACAATCTATCTTGGCATCATACTTACCCAGCCAATCCATCCCGACAATCACCTCAAACCCATCCATAGGAAACTCTGGCAAATTTACCGGTAAATCTACCCCTCCAACCAACATAGACATTCCCTTGTATAACTTAACACATGACACTGACTCCCCAGAAGGTATAAACACATCATCTTTTACAAGTTCAAACTCCCCCAAGCCCATAGACAAAGCATGACTCCTAGACACAAAAGAGTGTGTTGCCTCCGAGTCAAACAGAACAAAAGACGGTATATTATGAACAAGAAAGGTACCGGTAACTACATGTGCATCGTTCTGAGCTTCTTTCTTATCCATCATGAATAGCTTTCTATTGCTTTTCTGGCCTCCCCCTTGAACCGAGGCATTAGAAGTACTCGGCTTGGCTGCCGAATCCTGGGTGACACTGTTGTTCGGGTGCTGATATGATCCTCAACTGTTGCGGTTAAAACCGCCATTGTTGCTAAGTCCACCACGGTTACCCCATGATCCACCCTGCTGATTACTAGCAAAGCTCTGACTCGGACCCTGTGAGAAGTTCCCCTGAAAAGTTCCCGAACCTACTCCAGTCTTGGCACTCGTGCAGTCTCGTCTCTTGTGGCCTATACCACCACAGTTGTAGCATGACAAGTTGGAGTTGTCATTTACACTCCGACCACCACCTTTACCCCATCCTCGGGATCCTCCAGAGAAACCATCCCCACCAGAAAAAGCCTTGGCATGATTAAAGTTGCCCTTCTTGTTACCCGACTGGTTATTGTTCCCACTATCAGCTTTTCTCTTTTCAGCAGCAGTTCTTTCTGTAGCTTCCCTTGCGAGATCTACCATTCTCTAAGCTTGACCAGCCCTCAAATATGCATCCTTAAGATCAGTGATGACTCCAGCTGATAAACGGTTCGTGATCTTAACTCACAAACCCCTCTCAAAACGAAGAGCCAAACCCCTCCGCCCAAGCTTCATGTCCTCCACATAACGAGACAACTCAAGGAACCGGTGATAGTACTGTTGGAATATGTGTCCTCCGACAATAATGCGATCACATGTTTAAATCTCATTTTAAGAATACATGTGGGAATTAATATTTTACAGTCAACTGGTCCACACATATCGGTAATGATTGGCTGACTAGAGTTTGACATTACTGTCGTGCGACGGTGGTGATCAGTTGATCCCCTTGGGTCATACCTATAGGGAAATACTCTTAATTGATTATTTAATTAATCGTATACCGATACGAGTTAATTAAATTGCTTAAAATTGACGGATGATTTGTGAGTAAGATTAACGTGTCTTATTATAATTCGATTAAATTAGATACGGTCTAAGTAATCGAATTGTTTTATTACTTAGATAAAATTATTGTTTACGAAACAATTGAAATTGAATGAATGATTTATTATAAATACAAGTTGTTGTAATTTATAATTTGATAAACCATTTTGGTACATGTAATTAAGAATTACTAGTTGATTTTGTATATGACAGATTTTATGAGTATTTTGATTTTTAATAAGTTAAAAATGCATTACAATTTCACATGTCAAGTAACATGTCACATATGTCACAATTGACAAATGACAAAAATAAAATGGACCTTCCATTTTATATTAAGTGTACCAAAATGGGAGGGTTAGGGTCTTTAAATTGTGTTAATTATTTTTAAGTGGAAAACAAAATGATTACCTACCTAATTGTAGCCATGCAAACCTATTTTCTTGGGAAGAAAATGAGCACCATGCATTGGCTCCCCTCCACCCCTCCCCACCGGTTTTCTAAGAGGAAAATATAGAGGTTTTTTCCTCTATTATTCATTCTACTTTTACCTAATATATTTTCTACTGTAAGAAAATATATTCTCTACATTTGTGAAAACTTAGAGAGATAAAACCTCAGAAATCTCTCCTCTTGGCCGAAAATATTCAAGAGCAAATACAATATATTTTTGTGTCAAATTTTAAGTAAGACATATATTATTACTAGTTCATAATAATATAAGTTATTAAGGGATTTTCTTGGGTATATACTTTTGGGAGAGGTTCTAATTTGGACCTATGTTCATCCATTATAAGGAAGCTCAAGAACTAACAAATAGGTGAATTTGTTGGTGCCCTAATATCCGAAATCCCAAAGTAAGATTGAGGATTTCTTCTCTTATCTTGTTTTTGTTTGCATGCATAAGATCTTGCATTTATTTTATGACTAAATAAATTATTTCATATATGAATATGTAAATTAATGAGATTAATGATTCTAACAAGCGGTATCATGAGCCTTAGGTTGTTTGCATGCAAATCGGTTTATAGTTTTTCCGAGTTATAAGATTAACATACAAAACTAATTAATTTGGATTTATGAAGATAAACCTAAAAATAACTTTGCATGTTAAAAGTTTCTAGTCCTAAGTGATTTTTAGGACATTTGGGTTTATTTATGGATTTTATTGTTCATTTTATATATTATTGGCATTAAAATGTGATTTTTATGATAAAAATGTCATTTTTGGACGAAAAATAGCTAAACTTCGAATTGTTCAGTGGTTTTTGAATATGTTTTCACATATATTATCTACTGATGGCCTGTAAATTGTCATGTTAAAATAAGTTGTTTTGCTCGAAATATGAATTTTATAAGTTAAAATCGTATTTAAATGGGTAAATAGGTTAATATGAGTTATATTTCGAATATGGTTATGGAAGTTTAGTATGTTGTCACATGCAATTTTACAAGATGTGTGCAAAATATTTGGCTATAATGAAGTCTTTTTGCATGATTTATGAATTTTTGATGAAAAATCACATAAATAGTGACTATAATTAGTAATAATGCTAAAACATACTGACTAAAGAAAAACGTCACATGTTGCATTTTATCATATATTTCAGATCTAAAAGTGAAAAGTTGATGTGTGGACAAGGCCCTCGGGAACTGCGTCCGCGGGATCCACACCAGGCATAATCGACTCGGGGTTCTTTCGAATCGAATTAAGACATATTAGAGTCGCCACCAAGTTTTTTGGGAACTTGGAACCGTTCAAGTCAACTTTACACCTTTCATCGAAAAGCATAAAGCCAATCGACTACGAGTGATTAAAGATAAAGACTTGTACCCTATATCACTCGATTTGAATGACTCTCGTAATCCAATGGTATTTAGACGGATCCACAAACCATAGATCTTGAGTAAGGGGTGAGGGTACGTGTTGGGAAGCCCATAAGGACACCCAACCCCGCCCGTCAATAACGGCCTCTACTAAGTCAAGTGTCGGATTTCAAACAAGGTCATAGCTACTACGATGTATGAAATGCAAACGTTGTTTTAACCCTATCATGTGACAACAATTTCTATGTCGTTTTAGATGCAACTAAACTAACTTTGTCAAAGTTGTAATTTAGCATGTGGGTTGATTAATCTAGCAACATACAAAACAAAGCAAACAAGGCTTAAGGGGGAATGGGGGAGCCGTTGGGATCTACCTATTACAAACCAGGCATTTCATGCCGACACAACAATAAATTAAAGATACAACTCGATCTAAATACAAATGCTACATACAAAACGACACACGACGACACACACGGCCGTTTGGCCTTGAAAACCGTGCACATGAGGGGTGGCCCACGGCTCACAGGACCCACGGCCTTGGGTCACTCCTCGTAATGCGTGCTCGCGCTTAATCTCATCGAATTAGACATAGGGCTACGCACCAAAGCATGCATTAGCATAAACCGGGCCATGTTGCTTTAGACAACACGCGGTTTACTACGCTTCTACAAGCATTGGGAACAACCGTCTAACCAAACAAGACCAAGGTTTTTGAAGAGGTTTTGACTCAAAAAGAAGTAAAATAAACTCGAAAGATTACAACTCGATAAACAAAGCGTAAATTACAAGCTACAAAAACAACAACAAAGAACAAAAGATAAAAAGAAAAGAAAACGAAACGAGAAAGACGGGAAACATGACCCAACCACGGCCCAAACCAACGGCCCTAAACCAACGGCCAAGATAAGGTCAACCTAGTTCCTAAGTTAGATTCATTGGTTAGATCGAATGATTGCGAAAAGGGATAGGAAACAAGTTAGAAAACGAGTAAAAAACGATGTTGATTGATTGTCGCATGAGGGTGCATTCTACACGGCCTAAAGGGTCTAATTAGGTCAAATTCGCTAATTAATTTAACTCATCGAGTGTCAATAAGAAGGTGCTAATCACGCACTCTTATACTAGCGAGAAATTAGGTGAAAGAGAGAGATGCATTCAATTGTTTACAGAATCGTCGATTGATTTTATAACTTACGTCGAAGCCACCTATCGTGTCTAATTAGGTTATTAAATTAAATTAATGTTATCTAAATATGTCGTAGGTTAACAATCAGAGGTTAAACTAACATACAACGGGTCCTAGGGTATATCGATTGGCGAAACTTGAAGGGGGTCGAAAGCGATGAAAGTTAGACAACTCGTTTTATTTATGCCCTACCTTGAACACGAGGATATGTAAATGAGACGGGGGTGTACGACCGACAGAAGGAGCGGTTTCTTTTCCCATCTCAAGTCAACGCGGGTGTTCATGGTGGTACTTTAACTCATACTCGGACTAACTAGTTTCATAGTTAATTAAAACAAACGATAAACAAAACGAAAACAAACAAAAAAAACAAACTAAAAAAAAAGAGCATAAGAAAACGAAATAAAAAAAAGGAAAGAGAAGGGGATTTGATGCACCCTCAACCTACATGTATCGTTGACACCGTCTTGGGTCGTAATCGATGGTAGATTTTATCTCGAGAGGCCGTCGTCGACGAAGAATAAAGCAAACACGCGTTTTGGAAAGTTTCTGGACAGCGATTTTAAAACAGTGATATCTCCCTCGTTTCACGACGAAAATTCGATCTAAAAGATGTTTTGGAAACTAGAAAGAGAGGAGAACAAGGATCTTAAAGCAACCCCTTCTCGTTTTGGGTTATTGGGCACGAAAAACGAGCACAAACAGAACTGGACAGACAAGAAGAAACCGCGAAAACAGAGTGTTATTTCACTCTGTTTTTCGAGGGATTTCGTGTACTCTCAAGGGCAATTTGGCTCGTAATTCTTTTTCTAATGTGTAGATGGATGTTATGTGGTTAATTAGGAACAAGAAATTCGAATTTTTATGGAGATTTGATGGAGGAACGAATGGGTTTTCGAAGAGGACACACAAACAGTTTCAGTTTGTGTGTCGGTGTTGTTTAGGGTTTTT
This sequence comes from Silene latifolia, assembly GCF_048544455.1. Taxonomy (NCBI): domain Eukaryota; kingdom Viridiplantae; phylum Streptophyta; class Magnoliopsida; order Caryophyllales; family Caryophyllaceae; genus Silene; species Silene latifolia. The sequence goes on along the minus strand of NC_133527.1, from coordinate 134,607,941 downwards.
GGAGGATGTTTAGGGTTTGTTTCTGAGGTTTAAAGCTTGTGAGTGATGGTAGGATGTATGGAGAACTTAGAGGAATGAATGTATGGTGAAGGGGTGGTATTTATAAGGAGTTAAAATAGGTTAAAAGAGAGGGAGGAGCAATCGGGCTTCATCCCGTATGGCTGCTGTCCAGCCGGTTTTGGGAGGGTTTGAGAGGGGTTTTCTTGGTGATTAAGCTAGGATAATATGGGTAGGATACTAGGGTATGGGTTAGGGTTAATGGGTACGGGTCTTGGTAGTGTTTGGAGCGGGTTTTGGGCTCGGGATTGAGCTGCCAAAACAGGGGGGCTGCTCGGTTTATGCGTGGGCTGGTTGGGGTTGTTTGGGACGAGAATTTGGGCCATGGTTTGGGGGGTTCGAACAAGGGTGGATGGGTAGAGGCTTAGGTGGGTTAGTGTACTCGAGATTCGTGCCAATTCGCAAAGGAAACGGGCTCAAAAACCGAGCTAAAATCGAGCTCAAAAACACACGGTTGAAACGAGTTTTCTTCGCTTTTAAAATCGATTTTTCAAATCAATTAATCCATTAAAATAAATGACTTTTCAAATCAAATATATTCATAAAATGATTTTTTAAATCGAATATTTATTTTATTTTCAATAAAATACACTTGGAAAAATAAATTCAAAATAAGATAAATTAAATTGAAATCACTTTAAAAAAAGCTTTAATTTAAATATCATTTAAATTAATAAAAATGAACTCACTAAAAAACATTAATTTAAATATCATTTAAATTAAATAAAATACTTCATCGACGACGCCCATTCTACCTCGTAAAACGAGCTCCAAATAATGACAATGACAACTAAAGAATACATGTGTCCTATCATCATCGGGTGTTTGTCGGGTTCTCTATAAATTCCAATATCGACGGATACGGGTATCTACAGAGCCCCCACTTTGACTGAGGCTTGGACAAGGCGAAAGTCAAAGTATACCCCAGGTCCCTTTCGACCGAGGATTTGGGTCGTTTATAGTCCATTAGACTTGCGTATATAAGCTCTTGACCATAAGAAGAGATCATACCTGAAACTTCGTTGGGGTTGACTCTTGCTTCTGTTGCGTCGAAATATCATCGTTGGTCATCGACCCATAAATTGCATAAATGGTGGGTTGAGCCTTGTCCTTAGGCGCCTACGTATCCGTTTCTGACGGAATCAAACCGCGTCGTAGTTAAGAATCGCCGACACATGCCCAAAGTTTATCATCTGCTGGCGTATGTCCAAAATTCATCATCTGCTGACATTTGCCCGAAATTTATCATCTGCTGGCGCTTGTCCGAAATGGGACGGGACTTTCCGAGGAGGTTGCCGCCACTTTCATCATTTGCTTTCAGCTGCGGAATTCTTCCATTTCATACTCTTGTATTGAATTGAATTCTGGGTGGATGTCATCCCTTTCATCTTGATAATGGTCTCGAAGCCAACGGCCAGAGTCTCTGATTTGCAATGGCTCTAAAGTCGAAGACTTTAGAGCCCCCAGTTGAAGCATATCCTGCTACATTTGAAACACAAAAACGCACTTGCAATAATCATCACATAAGCACATTTGGATCATCGATCTTGAAATTGGATCATTTGAAACACTGGGTCATCGACCCGAAAATTGAATTTGAAGATTTTGAATGATTGGGTCATCGACCCGAATTTTGAATTTGAAAATTTGGTATGATTGGGTCATCGACCCGAAAATTGAATTTGAAAATGTTGAATGATTGGGTCATCGACCCGAATTTCGAATTTGTCATCATTTAGAATATTGGGCCATCGGCCCTTCAAAAATTGAATTTTGAATTTTTGAATTTTGAAGGATTGGATCATCTACCCACAAGGATTCCACTACTTGTATCATCTATCCACAATTCGCAAAAAGTTTTTGGAATTTTGAAATTTTGAAATTTTTGGCATTTTGAAATTTTTTGAAATCGAACCTTGATGGGTGAGCATGAAATGCAACTCAGACACTTTGTATGACCGGTAAACCACGTGGGCGTAGCCCGCTACCGTAAAACAAAAAAGGAAAATAAAACTCTAAGTGTGCACGGGCTTTAATTCAAAAATGCACTTGCTGGGGGTAGAAACGTAAATTGGCCATTCTGACGCCCAAAAGATGGCAAATGGGAATCACCAGGTCGTCCGACTTGGGACGGAGATACCGTATGTCATAGGCGTGCTCCCGAGGGCACATGGGAATCAAGATCACTTGGCATTGACAAGGAGGATTAAACTCACAGAGCAACAACGTTGGCTTCGCCCAAACACTAAACACAGACTGATTTTATGAGAACACTTAGACATTACACATGACTTTTGTTGGGAACATTCTGTCACTCTTCTCCTCGCCTCCTTTCTTTTCAGCGAGTTTCATCATTTCTTGCCACCGCCTTCTTTCTTTTCAGCGGGCTTTTACTATTTTTTCTTCCACGCCTTCTTTCTTTTCAGCGGGTTTTTCATATTTTCTGTTCCCAACACAAACCCACATCTATGTGACTCAGCATCTTTGCCTAAACTGTTAGATAAAGCTCATTCCGAGACTTGATACTATTCATCTGAACCTATATCCTCACCCTAGCCTACATCGAGTGCTAAGACCGACTCAAACAAAGGTGGCTTCATTTGGACTTGGTTAAGACCCGTAAGAAACCGACAAGATGACAACTTGGTTGATGAGTGGATTGAATCCCTTATTCTGAAGGACTGCCTACGTATTCGCGTGGAGCGAAATCAAATCCGACGTAGTTCGATCATGGTGCATAAACATGGCATTTTGATTGTGTGTACACACTCGAAGGTTTCACCTAAGGTATCATGTCGTATCCCATTCCAGCCTGTAAGGTACCGTTGTATCCCGTGTCTAGGGTTGGTACAAAAGGTTTTGATTCTTTGGGATGTGGAGCTTGGTAAAAATAGGTTCGTAAGGTAAACCATCATTCTGAAGGTTCATTTTGTGGTGCTAAGGCCAAGGGCTATGGCTTATAACGTGGTTGGAAAAGGTGTCTCGGGTTTGATGAAACCCGAGTGCAAATGGGTTGGAAAACAAATGTGAGTTCAAATCTCCATATCTGGTCCCTAAAGGCTAGGTATAACAACACACGCGGAATGATTCTCAAAATTCCCGACTATCCCCTTGTAACTGTCTCAGGAAGGACTTAGGGGTAAAGAGGTTACTACTTAAGCTTTTGGGCTTCGCCCATTGAACTTCAACTATGGGTACTTGACTTGACTTCTGGCTTCCGTAACTTCGACATTCAACCAAAAAGCATTCCGCAATAACTTCAACATCTTTTTTCTTTTTTTCTTTTTTCTTTCATCTTTTTTCATTTTTTTTTTCTTTTGCTTTTTTTTCGTCCTTTTTTTCTCATCTTTTCATTCTTTTTCACCTCTTTTTTTTTCTTCTCTTCTTGAAAATGGTCTTCTATTCATTCCCTTAGTCACAAACGGATACACCTTAAAAACTGGGCTTCGCCAACTAAATTGGGTTAGAATTAACAATTCCTTCTTAGAACGGGTTGATATCTTCTCTCTTCGAGATGGGATGATTTTGTTGGGGAAAAGGCTTGCCTTCCATCATCGATAGGGGAAACAAGGAGCTAGTCCGGGTTTGTCATAGAATCATCTAAAAGCTTGTCACAAACGTTGGTTCAGATGGAGGTTTTCTACCACCAGACATGGAATAGGTAAAGGAATCAAACACGGGATCCTAGTGTACCTTACATTTTGAAACATGACATATTTCTACCCCAGGGATTCCTTTGAGTGTGTTGTGCGTTTTATCATGTTTCGGAATGATTGAGGACTGGAAACAAGACATATTTGGAAACGAACTGCAACTTTTATTGGAATGACAAATGCTTAACAGACTCGAAGGAACGATTCCTAGGACACACCCTAGGACATCGCGGAACAAACGACTCAAATTCAAGAAAGGAAAGTCCTAGACTCGACTCAACTAAGATTAGAAAACAGATTCCGACTCATAATTTCAAATCTGGTCATGAGCTTTCCCTTGTTCAGTTGTCAACTTAGATGCTCGGCTCTTGTCCTTGATCCCTGTGATGGTTTGCCTCCATCCCGAGGTAGTCCTCTGAGGATATACGCCAATGATGAAGGTTGGTGAATCAAATTGTCTTTTATTAACTTCGTTAATGAGAGGAGTACATTCTAGGGCAAGACTCCCGACTCGAATTTCATTCTTCGGGCTTGGCAAGAATTCAGAGCAATCCACAAATATATTCCCGATAAACACTCCTTTCCAGTGACATGGGCGGATAAGATGGGAATAATCGATATTGTCTTCGACAGAAACAAAGTTGGTGTGATCGCCAAATGGATTGGTGATGTTGTTGGGCTTTACGGCTGGGATTGGGAGCGTTCCGTTCTCAATCATGTCTTGAATTTCGTGCTTCAGTCGATAGCACCTTTCAGTATCATGGCCTTTCCCTTGATGAAAGGCACAATAGGCATTTGGTTTGTACCATTTGCCTTGTTGTTCAGCAGGTGGATCCGGAGTTGGACCAATAGGCTTCAGCTTTCCTTGGGCTATGAGCCTTTGGAGAGCGTATGTATAAGTGCATCCGATATCGGTGAATGCCCTAGGTGTTTGGCGCTGCGACTTCTTCGATTGCCCTTCTAAGAGATTGATGGCTTCATCAATATGGGTCATTGCTGGGGTTTTGCCCTTAGACGATGAGGCCCCTTGGTACCCTTTCGGCTTTTCAGCCTCTGCCCTTATGACATCATCTTCTACCTTTATCCCGATTCTTATCAATTCTTTGAAAGAGCCAAAATTCTGGTATTTCAGAGCATTGCGGTAAATAGGTCGTAGATTATTTACGAACTTATCTACCATTTCAACTTCATCAGGCTTCTTGGCTAATTTCACGCTTTCAGCACGCCATCTTGCAAGGAATTCAGTAAAGCCTTCTTTATCTTTCTGGGTCATAACCTCTAACGTCCTTATATTGGTCTGAATCTCGACATTGTCAGCATAGTGCTTACAGAACTCCACCGTAATATCTTCGAAGGTGGGGAAGTTCTTAAGGTCAAGATTATAGAACCACGCCTTTGGGTGTTCACCCAGAGATTGGGCGAAAATTTCAGAGAGCATATCAGCAGGTACTCCCTTCAGTGCTAAGTACCCTTTATAGGCCTTAACATGGTGGATGGATCGGTGCCCTTGAACTTTGGGATGTCAGTGAGTACCATGTTCGTGGGCAGCTTATCCTGAACCGGGGCGTAGGCCCTAGCATTCTCATAGTGGATGTTCTTCCCCTGGGAGAGCTTCAAACGGTCTTCGATGAACTTGAACCGTTTCTCCAGATCAGTCAGTGGTGGAGGGGGTGGAGGTGAATCTTCACTCAGCTTAGATTCGATTGCATCCATTCTAGTCATCATGTGGTTCATGGCCTCAGTAAGCTTGTTAACAGCATCTTCCATTGCTTGACGTCGGGTTTTTGGCGGCCTTTCTACAAGAAAACCCCGTACTGAGTCAATATTTAAAGTAAGAGCCCCTGCACACTTAAGGACTCGACCCCAACTTGACTCGAACAAAGACTCGACTTGAGATTGATTAACAAGGATTCGACTCACGGTTTGATTTAGACATCGGTTCACTTTAGACTCGACAAAACGACATGACTCAAACTGTCATAGCACGATTCTAAACTGGACTCGGTGTGACTAAACCCGTGATTGGACCAACATAGTCCTTAGGTTCGAGTGAAACGTCCTAAAGGGCCTAGCTTGGACGTTTCTGTGGACTATCCTAGACCAAAAGTTCGACCAACATGACTCGAAGCCCAAGAGGTGAGCTTGGGTGACCCAACAAGGTCGTGTTCTAGACTCTTAGAACAAAACACACCCGGCCTAACACGGCCATGACCCGGACACGACTCGACGCATTTCATGCTTGGTTGAGGTTCGAGAAACATTTTGGATTGATTTTGAAAAATGAAGGATTGATTTGAAAATGAGATTTGAAATGGGCAGCATGCCGGCTATAAAAGCTCATTTTGGGCCGAATTTTCTAGTCCTATTTGGGCAGCGTTCCGCGTTTTTTAAAATCATGCTATTTTGGAAATAAGTTGTTCAAAAGTTCGGTTTTGAAAAGGACATGGGAATTTTCGAAAATAAAGACTCGGGAAAACATATTGCACATTGTCATTCTCATGTTATAAGGATGTATGCTCCTAGACATCTCTAAGTCTCGGCAAGTCTTCTACAAGAAGGTCTATGCCCTCCATCCTTTTGCGGTCTTATAGAGCAAGGTGTCTTAAGGTAAAGTACCTAGAAGATCGTCCCCACTCCCAAGAACCACGCGAGGCGAAGTGGAAGCGAGCAATGTGCAGCTTCCTCGCATAGTGGGACGTCGCCCCCCACGCATCACGAAGAAACGCTGGGACGGCCCGGGCAAGTCCTTAAGGGTTTATGCATGAATCGTAGCACTATGAGTAATGTTTTACTTTCCAACACTTTCTTTTCAAGTTTCACCTCGGAGGAAAAGACCCTAGAAACACAGTGTAACTAGTCCTCTTTTCCCAATGAGTCGCCAAATCGTGGACAAGGCCCTCGGAAGGCTGCGTCCGCGGGATCCACACAGGCATAATCGACTCGAGGTTCTTTCGAATCGAATTAAGACATATTAGAGTCGCCACCAAGTTTTTTGGGAACTTGGAACCGTTCAAGTCAACTTTACACCTTTCATCGAAAAGCATAAAGCCAATCGACTACGAGTGATTAAAGATAAAGACTTGTACCCTATATCACTCGATTTGAATGACTCTCGTAATCCAATGGTATTTAGACGGATTCACAAACCATAGATCTTGAGTAAGGGGTGAGGGTACGTGTTGGGAAGCCCATAAGGACACCCAACCCCGCCCGTCAATAACGGCCTCTACTAAGTCAAGTGTCGGATTTCAAACAAGGTCATAGCTACTACGATGTATGAAATGCAAAAGTTGTTTTAACCCTATCATGTGACAACAATTTCTATGTCGTTTTAGATGCAACTAAACTAACTTTGTCAAAGTTGTAATTTAGCATGTGGGTTGATTAATCTAGCAACATACAAAACAAAGCAAACAAGGCTTAAGGGGGAATGGGGGAGCCGTTGGGATCTACCTATTACAAACCAGGCATTTCATGCCGACACAACAATAAATTAAAGATACAACTCGATCTAAATACAAATGCTACATACAAAACGACACACGACGACACACACGGCCGTTTGGCCTTGAAAACCGTGCACATGAGGGGTGGCCCATGGCTCACAGGACCCACGGCCTTGGGTCACTCCTCGTAATGCGTGCTCGCGCTTAATCTCATCGAATTAGACATAGGGCTACGCACCAAAGCATGCATTAGCATAAACCGGGCCATGTTGCTTTAGACAACACGCGGTTTACTACGCTTCTACAAGCATTGGGAACAACCGTCTAACCAAACAAGACCAAGGTTTTTGAAGAGGTTTTGACTCAAAAAGAAGTAAAATAAACTCGAAAGATTACAACTCGATAAACAAACTGTAAATTACAAGCTACAAAACAACAAAGAACAAAAGATAAAAAGAAAAGAAAAACGAAACGAGAAAGACGGGAAACATGACCCAACCACGGCCCAAACCAACGGCCCTAAAACAACGGCCAAGATAAGGTCAACCTAGTTCCTAAGTTAGATTCATTGGTTAGATCGAATGATTGCGAAAAGGGATAGGAAACAAGTTAGAAAACGAGTAAAAAACGATGTTGATTGATTGTCGCATGAGGGTGCATTCTACACGGCCTAAAGGGTCTAATTAGGTCAAATTCGCTAATTAATTTAACTCATCGAGTGTCAATAAGAAGGTGCTAATCACGCACTCTTATACTAGCGAGAAATTAGGTGAAAGAGAGAGATGCATTCAATTGTTTACAGAATCGTCGATTGATTTATAACTTACGTCGAAGCCACCTATCGTGTCTAATTAGGTTATTAAATTAAATTAATGTTATCTAAATATGTCGTAGGTTAACAATCAGAGGTTAAACTAACATACAACGGGTCCTAGGGTATATCGATTGGCCGAAACAGTAAGGGGGTCGAAAGCGATGAAAGTTAGACAACTCGTTTTATTTATGCCCTACCTTGAACACGAGGATATGTAAATGAGACGGGGGTGTACGACCGACAGAAGGAGCGGTTTCTTTTCCCATCTCAAGTCAACGCGGGTGTTCATGGTGGTACTTTAACTCATACTCGGACTAACTAGTTTCATAGTTAATTAAAACAAACGATAAACAAAATGAAAACAAACAAAAAAAACAAACTAAAAAAAAAGAGCATAAGAAAACGAAATAAAAAAAGGAAAGAGAAGGGGATTTGATGCACCCTCAACCTACATGTATCGTTGACACCGTCTTGGGTCGTAATCGATGGTAGATTTTATCTCGAGAGGCCGTCGTCGACGAAGAATAAAGCAAACACGCGTTTTGGAAAGTTTCTGGACAGCGATTTTAAAACAGTGATATCTCCCTCGTTTCACGACGAAAATTTGATCTAAAAGATGTTTTGGAAACTAGAAAGAGAGGAGAACAAGGATCTTAAAGCAACCCCTGCTCGTTTTGGGTTATTGGGCACGAAAAACGAGCACAAACAGAACTGGACAGACAAGAAGAAACCGCGAAAACAGAGTGTTATTTCACTCTGTTTTTCGAGGGATTTCGTGTACTCTCAAGGGCAATTTGGCTCGTAATTCTTTGTCTAATGTGTAGATGGATGCTATGTGGTTAATTAGGAACAAGAAACTCGAATTTTTATGGAGATTTGATGGAGGAACGAATGGGTTTTCGAAGAGGACACACAAACAGTTTCAGTTTGTGTGTCGGTTTTGTTTAGGGTTTTTGGAGTATGTTTAGGGTTTGTTTCTGAGGTTTAAAGCTTGTGAGTGATGGTAGGATGTATGGAGAACTTAGAGGAATGAATGTATGGTGAAGGGGTGGTATTTATAAGGAGTTAAAATAGGTTAAAAGAGAGGGAGGAGCAATCGGGCTTCATCCCGTATGGCTGCTGTCCAGCCGGTTTTGGGAGGGTTTGAGAGGGGTTTTCTTGGTGATTAAGCTAGGATAATATGGGTAGGATACTAGGGTATGGGTTAGGGTTAATGGGTACGGGTCTTGGTAGTGTTTGGAGCGGGTTTTGGGCTCGGGATTGAGCTGCCAAAACAGGGGGGCTGCTCGGTTTATGCGTGGGCTGGTTGGGGTTGTTTGGGACGAGAATTTGGGCCATGGTTTGGGGGGTTCGAACAAGGGTGGATGGGTAGAGGCTTAGGTGGGTTAGTGTACTCGAGATTCGTGCCAATTCGCAAAGGAAACGGGCTCAAAAACCGAGCTAAAATCGAGCTCAAAAACACACGGTTGAAACGAGTTTTCTTCGCTTTTAAAATCGATTTTTCAAATCAATTAATCCATTAAAATAAATGACTTTTCAAATCAAATATATTCATAAAATGATTTTTCAAATCGAATATTTATTTTATTTTCAATAAAATACACTTGGAAAAATAAATTCAAAATAAGATAAATTAAATTGAAATCACTTTAAAAAAAGCTTTAATTTAAATATCATTTAAATTAATAAAAATGAACTCACTAAAAAACATTAATTTAAATATCATTTAAATTAAATAAAATACTTCATCGACGACGCCCATTCTACCTCGTAAAACGAGCTCCAAATAATGACAATGACAACTAAAGAATACATGTGTCCTATCATCATCGGGTGTTTGTCGGGTTCTCTATAAATTCCAATATCGACGGATACGGGTATCTACATGATGATAATAATTTTTCTCATATATTTATGGTCATATTTGTTAAAACCGATAAACCGCAAGATTGTTTTTCTCGATAAATTTTCGAAATTTTTAACCTAAGTTTTGAACATTATGAGTGTCATGGTATTTTTCTAGAATTTTCATGAGTTTAAATTTCAAATTTAGAAATTATTTGAAATTTTTATAATTTAATTTGAAGTTTATAGCATAATTTTGTATTTTGGGTCCTTTTATGAACAATATTAAGAAATCAAATTTAATTATTGTCAAAATGTTAGTGGAGACTAATTTTTGAGTCCTAAGATGGTTAGGGTAATTAACTTGTACATAAATATGAATTTATGTAATTATTGTGATTTTAACAAGTTATAATCACGCAAATCCATGAAAACCGATAAATATACGATATTGGCTCTTTAAAGGCGATTTAGCATAAAATCTATCATGTTCATACATATTATAATGCTGAATTTTATTTATGATTGTCATATTTTAATTTTATGTAATTTTTGAATTATGTATTTTTACTTAGTATGGCCTTAGTTTTAATTGGTATTACCCGAAATGTATGGGAATATCGATTCAGTTGTAATTATTGTGATCTCGTATCACCGTTTTGTAATTTAATAGATTTATTTTTATTTTTATTACAAATGTATAATAGAAAATTATGTAATTCATTTTGTAATTTAATTATTCCGGAGTTCCTTGAAGACGGTGCCATTCGAGAAGGCGATCCATCAAAGAAAGTGTTGCCTTGAAATGTGTGCCAAGACTAAAGTTCAAGGGACCAAAGGAGTTGGTTTCCGAATTTGTAATAGTTTATTTGATTTACTATTTTAGGAAGGTCATACTAGGATTTTATTTTTATGCTTTGCATTTTATTTATATGTTGCATGCATCGCTAAATCGTCATAACTAAACATGCATTTTAAATCCAGTTTATCGACCGTGTCAATTACAATTATCATAGTTCACCACTTTAGTTCACTTAAAACGTGATAGATAATAAATTGACATGACCTCTCGCTAAAATAAACAATTGAGACTTAGCCTTACCAAAAAGTAGAAACCATGAAAACCTATTTCGTGAGGGAGTGCGCTCGGCCACACTGGGGTACAAACCTTGTTACGTAGGGGAAGTGGGTGATAAATGTCTATCCACCGAATTCATGTTGATAAGGGATGAATCGGCTACACCGTCCCCAAATTGATGTGGATTTGGATCATGGACACATTTATTCGAAATTTGGGTTGAACTCGACAAAAGTATTCTCGACCATAGCCGGATGTGTTTTGGGCTAAAGATAAATATTAATGTAATTTTATCGACCAAGAGTTCTAAAATTAGAATCGATTAAAGAGTTAATCCACCGAGTTATATTGATAAGGGATGAATCGGCCACACCGTGCCCAAGTTGATATGAATTTGGGTCTTGGAATCATTTATCAAGTTGGGTAGAGGTCACTAGATAAATGCTATAAAACTTGTTTAAATTAAAATTTAAGAGTTTTATTATTATTTTGATAACGACAAGTGTTTTATTCCTTCTATTTTGTTTTGTAGACCACTTTTATTTCTCATAACAAATGTCCGCACCAAACACCAACGCCACCACTCTCACTAATTTTTCATGGCTCCGATCCTTCATGGATCGTTGTAAACTTGAAAAGAATGGGTCAAATTTCTCCGATTGGGATGCCCAACTCAAATTAGCCGCCCAAGGTGACGACAAGCTTCGTTACCTCATTGAGGCCTCTTCACCCGAAACTAATGCTAGATCGAGTGCCTCCACTAGGGAAGCATATGAAGCTTACCACAAAGAGTCCGCCGCTCTGAAAAATGTGTTGATTTTTGCTATGGAGGCGGATCTCCAAAGGAGAGCCTTTAAAATAGGCACCGCTTATAAAATCTATTCCAAACTTGTGACAATGTTCTCACAAGCACCAAGGATCGTCCAATATGAGGCGGCCTCGGCATTCTTTGATCTCGATTTTAAGGAGGGCCAAAAGGTTAGCCCTCACGTGCTCAAATTGTTGGAGCTAGTCGAGACATTGAAGATTCAAAAGGTTGAAATCCCCAAGGAGATCATTGTTGATAGGATTCTTCACTCCTAATCCAAAGTCAAAGCATATGTACAATTCCGGGTGAATTTCAATATGCAAGACAAGGACGTGTCTCTTGAAGAGTTGCACAAGTTACTTGTGCAAGCCGAAAGAGACATGGGGCTAAATGTTAACCCACCTAAGAATGTGCTTAATATAAGCACTAAGAGCAAGGGGAAGTTCAATAAGAATGGGAAAAAGGGTAAGAGGCAAGCTCCCATGTCCACCAAGGCTAAGACTTTTGAAGCTAGCACTTCCAAAACCAAGAAGGGTCCTCTTGATAAATGCCATTATTGTAATGGTGTTGGACATTGGAAGAGGAATTGTTCCAAGTATCTTGGTGACATCAAAGCTGGAAAGATCACTTCAGTAGGTAAATGACTATGCTTTCTTTTATGTTTCTAATTCAACTATGGTATTTTGATACAAAGTTGTGATAATGTATCCCCTTTTTATTGTAAATAAGGCCTCCTCCAAGCAAAGACAAGGGAAAAGAGAAGCAAGCTTGAGAAATCATGAAGGAGCTAGGAGTAGCTACCAATGAAGCTTGGCTTTTATTTTTGTCTTTATTTTAATGTTATGAATTTTAGAACTATTTTGATTTCCGTGTTTGACATGGAAATGGTTGATCCTTTCTAAACAATGGTTGTATTTTGGATTATGGTGGCTTGGCTTGCAACCCAAGTCACCTCTTTTATCGTATTTGTTTGTTCTAAAAATTCGTCTTTAAATGCTTGCACATAGAAACATATGATCATCTACTTAAAGTGATCCAATAGACAACATAATGATAGAATTCATTATATGTCCACAAGCTTAAGGCTTGTGTATGATCAATTATAAAGTGATGTTGAGTTGATGAACTCTCATAAAGGAATGTCAATTATCAAGTACACTCATCAAATCTAAAATCTATTAGTCAATCTATGAGATAGCCCTCCTTCTACTTCAAAATCATTATTTGTGTCTCATAAGATATCTTTAAATATCTAGTGTATTTATTCTAAAGATAGAGTGGGAGAAAAATGAAGACACAAAGAATACAAAGAATAATTTGTATGCTTGAGTAAATGAGATCTACGAAAGAAAGAATGATTTGTATACCAAAATAGATAGTATACATGAATAGATGAGATCTATGGTCTCGAATAGATGAGATCTACATGACAAAAGAGACCAAGTGAAGTAATCAAAAGAATATGTTCTTAAGATAACTACACGAGGAGACCAAAAGAAAGTTTTGAAAGATAATGACTAAACAAAAGTCTCAACTAGAGATTTTGCTAGTTTATGGCCTAGATATAAATAGAGTTTCAATATTGATATTTACTTAAGAGCCTAAATGAAACAAAGTTGCATCCTTGAATATAAATGAGATTTATGATTAAAAGTTGCAATGAAAGATATGCCGATATCTACAAAAGCTAAGTTAATTGTTAACCACGCTAGTGTCATTACTTAACCTCATTATGAAAATAAAATGGTTATACCTCCTTCCGAAAAGGGTATTTTGAGAAGGACGTGTATTAAATGGGATTTCACTTTTAAATAATGACATTGCTACGCATCATTATAAAAAGGAATGAGTTAGAGATTAAAATCTCTTTCCATAAGTTTAAGATTGAAACCTTTTCGAAATAGGTATTTTGAAAAGATATGTTGGGAACATATATGGTTTTAATCTTAATAACTTGGCAAAGCAAAATGTATTTCAATTCTTGAAATGTTTCGATTGAGTAGTCAAATACGAAACATGTGGAATTGAGTGGGAGTTTGAAATTATCATGTGAAGACATGAAATTTAGTGGGTGCAATCATCTTGTAAAAATTCATAACTCATTACTCATTGAGAATGACGAGCTAGTACTATCTTTCACAAAGAAGTATTTGAGTTTTCAATTCTGGATGAAATGGACTAAGATGAATCCAATCACATCATGGGATGTTGGATAGGTATTGAGATATACACATCAAAACAACGAGAAACGTAGGTTATTCATATCGATGAAAATGGAATTACCATAAGCAGTCATGATCATTCATTGAACCTAAGAATGGTTGATTACATGATTAAGATTACTAATGTTTCCGCCATTAGAATAATCATGCACATGTCCAATAATGAATCATATGCTTAAGAGCATGATGAGTCATTGGTAAGCCATTGAAGAATCGTCATGAATTTTCGAGGAGAACTAATGAGCTATTCTAGTGTTTGGTAGAACACTCTCTTATGTGACAAGAAGTTGCACATATTGAAGTTTCGAAAAAGCGCGTAAGGATTTATGGAAATCCTGAGCTATTTAAGCTAAAAAGAGAAATAAGAAGTTTGAGAAGATACTTGGTTATAGTAAGAAATTACTCAAAACTAGTATTTTCAAAATTTGCTAGGACTTATGAGAAGTGCTAGGCTAATCATCTTGACAATTGTTGCAAGATCCTACAAAACATATACCTGGTACATTATGAGTTGGAAGAACACTTGACTAGTGCAAGTTATGTCGTCCACTATAATTCGTTTGTTATGTGATAAACAACAAGAAAGTTCTCTCAAAGTAAAGAACCTAAACCTAGTTTGGGAAACTAGATATGTACTTGGTGAGATTCATGCTATGTAAGACAAACATGAAAATAAAGGAAAATGCAATTCAAGAGTTTGAACACATGGACACATGGTGTGTTAAACACATGTTGCGAGTAACTAGTGTTTACACACTTACAATATACATCACAAGGTTGAAATATGGTATTGACTACCCGAATGTGATGTCCACATTTGTCGTTTGAGTTATTATTAACTCACCTTATACTTTGTTACATCCAAACGGGTTGTAGAGACAATTGAACCCCGTTAAAGTGAACACGGATTAGCATTGTATTCGCCCATAGTCACTTATATGAGGTGGCGTCTCAAAGTGACTAGAGTGTGATGCGATTGATGGCAAGTTCAAGTGCCATGGAGTCATGTGAGATGACTAGTCGATCACATAGGCAGACTGTTAGGAACACTTTGTCGGGCTATTGACCGCTTATAGAGTTCTGGCAAATTTATATAGCCTGGTCGTGGCGAGAGCTATTATAGTATTCTAATGAGTCGATTCTTTTAACTAAAGACTGTTCGCCTAAGGTGGCACAGTTTCAGATTAACTTTGATTTATGTTACTACGACCTTCGTAAATGGGGTCAAATGGGCATATTTTGGGTTATGATGGTTGTGGCTAGTCGAAGGGAATAAGTGATGTGAACATTATTTGCGCACATTTAGTCCCCTAATTGAACCTATTTTGCATACTTTTATAACAATTCATGACCATTTTATCCGTCAAATCCTTCCTATTTGCTTTCCTAGTGCATTTTATATGTTTTATAGGAAAGGAGATAATATAGCGGAAATTCCCGTCTTTCGTGCATATTTGGAAGCTTGTTGACGATATTTGATGGACTAAGTATGAAGAGGAGGCAAGAATGATGACCAAGGAAGTAGAAATAAAGAGTATATAGAGGCATCTTAGGCTAAAAAGCAAGGATGACGATAAGGAAGACATTGCAAAAAGAAATTGCTCGAAACCCAAACCAATAGTTGCTCCTTTGGCTCTGAAAGTGTTCTAGATGAAACAGCGTCAAAAAATGAAGTGATCTAGGCTTTTGAATCACTCCAATAGGAGTCCGGATGAGAAAATGGCGTCCGTTTTACAATCCGAGCTCAAGTAAGGCATGATACTGCTCAACCCGCTCGGGACAAATTCAACCCGCTCGGGTTGAGGCCCAGGACGCTCATATTTTGCTCGGGACGAGCATATTGTTGGACTGAAAGTCTTCCCTTGCTACGTGAACCATGATCCACGCATATTTTTCAAAGACCGGCGAAAAGGAGACAGGAGTCTCTCTTTAGACCGGCGATTCCCTACCCAACAATTAGCATTGTTAAATTACTATTTTACCCTTGCTAAACCTAATGATGCTCTATTATATATACCCCATTTGTAATAATCAAACCATCAAGTTTTCATTAGATTAGAATCAAGTTTTCATTAGGTTAATTCAATTCTTCTTTAGATTAGATTAGGAGTATATTAGAATAGATTACTCTTTAATCTTTCCACAAATTACACATTAATCTTTCCTTAATTATTGTTCAAGTTTATTATTGAGTAATTCAAGTTTATTATTGGGTAATTAGATGATTATTGGGTTTATTGGGAGATTGACAACCTTCCATCAATCATCAAGTTCTTCTATTATTCTTTGCATTATTATTTTGGAATCTCCATAGGTATAATTCTCTTAATCCTTGTTTTAATTATTGTTAATCTTTCTTACTTGCTCATCATGTTTGACTTTGTTAGTATGATTGACAACCTTATTAACATGTTAAATTTGATCATGAGTAAGTAGTTACTTAGCTAAGATTAATGGGTAATTAGGAGAAATAAACATGGGGAATGATTCATGCTTAATCTAATATGTTTCCATAATTAATTTGCTTGCTTGTTGTGATTTCAACTTATGCACATGTTATGTTTGATGAAATGCTAAGCCTATGAATCCTTGCATTTACAACCATCACTTATCTTTTCAATGAGACTTGTAAGACATAAACCAACTCGAGTCTCATTAGACCATGCATATAGTTGGATAGGGAGGATTAAGTCGACTTGTAGGTGTTGTACAATCTAATCGATTAGGCTCCGGGACCCAAACCTTCCTAGGATTGTAAGATATAAACCAACTCGATCCATCACAACAATATTTGCTTGCATCTAGTAGGAAACATGTTTGTATGATCAACTCCCATGAATCCCTTATGAACCCATGATATCCTAGCATTTTTAATCAATTGTTTACATCTTTCCTTTTGTTGCTTGTTTATTGCTTTTATTAGATTAGAATCATCAACCCATTATAATTGTGACAACCCCAAGCACAACCATAATTAGATTGAATATTTTGAGTAACCACCGTCCCATGGATCGACCTCGACTTACCACTAACTAGTTGTATGTTGAGTATTATAAATGTGTTTGATTGGATGTGACCCGACGACATCACCCCACATCAAAATGGCGCCGTTGCCGGGGACGGTGTTGTTTATTTGAATTGTTCTTTTGTGTAGTTTTAGTTGTACTTCTTTTTCTTGAGTTTTATTGTACTTGTTCTATTTCACATGCTCAACATGTCTACATTCACTTTTTGGCAATATGAAAATGAATCATCTGATAAATATGTTGCAAGATTTGAAGATTATATGACTCATGCTTGGCATCATGGTTTTACTCTTTCAAATTATGAAGCATGTTGTGTTGTTTATAATGGCATGAACCTTGAAACCCGCAACTTGGCATTTCACTTGAGTGGTGGTAGGATATGTGAGATGAGTTGTGAGGAATTTTGGGAATTTGTTGAATTCATGACCATCCATTGTCTTAAGCAAATTGTACATGACATCTTTGAGAGTGCCAAGGAAGGTATGGAAGCGATAAAAGCCACATTTCAAAAATTCATTGAGGAAAGCCATGAAAATGAGATTTGTGAGGATGAGAAATCTTCCTATAACCTTGAGTCAACCAACTATGCCCAAAAAATTACCCCACCTTGGGAGGATGGAGTGCTAGATGAGGAGAGTGATGATGAGGAGGAGTACATTCTTGATTGTGAAACTAATGCTTGGATGCCGTCATCCTACTCTTCTTGTGTTTCAATGAAATCAACCTCCATGGGATTTGATTTTAATGGGCAAAGTGAGAATGATATGGATGTAAGCTTGAGTGAAAACTAACCCTTTGAGGATGACATATTTGAGGGAGACAATTGTGTTGAACTTGGTGAGCCTTGTTACGACAACCCTTTTGATAATGGACCTTGTTGGGATGAGGAATATGATGAGGACATTTGGGAACCTCAAATAGACACTCTTAAAATCACCTTGGATGATAATGAGAGCACTTGCATTGAATGTGGTGATTTTGACTATTTGGAGGATGAGTTGAGTGAATTGCCAACCAACTACCCATTTCATGTTTCTTCCATCCATCATTTCTCTTATGATTTTTGTCATGATGCTCTTGATATGCTTGTTCGGTCTTTTACTTGGGCATTTTTCAATTGCATAATCTTGTGTTGCTATGCATGCCTATTCATGTCCCACTCCCAAGAATTTGACCGATGATGCGTGTCTTTTATATGATGTTTTACATCCCATTTTACACGCATTTCAGAGCTCATTTGTGTAGTTTAAGCTGCCATTTCTCCCTATTTCCGTCTACTTCCGTATTTTTGTACATTATTGCAGAAATGTTAAGAATCCAGGAGGAAATCGAGCTAAATCCGTCCCCGAGTATCTTGCATTGCATTTGACGTGAAGTATTCGCTTAAGGAATGAGCTTGGTGCGCAATTCAAGGCCTAAAAGGCAAATCCACAAGATTATAGAAGTCAAGTAGCAGCTCAAGCAGTCGATCGACCACTGCCATCAGTCGATCGACCAACCATCGGGTTCCAGAAGCTACTGTTCATTGCTATTCAGTCGATCGACCAGTCCTAGCAGTCGATCGACCAAATTGCTATTCCAGACGTGAATTAAAAGACCGTGAATCTTGAAGTCCAAAGTTATGTTAGGTTAAGGAAATAAAGTTACGTTAGTTGCTATATAACGTAACCTAGAAACATCCGATTTTTATCAAGTTTTTACATTAAGTTTTACACAGTAAAATTGAGTTTTATTAGGGTTTGGAATATTGTTTAGCATTGGAATTTTCGCTCTTGTTCTTAATCATTCTTCGGCTATTCTCGGTATTCTTCTGCCCTATTTCAATTCACTTCTATTTCATTATTAGTATAGAATTGCTAGTTAGATTCCCGAAACCATTTTATTGTTGCATGTTAATTGTTTGTCCTACCGCTTTAATTATGAATTCAGTACTTTTATGCCCTAGTTTTATTGTTGTTATCACCTTCAGCATGAGTAGCTAAATAGTTTGTGCTAGGATTTAGGGGAATTATGGCGTAGGCGGCGTAGTATTAAATTGGACTGAATCGCGTGTCAGTCGATCGATCGCTTTACCAGTCGATCGACCGACCACGTGAGGTTACCTTTCGTTTTAATTGATTTTAATGATGTATTTAACGAATCGAATGAATGCGACCAGTTAGAAGCTTAATTTATGACTGACCCATTAGATCGAAAGATAGGGAAAGTTGTTAGATCACCAATTAAGATGACTAAACTGTGCTGAGATCGAAACATAAGTAGAGTTTAGACCGTTAGTCATTTTTCAGGACGAGAGTCAGTATTAGTGATATTAGGGACCTATAGCGAGATCGAAAGATGCTATTTGTTAAGAGTGGACCGAGAGGACCTCTTGTTTCCCGCCTCACTTGTGTTCGATTTAGACCTGTTTAGTATCTTTGCCGCCGAAGCTATAACGAACCGACCATCCTAGTACCTCCTTTTATATTTGATTTCATCTATTTGCTTAGTTTACTTTATTTTATCGCTCATTAGCTATAAACCAATCCAATCAACCCCCCCCCCCCCCCCCCCCCACACACCTTATTGTTACCTTAGACTGAATTTAAACAACTAGAATTTACGCCCCGCCTCTCGTGGTTCGACCCACCGCCGCTAGCTATAGTTGTAGTTGGAAATTATAAATTTATTTTTGACACCTCACGACGGGTATCAAATTTTGGCGCCGTTTTGGGAGGCAATAGTTCTAATTTTTAGTTGTTTTATTTTTAGTCTTTCTTAGTTTAAGGGACTTCTGTTCCTTAATCTTTTCTTATATTCTTTTTGTAGTTTCTTCTTATGCGCAGGTCACAGGGTGGTGAACTAGTACCATTCAATCCTGAGATTGAGAAATCTTTGCGCGAGTTGAGACGATCACAAAGGGTATTACCGACAGAGGAAGAGCTGAGTACTCTGTCAAGCTATTACGAGAACGAGTTGTTCGAGGAAGACCCACATTCTTCACCCGTTTTCACTTCTTCAGCCGAGACAGTCACTTCTCCAGAAATTCCAGTCATGGCTGAGGAAGCGAGTATAGCTAGTCATTCGAGCCGACAATTTGCAAATTTATATAAGGGGTTCGAATTACCAGGAGATGACAGGAAGTTCGAACCAAAGCCTTCATACATTAATATGGTTGAGAGAAACCAATTCGGGGAGCTGCAAATGAAGATGCAGCTAAGCATATAGAGACATTTATTGACTCTCATTGTTCCATACCCCCACCAGCCGGCGTGACCCAAGACTAGATCAAGGAGACTATGTTTATCTTCTCCCTTCGTGATGCTGCAAGGGAGTGGTATAGAGATCTGGACCGAGCCGTTCATGGGATCACCGATTGGAATTCATTGGCTTTGGCATTCTACAAGAATAATTTTTCTGCCTCAAAGACCAATGCAATTAGAGCTCAAATCACGAGCTTTAAACAAGGGCCGGATGAGAACTTCCACGAAGCATGGGTCCGTTTTAAGAAGTTGGTGCGAACCATACCGCACCATGGGTTCGAAAAATGGAGCTTGTGCAATCAGTTCTATAATGGGTTGTATGACGATCAGAGGGCTATCTTGGATGCTGCAGCCAGTGGCCGATTTGCTGAGAATTTGGGAGAAACCAAGGGGTGGAAGATCATTGATGATCTAGCCACCCACAAGGCTGAGTATGGGAATTCCAGAGGGAATCAAAGGAGGAGCGCTGAATCTCCTTCTGTAGCTGCACTCGAAGCTCTCACTGCGAGATTTGACAAGTATGAACTAGGAGGAACTTCAAAGGGGGGTATTTACCAAGTAAATGCTGTGTCAGACGGTCCTTTCGTCTGTGAAAGGTGCGGAGCTGAGGGACACGTTTTGAAGAATTGTCCTAGTCCCTTTGAGTCTTGTGCTGCCTTTCAAAATTATAGGCAGACAAACACCTACTATGAGCCTAATGTTCATCCCAACCTGAGGTGGAGTAGCCAGAATGTCCTAAATCCAACTCCACCTCCGTAGCAGCAACCCTATGTACCCCCTCATCAAAAGCAACAACAATATCAAAAACCTCCTTATGTGCCGCAGCAGCAAGAACAATCCCATGGTTCTGATTTTGCTGAGTTCAAGAACTTGTTGCTGAAGGAGTCCCAAGCAAGAGAGGCCGGGATGAAGCTACTAGAGAGCCAAATTGCTCAATTGGCTAGTAAGAGTACCACTCGAGCTCCGGGACACTTACCAACTCAAACCGACCAAAAGGAGACCCTAAACGCCATCACGTTGAGGAGTGGGTCCACCCTGGAGGGGCCTGTCATGGTCGAGGACGCTGTTGAAAAGAATGAGGCGGATCCGAGTCAAAAGAAAGCTGTAACGAATAATTCAAAGAAAAAGGCGTCTACCAGGTATATCAGTCGATCGACTGATACACCAGATCAATCGACTGATACGCGGGTTACAGCAGCTTCTGGAACTGTACACCTCGGTCGATCGACAGAGGATAGTGGTCGATCGACCGAGATCGCTGCTGATAGTGAGATTTTTCGTCCCCTGATGCCCGACAACTTGAGGGATCATTTGTTCCGGGGCACGACAACTCCAAAAGTGTTAGGACCAGATCCGAGTGCTGATGGGTCCGTCCCAATTCCGAAGTTTGACCCAATGTCGGTCAATGGCTCACATTTGAGACGGTCTGAGGAGGGTTCAAGCTTCAACAAGGAGAAAGCAGTGGACTTCCAGCCTAAGTCCACGGATGCCGGCATGCGCAACTTAGAGGAGAGGGCTAAGGTACTTCTTACAGCCCCATATCCGGAGAGACTAGTGCCGACAAAGGAACAGGTATCTTTCAGTAAGTTTGAAAAAGTTATTCATAGCTTGAATGTACAAGTTCCTTTCCTTGAGTTGGTCAATCAAGTGCCTGCCTACACTAAATTCATGAAACAACTCCTGTCTAAGAAAAAGTCACTTGAACATGTTCATACTGTCGCATTAACTAAAGAGTCATGCTCTTACTTGTCTCACGCTGCACCTCACAAGCTAGAGGACCCGGGTAGCTTTTCTGTTCCTTGCAATATAGGGACCTTCTCTATTGAGAAGGCATTATGTGACTTAGGAGCTAGTATAAGCGTCATGCCTTTAAGTCTAGCTAGGAAGCTCAAATTGACTAGGTTCGCAGTGACAGATATGACAGTACAGATGGCTGACCGATCTGCGGTCCAGCCAATAGGAGTCTTAGAGGACATCCCTGTCCAAATAGGGAAGTTTTTCTTCCCCATCGACTTCGAGGTACTTGACATGCCTGAGGATGCCCGTATTCCCATTATTTTGGGTAGGCCATTTTTGCACACTGCTGGTGCAGTCATAGACGTCGGTCTAGGAACCCTGACTTTTAAAGTGGGCAAGCATTCTATTGTTTTTGCTCAGCCATCTAAGAAAAAGGACCCCATGTGGCCTGTGACTTGTAACACGGTTTCTGACAAGAAATCGTACTTTGTGCTTCCTGATTCACCTATCTCTATTCCTGTTGTGACCCCTCCGCCCCAGACTGGGAGCAAATTGGAGGAAGATTTGTCTATTTCTGATATCGCAGGAGCTGGTTTGGGGAAGGAAGAGCTGCAAGTCACTCTAGCTGCAAAGAAGCCGATCATTCAAAGAGGAGGTCTTGGTTGCCTTAGCTATGGCATTGATGAGGAAGTTGATGACGAACCGGTCAAGGCACGGAAGTCCGACTTGGACATTGATAAGCAAGAAGAGGTCATTGACTGGGGAGATGATGATAGTGTTGATCCGTTGAGCCATACGGACGTGGAAGCTAAGAAGGGTGCAGCTGCTAAGATAAGCACCGTTGAGGCTACCTCTAGTAGCCAGAAGCCGACAAAGTGGGCCATTCCATGGCCGTTCTTGATCAACTACTAAGTTGATCACATGTTTTCCAAACATTTTATTTGCGTTTGTTAGACACTTTTTATTGCTTTTGTGTGCGCGAAACTTCGCATTTTATTTTGCTTGCTTAGGATTTTATACGTTTGAGACTTTGCTTTGGGTTGTTGCGCATTTTTGGGAGCGTATTATTTTGCACTTGCAGGTTTTTAGACCTCATTAGCTCAAGTAATTAAGCAAATACGAAGAAATAAGGAGTACAGCATTATTTTCAGTCGATCGACTGGCTACATTGGTCGATCGACTGAGTTGCACTTTCCAGGAGCTACTGTTCCTGACACATTGGTCGATCGACTGCCGTCCTTAGTCGATCGACCAAGGACGCTGCTGTATTTCTTCACGACCTCTCCGCTGCCGTGTTTGGTCGATATGCGGACTTAAGGGAGTATTCTACTCCACTTTACTTTCCGTCAAATTATTTATTTCTTCTAATTTTTCTCATTTGTGCACATATTTACCGCTTCAAAATTGTCTTCTCGATTTTATGCGTGGGCTTTATTTGTCTTTTAGGTACTTATTAGTAGCACTGCTGGCTACTGAAACCTCCTAGCTCACGCTGGTTTGGGGAGGTTTCCTTTGCTGCGTTTAAAGTCTTGTAAGTTCCCGATTTCCACTTCATGTCATTTTTATTTATTTTCCCGCAAATTCCCATTTCTCTTTTCTTCATTACATGATTTTGCACAATGGGGACATTGTGCGATTTGGTTTGGGGAAGGGTTTTGCGTCGCATATCATTTGCATGCATTCACATTTACATTCTGTTTTGCATTGTTCATTTCATTTTATATATATACGAAATTCAAAAAATTGAAAAATTTCAAAAATTTTCATAAAATGCACGTTTATTTTAGCATATAGGTCTAGTCGGAACGGTAGTATTTCAAGGATGATATTGCATTTTGCACCTGTTTTGTCTGAGCCTTGCTTGATTAACATGTTATTAGTAGAATCGTATAAGTGCATATCTACGAGTTTTCGTTAATTATTTGCTGGACTTGAGACTTGACTTTGAAAATTGGCAAACTACATCATATTTCTGAGATTTAGAGCCTATAACTGGTGACATCTATGACCAGTTTATTTAGGAATGTGAGTAGTACTCCTTATGAGGCATGTCACATAAATGTGCATAAATATGAACCTAATCTGCTTAATACTTGTACGCATTCGGTCTGTGGTTAGTTGACACATGTGGAAGAGGTTTCCCCTTATTCATTTTGCCCATGAACCCCGCACTGCCAAAAATATCCTTTTTGTCCCATTACTACATCCTACATTTAGCCTGCCCTTGTCAAGCTAGTAGTCTGTGTTCTTGGGATTGTTACTTAGTTTTTGGTAGCATATGCTCATGTTTGAGATAATATTGGAAAGATGAAAAGGAGGAAAGAAAGAAATAGAAAAGAAAGAAAAAAAAAAGATGAAAAAATGATTCGAAGAGAAAAAAAAAGAGTTCTGTACTGTTCGTGCAGTCGATCGACTGCCCCTTTTGGTCGATCGACTGAGGTTCGAGAGAAAGAATCAATTCGCATAATTCAAGCCTTTATCTTTTGGCGATTTTTGCTCCCATGTATTATTCATATTTTATGGGGAGTTAGTTGATTACCTTTATACCTGGAGATTGTGAGATTGTGCTTGCTATAACACCGTTCCATTTGTTTTTTTAGCAAGAAGTTGGATGTTGCCATATGGTTCCGTTACGGTACTAGCTTGATCACCTGTACCTCCACTTTTCCATAAATGTTTTTCCTCTTCTTACCCATACCTCACATATCCACATATATACCTCGGCATGTGTCATGGTCTCTTGTTGGTTGGAATGCGTATGTACGGTTGTAGAGATTGCTTTCATATTAGACTGCAGGCATGTTCTTATAGGCCGTAGTTAGGTGAGCGTTGTTACATTTACTTCTTTCTATCTTACATATACTTACCTGTGTTTATTGAGTGGTATGAGCGACCTGTGAGAGTCCAATTTGATAAGTCTCTACAGTTGACGGTTCAGTAGTTTTAACGGCTCCATAACTCGTTTGCATGATTCATTTGCTAATCGATTGTTGGTTGTGCATTAAATTGGTTTAGGCTTTACATGTTGCATTTCGCTCTGAGATTGAACTCGTTCCATTAGGTCATTAGATCGAGTCTAGTTCTTGCTTGGGGACAAGCAAGGGTTTGGTTTGGGGAAGTTTGATGCGTGTCTTTTATATGATGTTTTACATCCCATTTTACACGCATTTCAGAGCTCATTTGTGTCGTTTAAGCTGCCATTTCTCCCTATTTCTGTCTACTTCCGTATTTTTATACATTATTGCAGAAATGTTAAGAATCCAACGGAAATCGAGCTAAATCCGTCCCCAAGTATCTTGCATTGCATTTGACGTGAAGTATTCGCTTAAGGAACGAGCTTAGTGCGCAATTCAAGGCCCAAAAGACAAATCCACAAGATTAAAGATGTCAAGTAGCAGCTCAAGCAGTCGATCGACCACTGCCATCAGTCGATCGACCAACCATCGGGTTCCAGAAGCTACTGTTCATTGCTATTGATCGATCGACCGATCCTAGTGATCGATCGACCAAATTGCTATTCCAGACGAGAATTAAAAGACCGTGAATCTTGAAGCCCAAAGTTATGTTAGGTTTAGGAACTAAAGTTACGTTAGTTGCTATATAACGTAACCTAGAAACATCCGATTTTTATCAAGCTTTTACATTAAGTTTTACACAGTAACATTGAGTTTTATTAGGGTTTGGAATATTGTTTAGCATTGGAATTTTCGCTCTTGTTCTTAATCATTCTTCGGCTATTCTCGGTATTCTTCTGCCCTATTTCAATTCACTTCTATTTCGTTATTAGTATAGAATTGCTAGTTAGATTCCCGAAACCATTTTATTGTTGCATGTTAATTGTTTATCCTACCGCTTTAATTATGAATTCAGTACTTTTATGCCCTAGTTTTATTGTTGTTATCACCTTCAACATGAGTAGCTAAATAGTTTGTGCTAGGATGTAGGGGAATTATGGCGTAGGCGGCGTAGTATTAAATTGGACTGAATCGCGTGTCGATCGATCGCTTTGCCTTACCCGGTCGATCGACTGACCACGTGAGGTTACCTTTCGTTTTAATTGATTTTAATGATGTATTTAACGAATCGAATGCATGCGACCAGTTGGAAGCTTAATTTATGACTGACCCATTAGATCGAAAGATAGGGAAAGTTGTTAGATCACCAATTAAGATGACTAAACTGTGCTGCGATCGAAAGGTAAGTAGAGTTTAGACCGTTAGTCAGTTTTCAGGACGAGAGTCAGTATTAGTGATATTAGGGACCTATAGCGAGATCGAAAGATGCTATTTGTTAAGAGTGGACCGAGAGGACCTCTTGTTTCCCGCCTCACTTGTGTTCGATTTAGACCTGTTTAGTATGCTGCCGCCGAAGCTATAACGAACCGACCATCCTAGTACCTCCTTTTATATTTGATTTCATCTATTTGCTTAGATAACTTTATTTTATCGCTCATTAGCTATAAACCAATCCAATCAAACGCCCCCACCTTATTGTTACCTTAGACTGAATTTAAACAACTAGAATTTACGTCTGCCTCTCTATGGTTCGACCCGACTGCCGCTAGCTATAGTTGTAGTTGGAAATTATAAATTTATTTTTGACACCTCACGACGGGTATCAACCGACTTCTACGTGCTTTGAGTGCTAGTGATAATCTTCCATGAAATTGTTTATTGATAATCTTTGGTTTGATGGAGTTCCTTAATAATCATTAATTTGTATATATGCATTTTATGTAGTTTTGCATTCATTTAATAAATTGCATGAGAGATGAAAGGGAGGGATCTCATATTTTAATTGAGCTTTTGAAGGAAATTAATGAAAATGAGAAGATGAAAAAGGTAAAGAAATGAAGAAAATGGAAAATTTGGGCTTATGAGTAAGTGTGTTATCAAGAGAAAGGTGTTGGGTCAAAATTTCAAAAAAGATGCTCATCCCGAGACAAATCCGAGCGGGTTGAAGGACAAAACAAAGAAGAAAATTTCTCTGACAAAGAATCCGAGCGGATTTTAAGAGAAATGCTCGTCTTTACTGTCAACCCGAGCGGGTTGGTTCCATCTGGAGCGGGTTCACCCACAACCCGAGCGGGTCAGTCCTGTCTGGAGCGGGTTCAGGCTAAAATTCATCTTTTTCTCTCATTTGGCTCGTGTCATGGCTATTTATGCTTCCTATTGGTAGGGACAAAACTAGGTGTCGTAAAATACTAGAATTAAGCCACCAAATTAACAATTTATAAGCCAAACTATACTCTAGACTACTCTAAATGATAAAGTAATATAGTGCAAGTAAGGGTCGGTCCCAAGAGAAGGTCTTTTAAGCTAAATACTTGAATTGCAAACTATTGACTACTAGTGACAAGTTTATAAACAAACAATGGTTATTCACAATGGCAAACAATAGAGAGACATGAAAAGGGGGGTTTTTGAGTTGATTGGTAACATGGAACAAAGTAAAATTTGCAATCTTAGTCTAACAAGCAATATAACAAACACTTGGTGAGTAAGATGATTCAATAATTTAGAGAACTTGGTGCAATTCCTCCTTTGTAACCAACAATGGTAAAGTTTAACTCTTTAATAATTCTCCTCCTAATTTCTACCCAATACTTTAAAGTCAAGAAAATAACATGCACAAATTAAACCATCTATGCATGTCCTCCAAGTTTAATCAACAATTCATTAAACCATGAGTGCAAATCAAACATGAGCATTAAGAGTTGTGCCAAGACAAGAAGCTAGGATCAATTCTCACAAGATTAAACCATACAAATGAGAAAATACATGAAATTTCCTACTTATTGCATGAATCCTTTAAACCAAATCAACATACAACAAGCTTGCTCCAAACAATCGTAGATAGATTAAACCATTTCTCTAGAATTTGCAATAGTTGAACAAATAAGAAGAATGGATGGCCAACCCAAACATAAACTCATTCAACATGAAGATTAAGCATAAGGAAAGATCATTAGATAAATAAGAGGAGATTAAAAGAGTCTTACAATACCAAAGTTGGAGACTTTGGATGAATTACACCAAGAAGGGAAGGATTTAGCCTTCCATAATCTTCAAAACCCAAAGAAATAAGGAAAGATTACAACTTTGAATGGAAATCGTCTCTAAATTATTACAAGATTAGAACCCTAACAATGAGATTAGATGAGATGAAAGGATGGTAGGTGAATGTTTTAGGTCTTCAAACTCTCGGGTATTTATAGGGCTTCACGAAAACCTAGAAAGATTTCCACTTAAGAAGCCCAAAAAGAAGATTAGAAAACCCGCATAGCAGAGCTGCGCAGGCTGCGCAAGCACTGTTCTTGCCTGCGCAAAAGTGCGCACCTGCGCACCCTGTTTGCGCAGGCTGCGCACATGCTCGCATTTTTGGACTTCTATTTTCCACGAGCTAGACCTCTTTAATTGCCTTCATTTCTTCTAGTCTTCATTCCTACTTCTCCCAACTGGTTTCCGGGTTACAAGTGATCCTCTTGTGTTTTGTCTTGACCTTTGAAAGGTACTCTATTGCCGCTTGGGTTCCATGCATTAAGGATTGAGTGCCCAACCGAGTAAAAATGCACAAGTTACCACCACATAACCAATTGCCAATTGTTAGGAAAAGTGTACCAAAAGACCCATATTAAAAGACACGAGGGTGATAAAATCACCCTCTTAGACCGACACAATACATTACTATCAAACTCCCCCACACTTAGACTTTTGCTAGTCCCGAGCAAAACCCGAAACAAGCGACCATGAAGTCTACAAGAGAGTGTAGGAGAGAATGATCACTCTTCCCTTTCCTCTTCCTTCTTATATCTCCCTCAAAACACAACCACCAATTAAAAGGAAAAAGAACTTGACTCAAATTTGACACCACTCTTCACTCACTACCCCGCCTTATGTCTCCCTCAAAACAAAGACACGACACACCACCAACTCCGATTCATCACTCAACTCCACCCTTCTTATATCACCAAAGTAGAAGTGGTCACTCTTGCCTTATCCCAAGGCAATAGCAAAGTGACCTAAACAATCCTCCAACTCATTCATCTTCCCCTTATATCACCCCCTTATCACTCCAAGCAATGCAAGTCATGCTACTAAGTTGGCCAAACACCAACAAAGATCAACAACCTAGTAGCCAACATGAAAAACCACCGATTTGAAGCAATTTTCTTTGACTCAAAAAGAAATTAAATCCTAATTCTAACCTCCTTCCAAGACCCTCCTTATTGCTCCCTTCTTATCCCCTCCATCTTTTTGGTGTTGCATTTTTCAATTTTTCAATTTTTTTGTTTGAAAATCCCTCATTTTGCCTAAGGTGCCCTTTCGGGTTTTCACCTTAGCTTTTTCCTTTCCTCGCATCGGTGGCTCGCAACTCGATTCTTCGTTTTGCCCGGAATGCCCTTTCGGGTTCTCATTCCGTCCTCGGCCACCTTTTCCAATCTTGCCTAGGTGCCCACCCTTGTGGGTTTTCACCTAGCTGGAATTTTCAATTTTTTTTTTTTTTTTTTTTTTGCATTTGCATTGATTTGAAAGACAATTTACATATGTTACAATTTCTCACTCCCCCACACTTAAATTTCACATTGTCCTCAATGTGAGGGAGTGCCAACTTCTTCAAACTTTTAGTTGGAGGGGCCCGAGTCTTCTCCTTGCTCATATGCCCCCCGGTTCATTCTTCTTCTTTCTCTTCTTTCTTTTTCTTGTTGGGCCCTTATGTAGGCCGCATTGACTTGAGCTTCATTGATGGTGGGTTGATAGGTTGGTTCATTGTGGTGGAGAGTCATTCCGAAAAGGCCTTGAATAAGGCCAAGGGAGTCTTCATGGGCTTGAGCGTCGTAGTAAGAATCCTCAAGGTATTGGTGGTGCCTTTCGTTTTGCACCCCAAATTGTTGGCTTACTTGTTCACGCCACTTGTTTTGCTCTTGCCACATTGCTTGATTCTCCGCCCAAGCCTTGGCGCTTTGTTGTTGCCATTGGTAAGACTCCTCTTGCCTCTTGGCAATCCCCTCAATCATTTTCCTTTGGGACAATTCGGCCTCATCTCCCAAACTTTTATGTTCTTCAAAAGATCTCCGAAATTGATCAAAACTCTCCAATCTTGGCGCTTGTTGTTGTTGCCAAGAATGGGAGCTCTCAACCCTCCCATTAATTGCTTCCAACGTCCCCCAGGTCTCCTCAAAGTACTTGAACATTTGGTGTTGCCATGGTGCTAAAGGTGGACTTGAGGAACCCCCGGCCTCAAACATAGGAGTGTCTTAAGGCGGTTTGTAGGATGAAGGAATGTGTGGGGTCTCATTGAATCCCCCCTCAATTATCTCAACCTCTCTCTCTTCCTCTTGTTGTGGGCCTTGGGAAGACTCAACGGCTCTCCTCTTCCTCATTCTTTGTGGGGGTGGGTTGGGGAGATTGGCCTCGGCGGGACAAAAGGTTATTCCCCCACACTCGAGGTTGTTCATCCGGAATATCCCCAACCAAACTAGCCACAAAAAGAGTGACCAAACCTCCACAATTAATGTTCCCCTTCTTCTCTCGTTGCTTAGATGCACCAACCACAAAAAGTCGTGCCCAATCCGGGAACCCCTCCCCCTCGGGCAACATTGCCCAAATGCACTCACGGACCCCCTCATTGAGTTTGGTAGGTTCCCCCATCGTAAAGAAGAAGCACGAAATCATACGTGTAAGAATCCGGATGGGGGGGTTTGTGATTGAGGAGATCTTGTCATTGTTTGTCCGGTGTGTTTTCCCCGTGAGTGCACACCAAGTATCGTCCAAGGCCATACCCGGCAGGTTTATGGAGGAGGGTGGTTTGGTGATTCTCAAAATTTCCCTCACCCTCTCAAAGGATAGGGTATGCCATGTTTTGTTCAACCTAAAGCTCACCCGTTCATTCCCTCTTTCCCCCGTGATTTGGATGGTCGAGAGGAATTCTAAGGTGTAGGCGGGGTATGTATGAGGTTGAAGGTTAATATACCTCTCTAATCCCACCTTGGTGAGGAAGGCAAGGGTTTGGTCAAAGATCCCCATGTCCTTCAAGGTACTCGGGTGAAGGAATTTTGAAATCGGTAAGGGCTTACTCTCAAGGAACTTAAAGTAAGTCTTAAGGTTGTTTGGTAACCCTTCATCCCCTTTAAATGGTTTGGGTGGTGCATTGGGTGGAGGTTGGTTTGAGGATTCACCCTTCTTCTTAGACTTTCCCTTGCCAAGACCAAAAACCATCTTGTTCTCTTTTAAAAATTTCAAAAACAACCACTTAAAACAACTAAAAATCTGAAAAATTTTCTAAGGGGCAATTCAACAAACACCTTGTGTGCACTAGTACAATCTTGTGTAGCTAAGGTAATTTTGTTGAATATTTGCCTTCCCTAACAGAAAATGATTGCCAACAATCCCCAAATAACAATTACAAGCAAGAATCCAACTCAACTACACAAAGTAAAGTGAATTAAATCAATGGAAACAAAGAGAGTGGAGAAATTTGTTATACCTTCCCGAATATTCCCAAAACTTGCTTGAATGAAGAGGAAAGTTGCATAAAAATCCCTTGGTAACCCAGAAATCCACTTGAAAAAGCTTCAAATCAACCCGGAAAAATTCTAGGGTTTGGGAGATTGGGAGATTTTTGTCAGAAAAAAGGATGTTTGATGGTGTTTTTGATTCGAAGGATGAATTTGGGGAAGAAATTGGTGAAGAAGTTGGGGTTTCTTGATGATAAGTGGTGATTTGATGGGGCTTGAATGAATGAGATGTGAGTTTGGGGTGTTTTTCGTTGATGAAGAGTGGATGAAGAATGAGGGGATAATCGGGCTTGAGAAGAATAAAGAACCGAGATTTAAGCCCTGCGCAGGCTGCGCAAAAATCTGTCTTGCCTGCGCAATCGTGCGCACCTGCGCAAGCCCTATGCGCAGGCTGCGCACACCTTCGCAGTTGAGTTCTTGCTTCGTTTAATTTCAAAATTCCTCACTTAGCCAAATTTCGACCTAATTCTTCTTGTTCCCTTTTCCTTGGTCTCTTCCAATGACGTTGTCCATTAAACCCGACTCTCATCTCCTCTTGGGCACGCCTTCCAAGAGGGTTCTTGCAAATCACTATATCATTAAACAAACCTCAAGTGCCTTTTTACATGTCAATGCAAATGAAATTAATTTAACGAAATTAACATGCGAGTAATTAAATTGCGGAAATAAATTGCGGAATTAAATTGCGGAAATAAACTACGCTAAGAAAGCAATTAAATTGGGATAGAATATTTACAAATTTCCCGTTATTTAACGTCGATGGCTCGACAAAGTGCTTCTCTTGCTCAAGCTTGGTAAATGGGGTCTTCCAAAGTGACTTGTTCAACAATTTGTGCTTCCATGCCTTCATGATACTCTTTAAGCCGTTGCCCATTCACCTTAATTGTCTTTCCCATGCTCGGGTTCTCAACTTCGACCGCTCCATGAGGATGGACTTTGCTCACAATGAATGGTCCAACCCATCTTGATCTTAGCTTCCCGGAGAACAACTTTAACCGATTTTGGAAAACAAGAACCTTGGTGCCTTCTTTGAAAACCCGCCGACTTATCATTTGATCGTGCCATATTCTAGCTTTCTCTTTGTATATGGCGGCATTATCATAAGAGTCAAGACGGATTTCTTCAATTTCTTGAAGTTGAAGCTTCCGATGGAGCCCCGCATCATCTATGCTTTGGTTGAAGGATTTGATGGCCCAATAGGATCTATGCTCCACTTCCAAAGGAAGATGACATGCCTTTCCATAAATGAGTCAATATGGGGACATACCAATGGTTGTCTTGTAAGCGGTGCGGTATGCCCAAAGAGCATCATTTAACCTTTGACTCCAATCTTTCCTATCGGGGTTCACTGTTTTTTGTAAGATGCTCTTGATCTCCCGATTGGAAACTTCCGCTTGCCCATTGGTTTGTGGGTGATAGGCGGTAAAGACTTTGTGCACGACCCCGTACCTCTTTAACAATCCCTCCAAAATCCTATTGCAAAAATGAGTTCCCCGGTCACTTATCAACGCCCTAGGATAGCCGAACCTTGAGAAGATATTGTTGTGAACAAAGCTAGAGACCGTCCTTGCGTCATCATTCCGAGTTGGTATAGCATCGACCCATTTTGAAACATAGTCCACCGCCAATAGGATATAGAGATACCCATCCGACTTGGGGAATGGACCCATGAAGTCTATCCCCCACACATCAAAAACCTCCAAATAGAGCATTGGTTGTTGGGGCATTTCGTTTCGTCGTGAGATGTTGCCAACCCGTTGGCATTTGTCACAAGTATTGACGAAAACATGAGCATCTTTAAACAACTTGGGCCAATAGAACCCGCACTCAAGGATCTTACGTGCCGTTCTATGAGGCCCAAAGTGACCCCCACAAGCGTACTCATGGCAATGTTTTAGGATGGATGGGATTTCTACATCCGGTACACAACGTCGGATGACTTTATCTTGACACATTTTCCATAGATATGGGTCATCCCATATATAGAATCTAGAATCGGACTTGATCTTATTTCTTTGACTCGATGAGGGTGAGGTGGGAAACTTCTTGGTTACCATGTAATTGACAAGGTTGGCATACCAAGGCTCAACGGCCTTCATGGAATGTAGAGATTCATGTGGTAAGCTACCGTCAACTACGCCCATGGTCTTCACGAGATCTTTATTGATGTGAAGCCTACTCAAATGGTCGGCTACCACATTAGCACTCCCTTGCTTGTCCTTTATCTCTATGTCAAACTCGCTCAACAAAAGCACCCGTCTCATGAGCCTTGCCTTGGTGTCTTTCTTGTCTACAAGTTGCCTTATAGACTTGTGATCGGTGTAGATGATGACCTTGGCACCCAAGAGATAAGCCCGGAATTTTTCAATGGCATACACCACCGCCAAAAATTCCTTTTCCATGACGGTGTAGTTCCGTTGAGCATCATTCAAGAGTGAAGAAACATATTGTATCACATGAGCAATTTTCCCTTCCCTTTGGCCTAAAACCGCGCCAAGGGCATACTCACTAGCATCGGTCATGATTTCAAACGGGAGGTCCCATTTTGGAGCTTGAATTATCGGGGCCGTTACAAGCTTTTCCTTCAAGTTATCGAATGCCAACCTACAAGCATCATCAAAAACAAACTCCACATCCTTGTGCAAAAGCTTGCACAAGGGATAAGCAATCTTGGAAAAGTCTTTAATAAATCGGCGGTAGAAGCCCGCGTGTCCTAGGAACGACCTTATCTCCCGAGTATTAGTAGGATATGGCAAGGTTTTTATCACTTCAACCTTAGCCACATCCACCTCAATCCCTCTCTTTGAGACTATGTGTCCTAACACGATGCCGCTTTTAACCATGAAGTGACATTTTTCGGAGTTCAACACAAGGTGTGACTCCATACATCGTGATAGGACCATAGTTAGGTGGTCCAAACAAGCTTCAAAGCTATCGCCATGGACGGTGAAGTCATCCATGAAGACCTCTAAGACTCTTTCAACAAGATCCGAGAAAAGACTCACCATGCAACGTTGAAATGTACCCGGAGCATTACACAAACCGAAGGACATCCTTCGGTATGCATATGTTCCGAAAGGGCATGTGAATGTTGTCTTGGATTGATCCTCCGGGCGTATGGGAATTTGAAAGTATCCGGAATATCCGTCCAAGAAACAATAAAATTCCTTTCCCCCTAGCCTCTCTAGCATTTGGTCTAGAAAGGGTAGAGGAAAATGATCTTTGAAAGTCACGGCATTTAGGCGGCGGTAATCGATGCAAACTCTCCAACCGGTTTGAATCCGGGTGGGAATTAAAGCTCCTTCTTTGCCCTCGATTACCGTCACACCACCCTTTTTAGGTACACATTGAGTGGGGCTTACCCATTGAGAGTCACTAATTGGGTAGATTATTCCCATTTGGAGTAGCTTGATGATCTCTTCCTTCACCACCTCCATCATTGGTGGGTTCAATCTTCTTTGCGGTTGCCGAACCGGCTTTGCTTCCCCTTCTAAACGTATCTTGTGCATGCAAACGCTTGGGCTTATTCCTTTGAGATCCGCAATGCTCCACCCGAAAGCTTCCTTGTACTTGTGCAAAACATCCACCAATCTCCTTTCTTAATCACTCTCAAGTTGGTTTGAAATTATGAGGGGTAGAGTGTTGTTTGCCCCAAGAAAGACGTATTTTAAGTGGTCGGGGAGTGGTTTTAGATTGGAGGTGGGTGGCTTAATGATGGATGGAAGTGGTCTTTCAAGGGAGGCCTCTAGGGGAAGAAATTTGGATGGGTTGTCATAAGAATAGGAAGAAAAACACGATTTGGTTGAGCTGGGAATTGTGCAGGCTGCGCATGGGGATTGCGCAGGCTGCGCATGGGCTCGACATTTCTTCTTCAATTTCTTTCACTTCTTTTTCTTCCTTTGATTCTTCTAGTGGTTCTTCCTTTTCCAATGCCTCTATATTTTCCTGCACATCATGAGACAACAAATACCGCAACCCTTCCTTCTCGACATTGTTAGTGAGGGCCACCGCAAGTGGGTCCCTTTGACTAAATTGGTAAACTCGATTTGCCAAATGTTCAATTTTATCAAGAAAGTAGCAACAACTCAAATCATCGGTATTTTTCATCGTCTCATACACATTATATTTCAAAACATTCCCTTCAAATTCCATGGTCAAAGTTCCATCATACATGTCAAGCTTGGTTTTGGAGGTTCTCATAAAGGGCCTTCCTAGCAAGAGGGGTGTAGCCTTAAAGTCCGGTTCCATGTCCAAAACATAAAAATCGGCCGGAAATATGAACTTATCAACCTCTACCAACACATCTTCTACAAGACCTTTAGGGTGAATGGTGGAACGATCCGCCAATTGGATCACAACATTGGTCCTAGACAAGGGAGGCAATTCTAAGGTCTCATAAATGGAATAAGGCATGACATTAATAGAGGACTCCGAGTCTAGCATAGCTCTAGCAAAAGCTTTGCCTCCAATTGAGCACGGTATAGTTAGCATACCCGAATCATCGCACTTTTTGGGAAGATTTTGTTTGAAAATTGCCGAGACATGCCTACTAACCGTGACTCTTTCAACTCCTTTCCTTGTCTTTCGTTTAGGGGTGCAAAGCTCTTTGAGGAACTTTGCATACCTAGGAACGGTGTTAATGATAGTAAAAAGAGGGATGTTGACCTCACATTTCCTAAAAGTCTCATAAAGATCGGTGTCTTTATCAAACTTCTTGGGACTTGTGAGGGCACTAGGAAATGGTACCTCCGGTTCATACTCTTGTTCAATCTCTTTGAGTTGATCCTTTGTGTTGGTGATTCCTTCCTTTCCTTTGTCAATGCTCCAAGGACTCTTTTCTTTTTACTCATTAGCTTTTGAAGATGATCTTTTCTCTTGTTCAACCATAAGCTCTTCTTCAATTTGCTCTTCAATGTGCCCCTTCTCTTCTTCTTGGGAGGGGATTCTAAGGTTCTCCCCTTCCTCAATGTCATAGCACTAGCATTCTCTCTAGGAGGAAATGTAGTGGAGGGAATAGAAGTTGAGGTACTTTGATTTTTCTTGGCAAGTTCTTGGGCAATTTGGCCAAGTTGGACTTCAAGGTTGGCAACCTTGACATCACTAACATTCTTGTCGGCATCAATCTTGTCAAGCCTCTTGTTCGTTTTGACTTGCTCTTGCAAAATGTTCTTAAGCAAGTCTTGAACACTTGGTTCCTTTTGAGAATTGTTGTTGTTACCTTGATTGCCAAATTGGGATGATTGACCTTGGTTTTGGTTTCTACCTTGGTTGTTGAAATTCCCATTCCTATTTCCTTGAGAGTTTGAACCTTGACCTTGTCGGGAATTTTGGTCCCTCAAGTGGTTGAATTGACCATTCATAAAGCTCTTTGAGGTGTCACCACCCCAACCAAGTCTAGGATTGTCTCTACTCCCAACATTGTAATTGTTTCCACTAGAGTCATAATTGTAGTATCCTCCCCCTTGAGGATTCCTAGCATTGTAATTCCCATAGCCCATTGCACTTACATTCTCCACTCCAATTCTTTCTTCAATCATGATGGGGCAATTTTCCTCCAAGTGAGGACCTTGACAATAGTTGCATTCCACTTGATTCCCTCTTCCCCCATCTTTGTTTGGATTGTTCACTATCATATTCTTCACTAAGTGAGTCAAATCATTCACACTTTGTTCAAGGTTTTGAGTAGATGAGGAAGAGGTTCCCATTGAAGAAAATAACATGCACAAATTAAACCATCTATGCATGTCCTCCAAGTTTAATCAACAATTCATTAAACCATGAGTGCAAATCAAACATGAGCATTAAGAGTTGTGCCAAGACAAGAAGCTAGGATCAATTCTCACAAGATTAAACCATACAAATGAGAAAATACATGAAATTTCCTACTTATTGCATGAATCCTTTAAACCAAATCAACATACAACAAGCTTGCTCCAAACAATCGTAGATAGATTAAACCATTTCTCTAGAATTTGCAATAGTTGAACAAATAAGAAGCATGGATGGCCAACCCAAACATAAACTCATTCAACATGAAGATTAAGCATAAGGAAAGATCATTAGATAAATAAGAGGAGATTAAAAGAGTCTTACAATACCAAAGTTGGAGACTTTGGATGAATTACACCAAGAAGGGAAGGATTTAGCCTTCCATAATCTTCAAAACCCAAAGAAATAAGGAAAGATTACAACTTTGAATGGAAATCGTCTCTAAATTATTACAAGATTAGAACCCTAACAATGAGATTAGATGAGATGAAAGGATGGTAGGTGAATGTTTTAGGTCTTCAAACTCTCGGGTATTTATAGGGCTTCACGAAAACCTAGAAAGATTTCCACTTAAGAAGCCCAAAAAGAAGATTAGAAAACCCGCATAGCAGAGCTGCGCAGGCTGCGCAAGCACTGTTCTTGCCTGCGCAAAAGTGCGCACCTGCGCACCCTGTTTGCGCAGGCTGCGCACAGGCTCGCATTTTTGGACTTCTATTTTCCACGAGCTAGACCTCTTCAATTGCCTTCATTTCTTCTAGTCTTCATTCCTACTTTTCCCAACTGGTTTCCGGGTTACAAGTGATCCTCTTGTGCCTTGTCTTGACCTTTGAAAGGTGCTCTATTGCCGCTCGGGTTCCATGCGTTAAGGATTGAGTGCCCAACCGAGTAAAAATGCACAAGTTACCACCACATAACCAATTGCCAATTGTTAGGAAAAGTGTACCAAAAGACCCATATTAAAAGACACGAGGGTGATAAAATCACCCTCTTAGACCGACACAATACATTACTATCACCTATCTACCATCTTCTTTTCCTACAATGATTGTAAGAACCCTTTTCTTTCCTTATCTCTCATGTATAGTTGCATTTATGTATTTGCCTCATGATTAAACCCCTTTCTTCCTACATTAGAAATAGTGTTTAAAATCGGTTTGGGGAGGTTAAACCATTAAGCAACATACATATATCATATAGTTTAGGCTCGTACTTATATTATATTTCATATTGCATTTACATTAGTTAGTTCATATAGTATAGTTGCATTGTAATATATCTCACATGATACATGTAGATAATTGCATATAGATTAGAATTCATGCATAGTTACTAATGGCCAAACCTATTCATTTCTACACTAGAAATAGTGTTTAAATCGGTTTGGGGAGGTTTGATCATGTGTGACCATAGTTTACTAGAAATCATGCATCATATAGTTTAGATTGCATTCATTTGTTATATATGTCATATAGAATTGCATTTAGTTAGAGCATGCATTCATTCATCTCATATCATTGCATTTGTACTTTATTTCAAAAAATCAAAAATTCAAAAAAATGTATTACTTTTTATTCCTACTCCTACATGTACATTGAGGACAATGTCCAAAATAAAGTGGGGGATGGGAATTTATATTCCAAAATACATAAAAATTGAAAATTTTCGAAAAATCCCAAAAATATGTTCTTTAATTTCATAAAATAAAAACCATAAAAATTTTAAAAACTTAAAAATCCAAAAACAAGTTCATTTCCTTTGTAGTGTAGTCTTGTATATATTGTTTGTATATATTGTGTTTGTCTATCCTTGTTCACATTGATCGACTACGCCACATCCGAGACATGAGGATATTGAAGACCACATGGTATGATCTTTCCAATCTCCTTTTTCCTCTTTATGTTAATGACTATGTGGCTTTATTTTGATTAATGCGGTATAAACAATGTGAATTTAGGATTGCATTTAGATTATTTGGCATACTAGTTGGTAGAAACATATGCATTAGGATG
Organism: Silene latifolia; assembly: GCF_048544455.1. Lineage (NCBI taxonomy): Eukaryota > Viridiplantae > Streptophyta > Magnoliopsida > Caryophyllales > Caryophyllaceae > Silene > Silene latifolia. The sequence goes on along the minus strand of NC_133527.1, from coordinate 134,568,718 downwards.
TATATATGTTAGTTGCATCATGGCATATAGATTGCATGTTATAAAAATTTTGCGAAACCGTCTATTTGGGAAGCTTGACAAGTGTATATAGGCCCTAGTAGATGCTTTTTCTTCTTAAGACTTTGTTTGTTTGAATACTTGTAAAACACCCTAGGATGTGTCATGCTAGTATCCTTTGACCCATGGATTAAGGCCTAGTCAAGAGTACCTTGTGGTGTGATAACTCCTTGGCTACCATTTATTCCAAGGTGACCCTTGAAACCATGCAACCATCATTGATCCATGTTCTACCATATTTTGTCATCAAAGGGAATGGGCACAAAAAGAAATTGATTTGAGTTCAATGAAATGAAAAGTGAAAGAAAGTTTCAAAAATGCATCAAATGAAAAGAGGAGCAAAAATAGACTCCTAAAGCTTCAAATATAAGGCACCCTCACTACATATGGGGTGACTTTGAAAATGTTCAAAAGAAATGCGAAAAGTTGAAAGTTGTCAAGTATTGAAATGCCAAAAATCAAAAAAATGGCAAAAGAAAGTGTTCTCAAATGTTATATGCCACACGAAATTGGGGGGGAAAACAACAACAAAGCAAACTCCCAAAGTGAAACTCAAATATCTATCGATCCCTTTATCCATCGTATCCATTTTTGTGCATGGTAGAGAGGGGACGACCCTTCTTCTTGTCTAGGCAAGAGGGGGAATTCCGCGATCCTCCAGTGTTTCTAACACCATAGGGAGTCTATTCTTGACAAAAGCATTTAACGATTGAGGACAAAGGTACCCTAGCTTGACACAACTTGGAGGTGATTTATTGGTATCCTTCTAGGCTTAGTAGTTTGAAGAAATTGCATCTATGAAGGAGTGTGTACCCTTGAATTGCTTCCCCTTTAGATAATTTCCGCCACTTAGATGAGGAAAGTGGCTATTCTTTTGTAGATGCATCCATTACTTGATTTTGTGTGCTTTAATGCTTGGATGTGTCGTCATTTTGGCAAGCCCCACCTTGCCTTGCAAAAAGGCATCCTAACTCATGGTTGTCTTGTTCTGAGTTGAAGGGGCGGAGTGAAACCCGCTAATTGTCTCACATCGGCTATATTATTAGGATAGTTTAAATAAAGGTCTAGTTTTTGTCACCTCTTTACTCGGGACGAGTAAAGGTTCGGTTTGGGGATATTTGATGTGAACATTATTTGCGCACAATTAGTCCGCTAATTGAACCTATTTTGCATACTTTTATAACAATTCATGAGCATTTTATCCGTCAAATCCTTCCTATTTGCTTCCTAGTGCATTTTATATGTTTTATAGGAAAGGAGATAATAAGGCGGAAATTCCCGTCTTTCGTGCATATTTGGAAGCTTGTTGACGATATTTGATGGACTAAGTATGAAGAGGAGGCAAGAATGATGACCAAGGAAGTAGAAATAAAGAGTATATAGAGGCATCTTAGGCTAAAAAGTAAGGATGACGAGAAGGAAGACATTGCAAGAAGAAATTGCTCGAAACCCAAACCAATAGATAGTTGCTCCTTTGGCTATGAAAGTATGCTAGATGAAACAGCGTCGAAAAATCAAGTGATCTAGGCTTTTGAATCATTCCAATAGGAGTCCGGATGAGAAAATGGCGTCTGTTTTACAATCCGAGCTCAAGTAAGGCATGATACAGCTCAACCCGCTCGGGACAAATTCAACCCGCTCGGGTTGAGGCCCAGGACGCTCATATTTCGCTCGGGACGAGCATATTATTGGACAGAAAGTCTTCCCTTGCTACGTGAACCATGATCCGCGCATATTTTTCAAAGACCGGCGAAAAGGAGACCGGAGTCTCTCTTGAGACCATCGATTCCCTACCCAACAATTAGCATTGTTAAATTACTATTTTACCCTTGCTAAACCTAATGATGCTCTATTATATATACCTCATTTGTAATAATCAAACCATCAAGTTTTCATTAGATTAGAATCAAGTTTTCATTAGGTTAATTCAATCCTTCTTTAGATTAGATTAGGAGTAGATTAGAATACATTACTTTTTAATCTTTCCACAAATTACAGATTAATCTTTCCTTAATTATTGTTCAAGTTTATTATTGAGTAATTGAAGTTTATTATTGGGTAATTAGAAGATTATTGGGTTTATTGGGAGATTGACAACCTTCCATCAATCATCAAGTTCTTCTATTATTCTTTGCATTATTATTTTGGAATCTCCATAGGTATAATTCTCTTAATCCTTGTTTTAATTATTGTTAATCTTTCTTACTTGTTCATCATGTTTGACTTTGTTAGTATGATTGACAACCTTATTAACATGTTAAATTTGATCATGAGTGAGTAGTTACTTAGCTAGGATTAGTGGGTAATTAGGGGAAATAAACATGGGGAATGATTCATGCTTAATCTAATATGCGTTCATAATTAATTTGCTTGCTTGTTGTGATTTCAACTTATGCACATGTTATGTTTGATGAAATGCTAAGCCTATGAATCCTTGGATTTACAACCATCACTTATCTTTTCAATGAGACTTGTAAGACATAAACCAACTCGAGTCTCATTAGACCATGCATATAGTTGGATAGGGAGGATTAAGTCGACTTGTAGGTGTTGTACAATCTAATCAATTCGGCTCCGGGACCCAAACCTTCCTAGGATTGTAAGATATAAACCAACTCGATCCATCACAACAATAATTGCTTGCATCTAGTAGGAAACATGTTTGTATGATCAACTCCCATGAATCCCTTATGAACCCATGATATCCTAGAATTTTTAATCAATTGTTTACATCTTTCCTTTTGTTGCTTGTTTATTGCTTTTATTAGATTAGAATCATCAACCCATTATAATTGTGACAACCCCAAGCACAACCATAATTAGATTGAATATTTTGAGTAACCACCGTCCCATGGGTCGACCTCGACTTACCACTAACTAGTTGTATGTTGAGTATTATAAATGTGTTTGATTGGATGTGACCCGACGACATCACCCCACATCAATAAGTGCGATAGGAATTGTCCACCCCTTGTCAAGGTTATAACAATATCTCAGGGCCACTCGAGGAGTAATAAACTGGAATTGCGTGGCCACGCTCGGAAGGTATCTATGTTTGATAATTCCGGTCAATCAGTTATTCTCCAGATCGAGGAAACCACTCTCGATATGATCACTTGCAAGTACGACCTGAAAGACACCTTGCATTGAGTGGGAGATAGTAATTGGACAAGAGAATTGGTGACGCACACTTGTCGAGGACAAGTGGGAGATTGTTGGAATATGTGTCCTCCGACAATAATGCGATCACATGTTTAAATCTCATTTTAAGAATACATGTGGGAATTAATATTTTACAGTCAACTGGTCCACACATATCGGTAATGATTGGCTGACTAGAGTTTGACATTACTGTCGTGCGACGGTGGTGATCAGTTGATCCCCTTAGGTCATACCTATAGGGAAATACTCTTAATTGATTATTTAATTAATCGTATGCCGATTCGAGTTAATTAAATTGCTTAAAATTGACGGATGATTTGTGAGTAAGATTAACGTGTCTTATTATAATTCGATTAAATTAGATACGGTCTAAGTAATCGAATTGTTTTATTACTTAGATAAAATTATTGTTTACGAAACAATTGAAATTGAATGAATGATTTATTATAAATACAAGTTGTTGTAATTTATAATTTGATAAACCATTTTGGTACATGTAATTAAGAATTACTAGTTGATTTTGTATATGACATATTTTATGAGTATGTTGATTTTTAATATGTTAAAAATGCATTACAATTTCACATGTCAAGTAACATGTCACATATGTCACAATTGACAAATGACAAAAATAAAATGGACCTTTCATTTTATATTAAGTGTACCGAAATGGGAGGGTTAGGGTCTTTAAATTGTGTTAATTATTTTTAAGTGGAAAACAAAATGATTACCTACCTAATTGTAGCCATGCAAACCTATTTTCTTGGGAAGAAAATGAGCACCATGCATTGGCTCCCCTCCACCCCTCCCCACCGGTTTTCTTAGAGGAAAATATAGAAGTTTTTTCCTCTATTATTCATTCTACTTTTACCTAATATATTTTCTAGTGTAAAAAAATATATTCTCTACATTTTTGAAAACTTAGAGAGATAAAACCTCACAAATCTCTCCTCTTGGCCGATAATATTGAAGAGCAAATACAATATATTTTTGTGTCAAATTTTAAGTAAGGCATATATTATTACTAGTTCATAATAATATAAGTTACTAAAGGATTTTCTTGGGTATATACTTTTGGGAGAGGTTCTAATTTGGACCTTTGTTCATCCATTATAAGGAAGCTCAAGAACTAACAAATAGGTGAATTTGTTGGTGCCCTAATATCCGAAATCCCAAAGTAAGATTGACAATTTCTTCTCTTATCTTGTTTTTGTTTGCATGCATAAGATCTTGCATTTATTTTATGACTAAATAAATTATTTCATATATGAATATGTAAATTAATGAGATTAATGATTCTAACAAGTACTTAGTAACGGTCATATCATCGGTCATAGTGAAGGAATCGAACTCAGATCTCAACTTGTGATGGATATGCTCCGGCATAAGCTGTTCCCTCATAGCACTCTTCAGTCCCGACCATGGTATAGCCCCTAGGCCTTCAGCCTGGTAGTAAGCTCTGGCGTCCTCTTTGACATTCTGCCACCAAACAGCGGCCTCGCCCCTCAGGTAGTACACTACCTGCTCAACTATCATATCTTGTGGACACTTAACCACTTCCATGAGACTTTCCATCTCACGGTGCCAGTTCTCGAGCAACTTAGGTTCCCCGACACCCTCATAGGTAGGTGGGTTAAAGCGGGCGATGATGATGCTAAGTTGAGTAGCATCCACAGGTTTCTCCGCCCCCTTTCCCACGTTCTTGAGAGCCTCAAGAAGAGCCTCATGTTGCTCGATCATACGAGCAATCTCATCTATAGTCATCTCGGAAGCTTGAATTTGCGCGGCAGTTCTTTTTGGCGGCATTTTGAGCTGATAAGAAGTAAAGAAACGTAAGCACAAAAGCCTACGGCTTAAAATGTGAACGACCCTCCGCCAAAGAAGCACACGGCCGAGTATATAGCAATACTCAGTCGAGTAAGGACTACTCGGTCGAGTAATCGACTCCAGTAGCCAACGTCAAATTCAAAAGAAACATACTCGGTCGAGTATAAACCATACTCGGTCGAGTACACCTATATACTCGGCCGAGTAAACACATCCAGTAGCTATTGCTACTCACTGCCAAACAACACTCGGTCGAGTGCCTGGTTACTCGGCCGAGTACTCCCTACTCGGTCGAGTACCCGCCCTGCTCGGCCGAGTCATGCCAAAACGAGCTATAAACAGTAGAAGAATACATCCTATCATGCTTTCTACCCAAATCAAGCACATTACGTCATGAACCTGAAAGCCACATAATAAACACGTAACATGCCAATCCTTTTTCATGCCAAAACCGTTTCAAATGATTTCACATAACAATTCCATCATGCCTTTCTACCAATTCACGATGTCCTTCTCAAATTTCACACATTACACATTCTACCACATGTTCCAAGCATTAAATTTCGACACACCACACACATATATTAAATAAACACACAACACATTCCCCCCGTGAGAGGCTTGAGTTTGTGAGGGCCATAATGCGACTCCTGGACGTCTCCCGAGTCCTTGCGGTAGCTCCAAACAACTCTCCCCGGGTTCATTTTATTTAGACTCCCTAAGTTCATTGGGTTCATTTGTTTTAGATGCCAGAATCGTCGGCTCTGATACCACTTTGTAACACCCCCTCATACCAAGGTACATTACCAGGACCACCCTAGAATGAAAGACTGTTACCATCTCGGTTGCCCGAGGTTAGTACATATCGAAAGCAACTGTCCCAAACACATTAAAATACGGTAACTGTAAAAGGTTACAAAGTTTCCAAAATCCAATAAATGAATATCCAAATACTAATGACAACAAAGCATAAACTAAGACTCGCGATGGTGATACTAATCCAGTGTGACGACTCTCCCATGAACGCCCCCAAGCTCACCAAATGCATCACCTGTCACAGTCTGCTCACCATCTCCGAATGGATCACCACAGATTTTATAAAACAACAACGGGGTCAGTACTGCTCAATCAAAATAAGAAAAGTGCATAAAGTATCCAGCTGATCATCCTCCATCCCCGGTCTCCCGATCTCACACAGTAACCGACTACACACCGAATTGTGTAGTCCTACCAGACTACCCATCGCAACAGGTAGTCCACGCTGCCAGTGGGGGATCGCAGCCAATCCCCACCAAAATCCCGCTCATCAACGAGCGATAACCCTGTCCCTTAATGTGCACATCCCCTCCAGTGGCGGGTTCCACGGAGGGCGAACTAGGGTGTGAAGCCACTCCCGCAAGTGACTCCACCACAATCATCACAACACCATCACAACCACCACCACCACACCAACACTCCGATGATCAGTAGAGAATAGTAAAACACAATACAATCATATTCCTAAATCAATTAACAGTAACTGAGTAGGGAAACCCTACCTTAGCACAACAGTAGTGAGAGAAATCAAGCAACTAGAACGGCTCCTCTACGAAGTCTTCACCTAAACAATAATCACATAACACAATTACTAATTGCAAATCCCCATTTCCCCCAATTCATAATTAAAGACAAACCCTAGAAATAATCACCAACAAACATGGGGATAAAGACTTACCGACGAAGGAATAAAGGGTTGAATGCGATTGCTATGATTGTCCACACACACACAAAGGAGAGATTCAGAGTGATTAGAGCGTCGTACGATGATTTAGGTTTTGTAAATTATGTTTAGAAACTGCTTAATGAAATATATAACACTCTAATTACTTCCGAATCAAACCGCTGAAATATTACTCGTCAGACTGGATACTCGGTCAAGTATAGAGTATACTCGGCCGAGTATCCTCTACTCGGTCGAGTATTCGGTATACTCGGCCGAGTGTTCCTCGGCAGTAGCCAAACAAACTACACGACACACATTACTCGACCGAGTATGCCATACTCGGTCGAGTACCAGCCTATAAAATCCGTAGTATTACAGTTCTTCACATGCTTGTTCAGTCGATTACTTCGGCATTTTTCAATTGCATAATCTTGTGTTGTTATCCATGCCTATTTATATCTCACCCCCAAGAATTTGACCGACTTCTACGTGCTTTGAGTGCGAGTGATAATTTTCTATAAAATTGTTTATTGACAATCTTTGGTTTGATAGAGTTCCTCAATAACCATTAACTTGTATATATGCATTTAGTGTAGATTTGCATTCATTTAATAAATTGCATGAGAGATGAAAGGGGGGGATCTCATAATTGAGATTTTTGAAGGGAATTAATGAAAATGAGAAGGTAGCAAATGTAAAGAAATGAAGAAAATGGAGATTTTGGGCTTGTGCACATCTTTCTTATCATTAAAAAGGTGTTGAGTCAAAATTTACTTGAAACCGGTGGGGCCCGAACTCAACCCGTGCGTATTAAAGGCCAAGAAAAGAAAAAAAATTTCACTGCCCAAGAATCTGGGCGAGTTCCTGAGAAAACGGGCGTCCCAGAGCTTCAACCCGAGCGGGTTGAAAACAACTCGAGCAGGTTGAGGCTTAACACGAGTGGTTATATTTGACCCGAGCGGGTTGCCCTGAAATTCACTTTTTTTCTCTCATTTAGCTCGTGACATTGCTATGTATGCATCCCATCTACCATTTTCACCTCCTACAATGATTGTAAGAACCCTTCTTTCCCTATCTCTCATGTATAGTTATATTTGTGTAGTACCCTCATGGTTAAACCCATTTCTTCCTACATTAGCAATAGTGTTTAAAATCGGTTTGGGGACGTTAAAACATGAAGTAACACACACATTATAGTTAATCATAGAGAATAGACTTGCATTTGTGAAATATTTCATATTGCATTCACATTAGTTAGTTCATATAGTATAGCTTACATTGCAATATATCTCACATGTTTCATATAGTTAGTTGCATATAGACTTGCATTCATGCATAGTCACTAGTGACCAAACCTATTCCTTTCTACGCTAGAAATAGTGCTTAAATCGGTTTAGAGAGGTTTGATCATAGGTGACCATAGCTTAATAGAGAGCATGCATCATCTAGTGTAGTTTAGATTGCATTCATTTGTTATATATGTCATATAGAATTGCATTTAGTTAGAGCATGCATTCATTCATATCATATCATTGCATTTGTACTTCAATTTGCATAAAACTTTCAAAATCCAAAAACATGTATTTCTTTTTTCATTCCTACTCCTACAAGTACATTGAGGACAATGTCCAAAATAAAGTGGAGGATGGGAATTTATATTCCAAAATACATAAAAATTGAAAAATTTTGAAAAAACTCAAAAACATGTCCTTTGATTTCATAAAAACAAAACCCTTAAAAATTTGAAAATTTCAAAAACCATAAACATGTTCTTTCCTTTGTAGTGTAGAATTGTATATATTGTATATATTTGTTTGTTTGTTTGTCACTCTTATCACATTGAGTCGACTACGCCACATTCAAGGCATGAAGGAAATAGAAGATCGCATAGTATGATCTTTCTAAATCTCCTTCCTCCTTTTTGTATGTTAATGACAATGTGGCTATATTTTGATTAATGCGATATGAACCAATGTGTTGCTAAAAGTTTGCATTTTAGTTTACATGGTGTTGGGCACAGAATTACCCTGATTGGCCAGATACGAATCAGGCAATGTCCAAAGCTAAGCGTGAACGGAAAACATTCTACACAAAGCATTAAAACGCCTGAGCAGGCACCAACCAGGAGGGAAAGACAGGTCAGGCATTCATCAAGCCAGGCTTGAGAAGATATCTCACCAATCCACGTGATAAAACATGTACAGAAGGCATAAGGCAACATCAGAAGCTATCCAAAGTAGCTCCTACATTCAAGGAAGACCTACTCAACATTCTACGAAAAGCATGGAGCATTTGACTAAGCAAAGATAATGGCAGGAAGATTATAAGAGTCAACCAACCTTCCCCGAATAAATAGGGTACGAGTCCTATTAATCAGAAAACCCTAAACCACCCTAAAGGATCATTGCAAGGCTACTATAAAAGAAGAAAGGAAGAAGAGGATCACTCGTTACTCACTTACTCACTCATACTTTACTCTCATACTTGTATTCAGCATAATATTTAGCATTATCATTAAGCAGTCATACTCTACCTTACGCCTGACATACATATTCCCTGTCAGGGTATCTAAAATCATAGTAATAATCCCTCCTGGGTTGGTGCCCGTGGTTTTTTCCCTTATTCCCAGGGTTTTTTCACGTATAAATCTCTGTGTCTTACTTTTGCATTTAATCCTTTATTCTTTATGTCATACTAGTAAGGCTATTTGTTTTGAGTTAGATTACCCTGCAAATTCTTCCCTGGCAGGACATTATCTCCGTGAGAATTCCTGCCAAAACAATTGGCGCCCACCGTAGGGCATCTAGCTCAAAAATAATCAAAACCTAAATCCAAACAACACAAAAACAATTCCAAAAAATGACTGGGGAAGCATTGAACAACAATTGGCTGCTGCCAAACAACAACTGTTGGAAATGGAACAACTGAAACAGAAAATGGCCCAGGCTGAAGCTGAAGTCATGAAACTAAAGGAATTAGAATCTAGTTTGAAGCAAAAGCTGGGAGACATAGCTTCAGTCTCAAAGTTAAAGATCCAGCTCGGAACGCCATTCTCTTCAATGATCAGGAACATTGATTTCTTCAACTTTGGTACTCCAACTCCATCAAAATCCAAAGTAGGAGAAGGTGACACAGACTCAGAAGATATTCCAAATGAAGAGGCTGTACCAGCTCAGACTAACACAGCCATAATGATGTCCATGCTTCAAGAAATCCAGAAACTCCATGAGAAATTTGAGAAGATCCCTGGAGTACCTACACCCATTGAAGAAGCCAATCCAGAAAGCTATGCTGACTCACCCTTCATGGATGAGATAGCAAAGATAGATCTACCAAAAAAGTTTGTGGTGCCATCAATGAGAATCTATGATAGGACTACAGACCCACAAAACCATGTAGCCTACTACAAATAAAGAATGTTAGCAGTCTCCATACCCAGTGAACTACGACAAGTATGTATGTGCAAGGGATTTGGAACAACCATGAATGGGCCTGCCCTACAATGGTACCTAAATCTGCCAAATGGAAGCATCAAGTCCTTAACTGATCTGATAAACTCCTTCAACCACCAATTCGCCAGCAGCAGTGAACTTGAAAAGAGATCCAGTGACCTGTACAGGATCAAGCAAAAGCCTGGCGAGTCAATCAGAGCATTCATGATCAGATTCAACAAAGAGAAAGTATCAATTCCCAGATGTGATGTTGGAAAAGCCGTGGAAGCTTTCAGGCAGGGCTACCATTGGACAGTGATTTCTATGACGAAATGGCTATGAAGCCTTACCTGACCTTTGGAGACGTTCAGGCATTAGCCCTTGGCTACATCAGGGTAGAAGAGGATAAAAGTTTCAAAGCTGATACTACTGATAATAATTCAGGATATGACAGATCCAACAGGAAAAGCTCTAGTCACAGAGGAAGCAGTTCCAGGCCATCTCCTTATGCTAGGCCTGACAGATCAGAAGTCAACTACGCTCATGAGGAACGAGGTAACTCCTATAATTATCCTCCTATTAAAGAATATAACTTCTCTGTTGACACTGCAGGATTGATCAAAAGGCTTGATAATATGGGAGACATTGTCAAGTGGCCAAAGAAGACAGACAATCCAAACTTAAGGAAAGACACAACAAGATGGTGTGAGTTTCACATGGATATAGGACACGCAACAGAGAAATGTCTGGGACTACGCAGGCAAGTGGCTTACCTGTTAAAGAAAGACTACCTGAAAGATCCGATGCCGTCAAAGAACAGGGAAGACCATGGAACAAGAAAGGACCAGGAAAAACCACAACGTGACCTGCCTCCAGCACCACCCATCTATGAAGTCAAGTTCATCAATGCAGGATTTGAAATCTGCGGCCTGACTAGCTCAGCTGCAAAGAAAATAGCCAGGGAGTCAAAAATGAAATCTCCTTTTAAACATACAAATTTACCTCAGATTACTTTTGATGATACTAACATGTAGGGTATCTCTGATGTCCATAATGACGGCTTGATCATTACCATGCAAATAGGAACTGCACGTGTTCTAAGAATTTTAGTAGATGGAGGTGGCTCAGTCAACCTAGTTATGTTTGACGTCCTGAAAGCAATGAAGATTGATGAGAGCCATATCATAAAGAAATCAAATGTCCTGGTAGGATTCAGTGGTGAAAATAAGAACACTCTTGGAGAAATCTACCTGCCAACATACATTGAAGGAGTCTCATCATATGAGAGATTTGGAGTCCTGGATTGCCTGTCATCTTACAATGCCATCCTAGGCAGACCTTGGATCCACAATATCCGGGCTATTCCTTCAACATATCACCAATGTGTCAAAATACCAACAGAGTGGGGAATAGCAACCATCAATGGTGAACAAAAGTCTGCCCAGGAATGTTATATTAAATCATTAAAACCTTCCAAGTCAGGTAAGTCTCTCACCTAGCAATTACAGTACCCTGTCAGGAGCACTTATGTGGCAGAAACTCAAATGGAAACAGATCAGGTAATTTTAGACCCTGGGTATACTGACAGGCACATACTGATAGGATTTGATGTCCCTGATAATATCATACCAGAACTAGTAAGTTTTCTTAAGAATAAGTCTTCATGTTTTGCTTTGTCTTACTTTGATATGACTGGTATAGATGCCAATATTATTACCCATAAACTTAATATTGACAATACATTTAAGCCTGTACAACAGAAAAGGAGGAAGTTTGCCCCTGAACGCAACTCTATCATTAATGAAGAGGTGGACAAACTCCTAGAAATGAGAATGATCAGAGAAGTAATATACCCTGAATGGCTAGCCAATGTGGTTATGGTACAAAAGAAGAATGGCAAGTGGAGAGTTTGTATAGACTACACAGACCTCGACAAAGCCTGCCCAAAGGATCCATTCCCACTCCCTCATATTGATGCCATGGTAGACGCTACAGTAGGGCATGAGCTACTAACGTTTATGGATGCTTCAAGTGGATTTAACCAGATCAAGATGCACCCAGACCAGGAAAACACTGCATCCATCACGGAAAGGGGCATTTATTATTACACAGCAATACCCTTTGGCCTGAAGAATGCATGGGCAACCTACCAACGCCTGGTCAACATGATGTTCAAAGATCAAATAGGTGACATAATGGAGGTCTACATTGATGACATGTTGGTTAAATCAAAGAAGGCTGAAGATCATATAAAAGATTTGGAAGTAGCCTTCAAGATCCTGGAAGAATTCAGTATGAAGCTCAACCCCTCTAAATGCCACTTTGGAGTCTCTTCAGGCAAATTCCTTGGACACATGGTGACAAAAAGAGGGATTGAAGCCAGCTCAGAACAGATAAAAGCCATCTTCAGGCAAATTCAGAAGGAATAAATATAGGGATTAGTCAAAGGAAGCGGCTAAAGAGCTATCAACCACCTCCGGGTAAATAGGGCACAAGCCCTATTTACCAGGAAACCCTGAAACGGCAGAAAGGAAGGACTTGGGAAACTAATATAAATTGAAGAGGAGATAGAAAACAAAGGGGACATTGAAAAACACTCTCTCATTCTCACTTCTACTCTTGTACTCTAAAAGCATTATTCTTGCCTGTCACGCCTGATAAGCAAATACACTGTCAGGTTATCAAAATCATAGTAACAATCACTCCTGGCTTGGTGCCCGTGATTTTTTCCCTTATTCCCAGGGTTTTTCCACGTATAAATTCTTTGTGTCTTTATTTCTTATTCATTTACTTACTTAGCAATACTAGTCAGGCGAGTTATTTGAGTTAGATCACCCTACTCTAAAACCCCTGGCAGGGCACTCTTATTTAGCAAAATCCCTGCCAAAATAGTCAGTACAACTAAATACCTATGACATAACCTTTGAACCTAGGACAGCCATTAAATCTCAGGCCTTAGCAGACTTCGTGGCTGAATTTAGTCCCGGCCTAGAACAAGACCTTATAAAAGAGGTCAACCATCTAGACACCCAAAAACTAGGCCAGGAATAGACCTTACACGTAGATGGAGCAACAAATATGAGAGGAACTGGCCTAGGACTAGCACTAAAATCACCACAGGGAGATCTAATTGCTCAATCTATTAGTTGTGAGTTCAAAGCAACAAACAATGAAGCTGAATATGAAGCCCTGATAGCTGGACTCAAGGTATGTATAGATCTTGGTGTGAAAAATCTCAGGTAAAAACTGACTCCCTTTTAATTTCCAATCACGTCAAAGGAACATATGTTGCAAAGGATTCCAAAATGATTCTTTATTTAGACTACGTCAAAAACCTTTGCAAAAAGTTTAGTTCATTTGACATTGATCAAATACAAGGAGACTTAAACACTCAGGCTGATGCCCTAGCCAGCCTGGGATCAAATTTCAGCCCTGTTGTATTTGATAAAATACCTATTGTTCATCTGTTAGAACCAACCATTGAAAAGCCTGACCAAACTTGTCCCATCAGTGAGGACACAAACTCTTGGACCAAACCATACTATGATTGGTTCTTATAGGGGATACTACCTAAAGACAGACATGAAGCAAGGGCCCTTAGAATTAAAGCTTCCATCTATACTATTATAAATAACATGTTGTTCAAAAAGTTTCAGGCTGGACCTTATCTGAGATGCCTGGAACCTCATGAAGCTAAACAGATTATTGAGGACATACATGATGGATATTATGGAAATCATAAAGGTGGTAGGAGCTTGGCAAGCAAGGTTCTAAGGACAGGCTACTTCTGGCCAACCCTTAGAGCTGATTGCATAGCTTACAGCTCCAAGTGTGAAGCCTGCCAACTCCATTCTCCATTCATCCATCAACCATCAGAGCTACTACATTCCATCTCAGCTCCCTGGCCATTCAAGAAATGGGGAATGGATATTGTAGACAAGCTACCACAAGCTCCAGGACAAAAAGTCATCATGTTAGCCATGACTGATTACTTCTTAAAGTGGATAGAGGCTGACTCATACAGGTAAATCAAGGAAAAGGATGTCATATCATTCATCAAACGTAATATCATATGCAGATATGGAATCCCTTCAGAAATAATCTGTGACAATGGAACTCAGTTCGTGGGAAAAAGGACAAAGGCTTTCTGTGCAGAATGGAATAACAGTCCTGTAACCTCTACACCAGGCTATCCAAAAGCCAATGGCCAGGCAGAATCCAGCAACAAAATAGTAATTAGCTGCCTGAAGAAAAAACTAAAGAGAAGAAAAGGCAGATGAGGCTGAAGAACTTCCTTTAGTCCTCTAAGCTGACAGGACCACACCCAAGACATCCACAGGCCAGACCGCTTATTCCCTGGTCTATAGTTGTGAAGCAGTGATCCCAGCAGAAATCCATGTACCAACCACCAGAAGTATCCTAAACACTATAGAAGAAAACAGGCCACTACTGCAAGATAGCCTGACCCTGGCTGAAGAATTAAGAGACGGGGCCAAGATGAGAATAGCTTCCTACCAGCAAACAGTAACCAGAAGCTACAACAAAACCGTAAACATCAGGGTATTTAAGAAAGGAGACCTAGTCCTGCGGAAAGTCTTCCCAAATACCAAGGACAGAAATGCTGGCGAGCTAGCTCCTGCATGGGATGAACCTTACCTGATTGATTTAATAGTAGGACAGGGAGCCTACAGGCTACAAACTCTGGACGGAGAAATGATCCCCATATCTTGGAACATTTCCCACCTAAAAATATTCCATGTATAAACCTAATATCCTATGATCCAAATCAGGTAAGGCCATTAACTTTGTCTCTTACTTGGTTAATGTATTATATGGAAAACCCCTGACTAATATCATACGACCTTATTATGCTATGTTTTTCTGCTAACTGTCATTTTGCCTGAATATCTGCCTGTTATGTTCTTATTTAAGTACAAATTCTACCATGCCTGCCTATTATGTCCTTACTATGTTAAATCCTGAAAACTTGTTTTATGCCTTTTTTTTCTATAATTTCTCTAGATCATTATACACAGGCTTAAACAAATGTTCAGAAATGAGGGCCACTCCACCCAACCTGAACAGCATCTCATAAATGCTTCACAAAACTTAGCACCTGCCTGCCTCACCCAAAAAATACTTACAAAAAACTGAGCTCAGTACAAAAAATAAAAAGGCAAGTATGATGGTGGAAAAGACCAGATCACTTGTCTTAAACCCCTCCTAACAGGCTGAGGGTCATAAGCCTTCCTGACTGGCAACCACCCCTCTTACCCAGAGAAGCCCTCCTGACAGGCGGTAAGCCATGATTTCCTAAAAAGGATTGAGGGCCATAAGCCCTCCTGACAGGCATTTCCCAAGCAAAATACGTTGAACTGCATTATTACAGGTACCATTTACTCAAACCAATACACTCAAAGGAACATGAAAAAATGTCTTCAAATTACATCAAGACAAAAACAACAGATCCAAAGTTGCCCAGGAAACACCCCTCCTGGGTAGGACAAAATACCAGCATAATCCAAAAATTGTTTGTCCAGGGAACATTCCCCCTCCCCCACCCCCCACCCCCCACCCCCCCGCCAAAAAATAATTAAACTAAAAAACTAAACTATTAACCTGCCTTGGAAGCAGTAGCAGAACTAATGCCCTCATCAGTTGGCTCCTCCTCCTCCTCTTCATCATCCTCTTCATCATCAGGCTCGCCACTTTTTTCCTTGGATGGGGGAAAATCAAATTCATCATCAGCATGTAACTTGCAAAGGTCAGGATAGGTGGCATTCAGGTCAGCCATTTCCTTATCAGGGTTCTAGTATGGCCTGACTTCAACGGGCTCCTTCATGGCATCTACACGACCCTTTCCAAAGAAATACATGGCAGCATCCTTGTATTTACCCTGCACCAAGTCCCTCTCCGCAGCCAGCTCCTCATTCACCTTCAGTTGATCCGGCATAGCCTGCTTCTCAGCCTTTAACTCTTCCTGGACGGTGTCAAGCTTGGCTTGGATAAACTTCAGAGCATTCTGAGCAGAACCCAGCTTTGATGTCTCCACAACCAGCCGTGTTTTCCCTGTCTTATTGTCCTTTTTCAAAGATTTATTCTCCGCTTTGAGCATTTCCAAATCTGTTTTCAGGGACTCTACATCCTTCCTCAGGCATTGAACCTCCCAATCCAAAGTATCCTTGACAGCGTTTGAAGATTCCCGCTGACAGGCACCCCTTAACATATCATTTACATTCTACAAAAATACCACAAATCAGACAAGACAAAACAAAAACACACAACCAAAACAAAACCAAGGAAAGATTCATTACCTCCTGTAGCAAAGTAACCAGGTTAGCAGCACAGTCCCTGGAACAATACATAGCAGCCAATGCCCGAGCAGACGACTCCTCAGCCTGATATTTGTAGAAGGGATCATCAACCAAGAAAGAGTGGGCCTGGATCTGTTCCTTGGCAAATTGAACCTGATCAAGCCTGGCCCTAACCCCCATAACCTCACCAACTCCCATTGAAGTCTCATCCGGCCTCTTCCTCTTATCAGCACAACTAGGCTCATCAACCACAATATTTAGGGGAGACACCAATTGAGGTTGCTGGGTAGGTTCCTGGACTTGCAACGTGCTATCACTCCCTGTAGCCTCACTGCTCCGAGATTTCTCCCCTGTGATCTAGGAGACGCCTGCCTTCACTAAAGACAATCCGAAGCTAGCAATCCTAGCAGAAGCCCTGGTAGCTACACGACGAAACCCTATATCAGTAATACTAACATGTGTTCAGGAAAAGTAGTTCACAAAGAAAAGACAACAAACTTACTGCATGACGAAGAAGCCCCTGAAGCTTTAGCACCCTTAACAGCCTTATAGGTGCTCAGCTTAGCCTTCTTAAAATGAGACATATGTGCTTGCCCCAGACAGGTGGGCCATGCCCTCTCCTGATCAGTCATGGCCATGAAAGCAGCAATCCGGTCAGTTGAACCCTCAGCATCAGGATTATTAGCCCAATCAGCCACTGCGAATACAATTCAAGTAAGCCTATTTTCATAAATTAATGTATAAACTATTCTAACCAAAATAAAATGCAGGAAAAAGAGTTTACCTCCCTCAACAGCAGGATGGCTGAGATAATCCAAGTCAGGGGCAACAGAATCTGCCCTGATAAACATATGTCTATGCCCAACCCTTGTCATCGCCTGAATCAAAATTTGTAATCAGATGAGCCATCTTTGCCCTGACTCGAATATTGAAACGCCCAGTGGTATTGTTCTTCAAATGGTAAAGATTCTTAAAATCCTCAAAAGTAATTAACAAGTTATGCTTGACACACAGATGTTCAATAGAATGAACAATTTTCCAAACCATTGGCATGAGCTGGAAAGAAGGAACCTTGACGGCCCTGATAACTTCAGTCATAAACGAAGAAAGTGGAAGCTGACAGCCTCCTTTGAACACCCACTCAAAAATACAAAACCAACCAGGACTACACTAGTTAGCCCTGACTGGACCATTCTCAGGAATCCAAACTTCAGCCTCGGCAGGGAGAAGACCTCTACCTTTCAAATAGTGCTCAAAAGAAGGCTTCAACTGATTAGCCTCAGGAAAGAAAGCAGACAGAGATTTTACAAGGGTAAAAGCAACACCCGTGTATGACATAGACAGGATTTCTGGAGGAGTAGGAATCTCCGTAACTTCATCTTTAGGAATGATTTCAGGAACGTCAACCACCACAGGAGCCTGTTCAGCCCCAGCAGCAGCCTTGGACGCAGCAGTCTTTCTTCTTCCTCCAGCTATTTTTTATGATTGGAAATTAAGATTGATTTTTTCACAGAAAAGGTTATTTCACAAAAGGAATTATAGAAGAGAAGAAGGTATTTAGAGAATGAGAATATGGAAGCAAAACAAACGGTGCAAAGATATTTATAGCCGCAAAAATAACGGGTAGCACAAGTGGACAAATCCAATTATGACTCTCATAGGGTTTGATGAACCTACCTCATTTAAGAGGACTAGCCGTTATAGAAGTTGAAAAGAACTCAAACACTTTTCCGGTAAAGCATTCCTATACAATTTTTTGCCTGGCCTGAATTTTTATCTCCTTATCCCTGACCAGAATCCACAAGGGACAAGAAGATAAGAAGTAATTGTTGGGCCCAGAATTACCTTGCCAGACCAGATACGAATCAGGCAATGTCCAAAGCTAAGCCTGAACGGAAAACATTCTACACAAAGCATTAAAACACCTGAGCAGGCACCAACCAGGAGGGAAAGACAGGTCGGGCATTCATCAAGCCAGGCTTGAGAAGATATCTCAATAATCCACGTGATAAAACATGTACATAAGGCATCAGGCAACATCAGAAGCTCTCCAAAGTAGCTCCTACATTCAAGGAAGACCTACTCAACATTCTACGAAAAGCATGGAGCATTTGACTAAGCAAAGATAACGGCGAGAATATTATAAGAGTCAACCAACCTTCCCCGGATAAATAGGGCATGAGTCCTATTAATCAGGAAACCCTAAAACACCCTAAAGGAACTGTTGCAAGGCTACTATAAAAGAATAAGGAAAGAAGAGGATCACTCGTTACTCACTAACTCACTCATACTTTACTCTCATACTTGTACTCAACATAATATTTTGCATTATCATTAAGCTGCCATACTCTACCTTACGCCTGACATACATATTCCCTGTCAGGGTATCTAAAATCATAGTAATAATTCCACCTGGCTTGGTGCCCGTTGTTTTTTCCCTTACTCCCAGGGTTTTTCCACGTATAAATCTCTGTGTCTTACTTTTGCATTTAATCCTTTATTCTTTTTGTCATACTAGTCAGGCTATTTGTTTTGAGTTAGATTACCCTGCAAATTCTTCCCTGGCAGGACATTATCTTCGTGAGAATTCCTGCCAAAACACATCGCATAGTAGTTGATAGAAGCATAAGCATTAGAGTTGTATATATATTAGTTCCATCATGGCATGTAGTTGCATGGTTAGAAATCTTTTGTTAATATGCCTATTTGGGAAGCTTGACAAGTGTATATAAGGCTCTTGTAGATAATTTTTCTCCTTGAGACTTTGTTTGCTAGAATACCCTCAAGACACCCTAGGATGTATCATACTAGTATCTTTTGACCCATGGACTAAGGCCTAGTCAAGAGTACCTTGAGGTGTGATAACTCCTTAGCTACCGTTTATTCCAAGGTGACCTTTGAAACCATGCAACCGTTCTTTCACTTCTATCATCTTATTTTGTCAACAAAAAGGGAATGGACATAAAATAATCAAAATGAGTTCAAGTACCAAATCAAAATAAAATGTTTGCAAATTGCATCAAATGAAAAGAGGAATAAAAATAGACTCCAATGCTTCAATAAAAGTACCCTTGCTACAAAATGAGGTTACTTTGAAAATGTTCAAAAGGAATGCAAAGAAATTGCCAAGTATGAAATTGCCAAACATAAAAAATGGCAAAGAAATGTTCTCAAAAGTCTAATACGACAAGAAATTGGGGGGAAAAACAAATCAAAAGCAAACTACCATTATGAAACTCAAAGCATATTGATCCCTTTTATCCATTGATGTCATTTTTGTTGCATGGTGGAGAGGGGGCGACCCTTCTTCTTGTCTAGGCAAGAGGGGGAATTCCGCGATCCTACAGTGTTTCTAACACCATAAGGAGTCTACTCTTGACGAAAGCATTTAGCGATTGTGGACAAAGGAACTCTAGTTTGACACAACTTGGAGGTGATTTTTTGGTATCCTTTTAGACTTAGTAGCTTGGAGAAATGATATCTACAATGGAGTGTGTACCCTTAGATTGCTTCCCCTTGTAGGTGATTTCCGCCACTTAGATGAGGAAAGTGGCTATTCTTTTATAGATGCATCTATTACTTTTTTTGAGTGATTAATGCTTGGATGTATCGCCATTTTGGCAAGCCCCACCATGCCTTGCAAGAAGGCATCTTACCTCATGGATGTCTTGTTGTGAGTTGAAGGGGCGGAGTGAGACCCGCTAATTGTCTCACATCGGTTATATTATTTTTAGGATAATTTAAATAAAGGTCTAGTTCTAGTCACCTCTTTACTCGGGACGAGCAAAGGTTCGGT
The DNA here is from genome assembly GCF_048544455.1 of Silene latifolia. NCBI lineage: Eukaryota > Viridiplantae > Streptophyta > Magnoliopsida > Caryophyllales > Caryophyllaceae > Silene > Silene latifolia. The sequence continues at coordinate 134,548,429 of NC_133527.1, read as the reverse complement.
TTGGGGATGTTTGATGTGACTCATATTTACGCACATTTAGTCCCCTAACTAGCCAAGTTCCTATTCTTTTTAGTGTGTATTAGGGTCGTTTATTATCTTTAGCTTCCTATTATACATGTTCTATGAGGTTTGGTGTCCTTAGTAGGAGAGGAGCACTAACCTTGCCTAAACGGAGCTAAATTGATAAACATATAATGACCAAGCATGAAAGAGGAGACTAGCATTAAAAGTCTAAGTCAATAAAGCAAGGAAATGGGCAATAACAAAGGAACCCCACGACCCCTTAATTATCCCCACGGATCACAAGGCAGCAAAGCAAAGACAAGAAGAGAAGCCCTTTAGGATGGGCGTCCCAAGGTCGGCCCGGGCGTCCCAGACTCAGGTCGGGCGTCCCAGACTCAAGACGGGCATCCCCAAGCCAAGACAAGTGGATTGATAAGCAGGAAGATTGTCTTCACAATGGGGAGCCGTGGGGCTCCTCCTCAGACTTGCAAGGCTCTATTCGACACTTGAGCATATTATTTCCTAATCTACCCTTGCTTAACCTAATGATGTACCACTATATATACTCCATTTGTAATAATCAAGGGAATTAAGCTTCCTTAGTTGAGATTAAGCTTCCTTAGATTAGATTAGGAGTAGATTAGGAGTAGATTAGAATAGATTAGTCTTTAATCATTCCACAAATTGCAATTTAATCTTTCCTCAAGTATTTCTCAAACAATCATAGATTTAGCTTTGTACTTTAAGAATTCTTGGGTTTGTATTGGGGAATTAACAACTCTCCACCATTAATCAAAGGGTTTCTTCTATTGTTCTTCCATTTCCTTTGTTCAATTCAAGTTATTTACATTTGGATCTCTTGGGTATGTATTTGAAGATTAAGTGACAAGTCTTCATCTTTATTCAAGGATTCTTCTTTATTTATGTTCATCTTTACTCTCCAAGTCGTTAACACTCTTAATCCCTCTTTTATTTACTTGTTAATCTCTTGTTTATTTTCTTGCTTAACCATCATGTTCACTTGTGTTGTGATATTTGACACCATTGCTACCATAATAATCATGATGAGTAGTGAGTAGTCTTTTAGTTAGGATTAGTGGGGGATTAGGGGACTATAACATGGGAGTAGATTCATACTTAATCTAATATGTTATCATAAGATTGCTTACTTGTTGTAGTGTTAACCTATGCACATGTTATGCTTGATAAAATGCTAGACTATGAAACCTTGTATTTTGCACATCTCTTATCTATTCAACAAGACTTGTAAGATATAAACTAACTCGAGTCTTGTTAGACCATGCACAGAAGTGAATAGGAATAAAGTAAGTCGACTTGTAGGTGTTTTACAGTCTTGACGACTCGGCTCCGGAACCCAAATCTTCTTATGAATCGTAAGACATAAACTAACTCAATTCCACTACAACAATAATTTGCTTTTAACTATATAAACATGTTTGTATGCTCACCACCATAAACCCCCTATGATCCCATGACATCCTAGTGCTTTTTATCATTTGTTTACATCCTTCTATTTATTGCTTATTGCTTTCATTAGCTTAGAATCATCAACCCTTTCAATTGTGACAATCCTTAGTGCAACTACAATTAGATTGAACAATTTGAGTACCCCCCGTCCTTTGGGTTCGACCCCGACTTGCTTGCTATGCTAGTAGTTGGGTATAAATGTGTTTGAGGGCGTACAACGACACGCTCATCAACTACTGCGATGACACGGAAATAGAGATGCTAGAACTTACAACCGATCCACCCGAAGCTTGGAAATAATAAGGATGATTGAGAAATAGTAACGTAGTTTCGGTTTTTGTAAAAAGTTTTAGAAACTGATTAGGAGTCACTAAACCACGTTAGTTATATTCCATCGTCAACTTAATCAAAACTGCGGAAAAATAACCCGTAAGACCGGATATTTCGTCGAGTACCTGATGTACTCGGCCAAGTACACCCTACTCGACTGAGTTCCTCATAACTCAGCCGAGTGCACCCAAAACAGTAGTCTGTCTAAAAGCATTCGACGACCCACTCAGTCGAGTATAGCCTACCCGACCGAGTTCATTGTGACTAGAAAACCGTGGTATTACAGTAAATAAGCCTCGTACAGAGTACGAAGTATATATTTAGGTCTTTTTGTGTAATTACGTAAACATTTTAAATCATCTAATAGCCTAATAATTATTGTGTAAGTACGTAAACATTTATGGGCAAATTATTGCATGCTTAAAATCTCACTCTTAAATTGCAACATAATTACGAAGTGTTGTACACAAAATGTTGCAATAGACTAATTTTGTAGTAGTGAAATATAAACCAACTGGCCTAAACTAATGCAGTAGAGGAAGTCAGGATCGTATCCACGGGGACAAAAGTATTCTATTCGCTACTCTAAGTCTGTCTAAGTAACTAATTGAGTTGTTTGATTGATTACTAAAACTAAAGTAGTGAAAGAAAGAGAAATAAGATGTAGAAATTGAGTCTAGGAGAGATAGCTAGGATTGTCGGTTCACCATGGTCTAACAACAGTCAAAGATAAGGGTCAAAGATCAGCGTAAATACGGTCTGAAGGATAGTGAAAATTAAAGGACCCTTCGGTCCGCTATTCACCCTATAATGCTTCTTATATGCTCTCGCTCTTATTAGGGTATTATATTGTTTGTAGCAGGTCTAACTCTCTCCAATCTTTCGATCTAGGTCGGAGTTTACCAAATTAATCAACTAACCACATGCATTTGACCAATTGACCAAAAATAAATGCTACAATTAACAATTCAAACACAACAATTATCCAGATCTAATAGTCTAATTAAGACTGTCTTATTACCATAGCTCCCCTAAATCCTAGCAAGGAAATTAGCTACACATATTTAAATTTACGATAACAATAACAAGTATGATGATCGATTTAAACATGATAAGCAAATGACAAGGATAAATAAACATAAAATAAACAAGAAAAAAAACAAGGAATAAATGAAGAACGAAATTTAATTGATTACCGAAAGAAGGAGAAGATTACTGTTCCAAATCTAAAGTATAGGGCAAAAGTAACATACAAAGTGTTTTTAGCAGTATGAAAGATAGCCTAATAATGTTTACTAAGTCCTTCTTAAATAACAAGAGGAGTAAATTATTAATCAAGCAACTAATGGGCCGAAATTATAAAGCAAGTTTCAACCAAAGTAGAGATAAGTTGATCGACCATTCTTCGTCGCGTAGTTCCAGCAATGTGCATTGAAATTCAAACGGCTGCCATTTCTTCATTACTTGGGAAAATAGAGCGTTTGCAATGGCGTTGGAAAGCTAACAGGACAACCTTTCATTTAAAATTTCAATCACTTGATTATCATTTGTAAAACTCGAGTTATGGCTCTTCAAAGTAGGCACTAGCAATGTGAAGCTTTTAACATCACTCCAAACTATCACCAATTACCAAGTAAAGGTCTAACTCATCCCTTAACCTCTTAAAATGTTTAATAAGCTTCCTTAGCAGTAGGAAGTCTGGTCTATAACTCTTCCAAATCTCCATATGCTCAAGAGTCAGCTTGTAACTGCATACTTTGGACACTTTTCCAACAAAAACCAACATGCAATACCAAAGTAACATAAGCGGGAAAATGGCATATAAAACAACTCCTATAAGTGAAATATGGAAGCTAAATGCTATGTCAAATGAATCAATAAGTGTATACAAAATGCACTTAACAGTTAGGGTAAATTGATAACTTATACCTACTATAACATCGTTTTCCAAAACTTATACCTAAGATAACTTTTTTTTAAAACTTATACCTAAAATCTCATTTCCTTTCAAACTTAATACCAAACTCAAAAAAATACATGAAAAGACTAATTTACCCTTGCTAATTAAACCACTCCACCACATTAACCCCATTAACCGCCACATCCACCTTGTACACCAGAAAACACCCACTACCATCACCACAAAACACCTTTTCCTCAACCGGCAGCCATCACTACTGGCGTCGCCGCCACCCTATGGTGATCATAATAGAAAAAACGAATAATTAATCCGATTAAGAACTCGAATACGTCAGCTCTCTCGTGCGGCCACCACTTCTCCCTCTTCCTTCGCCATAATATCCGGAGAACTTGAATTTGGTTTCTGTGGAGTTTTTTTTTTTTTTTTTTTTTGAGCACTTCAGGGTCCTGATTTTTGTGGAGTTTTTTTGAAAATGCTTCATTTTTTTTGGTAAGTGGGTGAAGAGGGAATGTTCGTCATCAATGTTTACTTATCTCTCTTTAATTTGGAGTTATATATACTATGTGAGTAGTCTAATTGGGGAGTAATAATTGATATAAAGCCTACTAAAAATTCTGTTGCTATCTATGAAGATTAGAGAGGGGGAAGTGTTGGTTCTATTTTTGAGATCGGGTATGCGTTGATAATCGAGCCGATAAATATATGTACGTGAATGTTTTTGACGGGTTTAAAGTAAAACTAAATTGGGTGCCAGTGGGAGGACAACCATGAGGTGCTGGCGATGGCGCTGGTGGAGGTACTGGTGGGGAAGGAGGGGGTTACATGGTGACTGACTGACTGTTATGGTTGGGGTGGGTTACTTGGTATGTGGTGAAGAAAGGTTAATGGATTACCTAAGGGCAAAACAGTCTTTTCATGTCTTTTTGTGAGATTTAGTATTAAGTTTGAAAGAAAATAGGATTTTAGGTATAAGTTTAAAAAAAATATCTTAGGTATAAGTTTTGAAAAGTGGTGTTATACCAGGTATAAGTTATCAATTTACCCTATCAGTTACATAGTGTTAGGTGGTTAATTCATTAGTTAATAATATATTATTTTTTTAGTCAGATTCGAAAAGGGCAACTTATAGTACCCCAAAATTTACAAAGCAAGCAAGTCGAATAAGTTGCACAGAAGCCCGACTAGTAAATCTAGTGCAACAAAGCGAAACTTAAAGGTTACATAAACATGAATTAAAATTAAAATTACAACAAAGTAAACTCAAATAACGAGGGTAGGATGATGAAGAAAAGATTAACCACGAACAACCTGTTCCATGTCATCAGCAATACTAACAATTCCAATATGCCAACGGGACGAACTAGGTGCACTTACGCCACAAGAGCATAGAAAGAAAAAGGGGAAGAACGAGCCGAACAAGCTTGTCTTTAGCGGAGAAGATTCTCCTACACCGTGGTGATGACCCCAACAGTCCAAAGACCAACAACCCAAGGGATCGAGTAGCCTGATAAGAAGGACTAGAGAGCTCACTTCAACCAATCTCCAAGCCAGGAACTTACACCTTAGGGAACGACCCCATAGATCATAGGTCTAACGGATCAAACCATCAAAACCATTTATTAGATAAAGTAAGTCCGTAAAGTGATGGCAACTAACCCAAGAACAACAGAAAAATCTCTTATACAAGGAGATTATTCTGAAAAACAAGCAAGACATTAAAATAAAAAGAGAGGACATAAGATTAAGAAAGATACCACCACCTCCAAACCACCCCACTCCACCGAGAAAACTCGACAACTACCTATTCAATTACTCACAAACTGAAACGAAACAACAGAATCCGCATAACATCTCTCCACTAAAGACCAACGATAAAATCTAACCATCCCCAAAGACCATCAAAAGATCCCCGACACCAACAACAACAAAGAAGGCAAGAAAGACCTTCCAAACAAGGAACACCATCGGAAAGCACAGACCTCGACATATCACCGATAACACACAAGCATGCAAACCAAACCAGAGAATGATAGGTCAACAACGCAAACTCACACCTGAGACACCAAGACATCTGATCCGATATACGGGGGAAGGGGGCAAAGAGAAGGGGAACGCCATATTGGATCAGAATGAGACCTGACCCATAAGCATAACTGACAACAACAAACCCCAACAAGGGGAGAGACCATATCACACATCCGGGGGAGGTGGGGGAGAGAGGAAGGGAGACACCTCCCTTGTTGTATGCACGATTACCGATGACCAAAGTTGACCCCGACAGAAGAAAACAAGAGGAAGGCAGACCACCCGTTAAACCAGCAAAGGAAGATCAGGGATAGAGATAGTAGAGGGAAAGCGATTAATCGCACAAATTAGATGGAGAGATGAACAAACAGTAAAACTAATTAAGATCAGAGTTTGTGAGCATGGTCACCGGAGAAATGCTTGAAAACGGTCCCTTCTCCGGCGACCGAATAGGCAGTGGCAAGGTACGGTGAGAGATAGGCGAAAGAGGGAGGTGATAACAAAGTTTAATTTGGAGGTTTTCTTTTAGAGAGAAGAGGGAGAATTTTAAAGAGAGAAGTAAGGCTTTTTTGTTGGTTAAAGTTGTTCCTCATTAGTTAATAAGTTAAGTACTTGTTTATATTCAAACACTAGCTACTAAATGATTACTTTATAAAAACAAGAGTTAGCTTAAGTGGTAAGAGCTCTTTTTACCCAATCATAAAGTTCGGGGTTCGAATTTTACCCGCGACATAATGCATTCATTTGAACAAAAATAATAATAATAATAATAATAATAATAATAATAATAATAATTACTTTTATTTATAAAAAAAACCGGCTCATATTATTAAGATTGACTTACTTACTCTTGGGTTAGGGAGGCATTTGACAATGAGAAAACTTTTTACTTTAGAAACAGGTGGGATTAGGGTAACATAGTAATTTAGAAATGTTGTATGTGACTAAAAATAAAAACGTAAAGAATTAAATAAAACAGTCTAAAATAAGATTCGTACAAGAATTTAATGGAACATAGGAAGTATGGATATGGTCGGTAATAATTTGTGCTGGATAACTAACGGAGGAAAAGAATCTAGACGCCCTGCGGCAATCGAATGAATGAGCAATAATTTGCTTGTGCTTTTTGTACTTCAATGATTTAAGTTTTTCTATAAGCTATAATGTAATTTGTCAAATTTAAATACATTTCGGAGGCATCTGGAGTATTGTGAAATTGAAATAAGGAATTATTACGGTTATTTAGAGATTGAGACTTTTTTTAGGTAAAAATTAGTTTTGTACCCGCGAAAATCGCGGACTTGTTCTATTTGTCCCATTTATTTGCTTTTGTTGACGTCCATCTTTAACTAAAATATAAAATATTTTTTTTTATCGCGAATAAGCTATAAACCAAACATTTGTAAATATTTACTTCTTTTACATTATTTTTCATGATCATAGTAATATATATAGAAGTTTTAATTTGATTTTATTTTCATATATTTTAATACATGTTAATATTATTCATGAATATTTTGTAGTCAACAATTTAATGTAGCTAATTTTATAACTATAAATGTCTGCTTAAATTTTTTATGTATTTATGATGTACGTCATAAATAATTAAGCTAAAAACGACTGCGTCGTTAGGTCGATAAACAAAGCACTCCAAGATCGCGGTTACATATCTGATAGGTTTTTTTAAGAAAGTTAAATAGATACTATTAATTTAACTTTTCCTCAAAATCTATACTTTTTATCAGAAATATACATGTAAAATAGAGAATCTCGCCGATGATGAATGGTGATGCTTTGTAAGCCAACTAAAAGAGTAAAAAATATGTTTTCGTTTTCACATTTAGATCCAAACATGTAATCTCCACTTTTTAATAGCCTCCTCACAATCAATAATCTGCAAATTGAGATAGTTAAAATTAAAATAAATAAGCATCATCTTAATTACAAAACTAACTATACAACTTATTAAACGTTTAAAATTTTAAAATCTTAAAAGATAGAAATATGGAGTACTTTTAAGAAGACTATGAATCACATGCATATATACACCTTATTTTTCACTTTTTCGCAAGTGTGCTAATTACAATATTTAAGATGGTTTTGAAATAAATCAAAAGTAACAATATGAGAAATTGTGAAGCTTTATAATCCAAGTTATTGGATTTTTCATTTACCACATATAAGACCTTTTAGCTACTATCTTTATTACTAATCCCCCTACTACTAAGAGAATAAAAGTTCTCTAAAATTTTCCCGCTCAAATGAAATGCTCTATGATTGGTCATCACTCATCACAATATATCACTCCTCACAATATATCATAATTATATCATATTAATAATTTGCCATAAATAGGAGATACTACTACTAATTTTTAATTTGTAAACACACATTAATGAGATATTTTGATTTTCTTATACATGTGTCATTGCATTAATAATACGTATGAGACAAAATATATTGCACAATTTTATTGTATAATTAAGTCATTACTTAAAGTTATTCTTTTGGTAAATGTAATCGTATAATAATATACTCCCTAATGTATTTAATGTCTTCCTACATTATTATCTAAAAAGACGCGCATTTGCGCGGGATCTACACTAGTGAGGAATTATATGGATAAATTTTACGATTTAAAATTTAAATAATGAGAGTAAATTCTTAATTTATTTTTTTAATTTAGTACATGATCTTATGGTTTCCACTAAAAATATTATTAGTAGCTTTATAATCCAAATAATTAGGCTTTTTATTTACTATATATAAGACCTTTTAACTACTATCTCTATGGTTAATGAAGAGTTAGGTGGACAAATTGTACGATTTAAATGATAAGAGCAAATTGTTAATTAATTTTTATAATTTAAATCATGATCGGTATTATGATTTCCATCAAAAAACATTTGTAAATCTTATGAAGAATTTTAATAAATAAGTCTGATGTAGCCTTAATATTAACCAATATAAAAATGACATGTGAATTAAAATTAGATGTTTTAAGTAGCCTATTAACTATATTGTATTTTTTGTTTTACAAAAACAAAGTTATAAAAAAAACAATTTACTAAGATCCTCTAAATTCGAATTAAAAACTAAAAATGTTTTGTTTTTATATCAAGTGAGACAATTACGTACCAAATAAGTTTTCATATCATTAGAACATGGTTCAAGGACGGATATCAAGTTTTTGTTCAACTAAATCCTTCTGTTGCCTATACATTTTCCATGTAGTTTTTTTTTTAGCACACTATGTTAATATTATGAGAAGACAAAGGAAGCATCACCTACAAAAATTGAATAAGAAACAAACATACATTTAACGATAATTCAATTAATCTTGTAAAAAAGGTTTACATAAAGATAGTATAAAATAAATCTACCACAAAGCGATATTAGTGGATAAATTACAAAAAACTGTGCATTTTACAATAAGCTTATATAAATTACACAAATAAAACTCGTAGAACATACCTTATGTATAACGTAATTAACTGCACAATCCAACTTTGCAATAATAAGAAAATTGTACCATTCCATCTGCAAAAATAAATAAAGGTGAGAAATACAAATTGACATCAATAAAAGTTATTTAAACACTACCAAATAAGACACAAATCTTATGTATGATATAACTTTATTTTTTTTACAAATACAAATGATTAATAAAAATTATATGCAATGGAAAGTTTCAATAACATATGAATATGCCAAAAAGTTAGAAAAAGGGGTAAAAAATAAAAATGCTTATTTTAAAGACTTTACTTATATTAACTTAGCATCAAATAGGAGTTAAATTTTAGGGAGAGAAATGAATCATCAAAAAGGAAAAGGAAGAGCTAAAGAGAAAATGAAGGGTTAGAGATAAATAAGGGGTCATAAACGTGATAATAAGTATTCTATCTTAATTCTATGAATGAATATTATTAATTAGTCGCATATTATCAAATGAAAGTTTCTTAGTGATTCTACGCTGTCGCATGTCTTATACATATGCTCAAGGTAGCCTTTTTATATTAGGGTTATTTCATAACAATAATCCATCCTATTGGTGGTCTGCAATAATCACTCCATCCTATCAATAATCCCAATTAAATCCAACCTAAACATCATACCTTCTAATAACGAACCAACTGATATTTTGTGGTGTTTATGTGTATCAAATAAACCAAGTTCTAGATTCATAACTTGAAAATATTACACATAAACTTTAGATATACCAGCTAGGTTGTCCAAAAACTATCAAATATTGCAATATAAACTTAAAAAAATATCATCTGGTTCGTTATTAGAAGGTATGGTGCTTAGGATGGATTTAATTGGGATTATTGATAGGATGAAGTGATTGTTGCAGACCACCAATAGGATGGATTATTGTTATGAAATAACCCTTTATATTATTGTATAGATATGACATGTAGATTATGATAGGTAATTTAGCATGCCTTTAAGTTAGATATATAGATTTTATATTTAGATTATAGAGTTATTGATTTTACATACATAAATATGGAGCAAGGAGAAACGTAATGTAAAAGGTTTGCATGAGAGTGGTTTATAAATTATCTTATGAAATTAAAATAACACATATATAGTTGATGGTTGATAGTTTGGCTTACATTTTAATTATATTTATAGACTATTATTATTATTATTATTATTATTATTTTATATAAAAGGATGCGCGCAGCTTTCATTAAAAGAAAAATAAAAGTTTACATGAAATTGGTGGGGAGCCGAGAGACAATCTGGGCTCCCACACCTTTAGCAATAGAAAAGCTAAGTCTAGTAAAAATGTAAGCAGCCACCCGGGCCCCCGCATCCTGAGATACCGAGAATTTTTGGATCCGCTTGAGCAAGGCAACAGCATCAGAACTCAGCTCCCCAAGTGAAGAGAAAGAGAAAGGAAGGAAACCATAACCCGCTACCGCGCACAAATCCCCATACTTAGCACACTTTCGTTGAGCAGCATCAGTGACAACCTGGTCAGGCACAAAATCCGTCATCCCAGTCTGAGTCAAAGGAGAAGAACCTGTCAAGTCAACGCACACATCACGCCCCCTGTCCCAAGAATAATGCAATAAATCCGCAGGACGAAGAGAGCCACCATGTCCATCAACCAAACCGATATTATTATTATTATTATTATTATTATTATTATTATTATTATTATTATTATTATTATTATTATTATTATTATTATTATTATTATTATTATTATTATTATTATTATTATTATTATTATTATTATTAAATCCACTTTGCATGAGAGTGATTTAAAAATTATCCTATGAAATTAAAATTATTAAAATTTAGTTTTTTACCATTAATTATGATATTAACCTTTAAATGTGGAATTGATAATTTTTTTTTCATGTGTACTACTATGCTAGTATTTCCACGTGGACTATGGCCCTGTTCTTTCTGGCTTATTTTCAGCCTATTTCGATTCGATTCACTCGATTCGATTGATTCGGCTCGATTGATTGATTGGCTCCATTCGATTGATTCGATTGATTCACTCCATTCGATTCGATTCGGCTCACTCACTTCATTGATTGATTGACTCCATTAAGTTCAGCTCATTTCAGCCTTACTCATCTTAAATTTAATAGTTATTATTAGTTTTGTTATCAATAATACTATTTTTTTAATATTATTCTTTATTATTATTATTATTATTATTATTATTATTATTATTATAGTGTTAATAATAATGTTATTAATAATTTATTTATTTATTATTATTATTATGAATATTATTATTAAAATGAATAATATTGTTGTTGTTGTTGTTAAAATGAATAATAATGTTAATAATGTTAATAATAATATTATTTATTATTATTGTTGTTGTTATTATTATTATTATTATTATTATTATTATTATTATTATTATTATTATTATTATTATTATTATTATTATTAGTATTGTTGTTGTTGTTGTTATAATTATTGGTATTATTATTATTAAAATTAATAACATTTATTATTAATATTATTGATGGGGCACGCAAACCGACTTGACCAAAGAGCCAATACGGGGTCATACAAGTCAACACGCTTGCCAACATGGTTACGGATTCACTTGATACTCTACGAATCACGAATTGTTAAAAGCGAATTCTATCAATCGATTCACGAAAATACATATAACACATTTTCTATAAGCGAATCGCGAATCGATAAGGCGTATTCATAGCGAATATGGTAACTATGCTTTTGACCATCATTTGAGGTACACATAGAAATCTATAAATACCTCATTATTCACCCATCAATGGTAAAATACTTATCACCAACAACTTCCTCTCTCTAGAAGTAAGACTATTCGAGCTACTATGAGAGGGCACGGAAACCTTAGCTTCAAGCAAGGTCCCAACTATCCAACAAGATCGTAAGGCATCGGAGAAGGACCTATTGCGAACCCTCTGAGGCCCTATTTGTTACGCGTGGAAGATCCATCCGGAGAGAGCAAGCATAGGTTCGAGGTGCCATCGTCTGAGAGGAGCGCGTTGACCCGACCCGGATTCGAGCAACGCTTACTTGAGTGTTTTTATTCGAAACAATTATTTTTACTAATATCATTATTAATATTGACATTATTATTTATTATTGTTATTAGGAATATTATTAGTAAAAAATTACTAGTTTTTCATTATTATAATTTATGATTATTCATATACTCCTCCCTCTATTCCGGTCAATTGTTGTCCTTTGGTTTTGGCACAAAGACCAAGGAAAGAGGAGTGGCCAATTATAAAATGACAAGCGGACCAAATTGAGTGTGAATGATCAAATTGTTCATCAAGTTCATTCTCAAAATAGAAAGGACAATAATTGAATGAGACACCCCAAAATGGAATAGGACAACAAATTACCGGGACAGAGGGAGTATAATATTATAATTTTTTTCTTAAAAATATTAATTTTAGTATAAATAGTATTATACTATGATGATTATTATTATTATTATTATTATTATTATTATAGTTGATAATAACAATAATATTAAATATTATTATTATTATTATTAATATGATTATTTGATTGATTATTTCAATTGACTTTATTGATTCGATTCGATTGATTCACTCTATTCGATTCGATTCAGTCAGCTCACTCCATTGATTGATTGATTGATTGACTCCATTGATTCGATTATTTCAGTTGATTGATTCACTCCATTCGATTGATTGATTGATTCACTCTAAAAAGCCAGAAAGAACAGGGCCTATATTTTGCCACGTCACAAATAATTGTTGTCATGTCACATTTGTCTACGTGGCATTTAATGTCTAGCCTTTTAATAATATTTATAGATAGATGTATCCATACTGCCATTGTTAGATTATGTTCATTTCCGTTAAATTTCAGTTCACTCCAGTTCAACTCAGGCCCTGTTCTTTCGGCTTTTTAGCCGAATCAATCGAATCAATCGAATGGAGTGAATCGAATCGAATCGAGCTGAATCGAATCGAATGGAGCGAATGAATCGAATCGAAATGGAGAGAGTGAATCGAATCAATGAATCGAATGGAGTTGAACTGAACTTAACTAAGCTGATTAGAGCTGAATTGAACTGAAATAATATTAATATTAATATTAATACTAAATATAATAAATAATAATAATAATAATAATAATAATAATTATTATTATTATTATTATTATTATTATTATTATTATTATAGGTATTAATATTATTATTATTATAATTATAATTATTATAATTATTACTATTATTATTATTATTATTATTATTATTATTATTATTAGAAGAAGAAGAAGAAGAAGAAGAAGAAGAAGAAGAAGAAGAACATTAATAATAATAATAATAATAATAATAATAATAATAATAATAATAATAATAATAATAATAATAATAATAATAATAATAATAATAATAATAATAATAATAATAATAATAATAATAATAATAATAATAATAATAATAATTAAACTAATTTGAGTGATTAACTAGGTAGCCACCATGAACCACGGTTTGCCATCAATCTAATTAGGTGAAATAATGGAGCACCTTGCTAGATTGATGTTCAAAGTCTAGTCGTTTATCATCCTAATTTGACAGATTGGGTAACCACCACAAAGCACCAACAATCCTAATTTAATTAATTAGATAAATAAAAATCGACAGACTCTAATTTCATCTTTAACAAATAAATAAAATTTGGTTGATTAATTAAAACTCAACAAATAATATTAATAATTGATAACAAGTAAATTAATTGATTATTTTAAAAATTAGAATTCATCTTGTAAGTTTTAATTCATTTGAGCAATTAAATTAAGTTTTAGGGAAAAATATTGATTTAAGAGTTCACTTGGTTCAGTTTGAGGTGAAAAGGGTACAGAATAGAACGTTATGAAAAAGTGTGTGTGAAAGAGTAAAGTTCGTATATGAAAAAATAATTAGGTATTAATAATAGTAATATTAAAATTAACAATGTTATTAATAATATTATTATTAATTAATATTCATATTCATATTAATAATAATAATAATAATAGTAATAGTATTAATTATATTAATATGAATATTATTGATTTTAATAACCATAATATTCATAATAATAACAATAATGAGGATGATTAATTAATAATAAATTAATGATGATGATGATGATGATGATAATAATAATAATAATAATAATAATAATAATAATAATAATAATAATAATAATAATAATAATAATAATAATAATAATAATAATAATAATAATAATAATAATAATAACAATAAAAATAATAACAAATAAATAAATAAAAATAATAAATAATAATAAAATAATAAAATAATAAAATATTAATATTAATATTAATATTAATATTAATATAATATTAATAAAAACTATTAAGTTTAAGAATCGCAAAATTGAAATTGGCTGAATTTAGTGGAGCTGAACTGAAGTGAGGTGAGTCAATCGAATGGAGTGAATGAGCTGGATGAATCAATAGAGTGAATCGAATCAATTGAATGAATCGAATCGAATCGAATAGAGTGAATCAATCGAATCGAATCGAATAATCGAATCGAATCAATAGAGTGAATTTGAATCAAGTGAGTGAAAATAAGCCTTTAAAGAACAGGCCTCGATTTCATTGATTCAATTCAATTCAACTTAACTTCATTCAGTTCAATTCATTCCAACTCCATTCATTTAAGTCTAGCTCCATTAAATTCAACTCATTTCAGCTATACTCATCTTAAACTTAATAATATTTATTATTAATATTGTTATCCATAATACTATTATTATATTTGTTTTGGTGAAAATACAATCAAGTTAGCGTTGCTGGAATCTAAGCCGGGTCAACGCGCTCCTTGGATGGTACTTCGGGTCAATGCCCGCTTTTTTCAGATGGTTCTTGCACACATAGCAAACATGGCCTAGAGGGCTTTCCACTAAGTCCCTCTAAGTCAATACGGTAGTGGTGGATAGGCAAGACCTTGCTTGAGGCTAAGATCACGGTGCTCTATCTTAGTAGCTTGGAGAGAGGTTATTATCAGTTAAAAGTGCTTACCAATTACCATTGATTGGTGAATAGCGGGGTATTTATAGGGTTTCATGCGTACCTTATATGGTGACTTGGCAGAATCGAGGGATTATGCAGCCGATCATAACTAGATATCTGACCTGCAGGATCAAGGCGGTAGCTAATCGACCTTAAAGAACCTTTTTGACGTGCAACATATGTGAAATAGTGCAGCCCGTATGATTTGGCTGAGGAGAAAGCCTGTGTGGAGCATTTGGTGCGAATCTTTGTTGTGACGAGCTATCATTGAGGCTTGTCAGGTAGCCTTGGTGAGTCACACGATATTGAATATCCTTCATTATCAAAGTTGGATTGAGAGATGCATTACTGAAGGCAATGCCATTTCCATAAACCTACATCGATGCTAGTATAAAAATAAAAGGAAATAGTTCAGTGAAAGGTGATCTGATTTGTGTACGATGGATAACATGTCCCAAAACCATGCATCAAATCTAGTCATCCAATTTGCAATACTATTCAAGCCTAGTTGACCGTTCTTCCAAATTCTCAACGAAATCTCACATTTATGGAATAGATGATCTGGGGTCTCAGGGTGACCCATGCTTCTTACCCATTGAATTATTACCGTTTAGTACGACACGAGATTGGCATGGCCCAGCACGACACGATATGCGAAGTTTGAGAAAGAAAACCTTGCTTAACTCAAATACGACAGACTTGATTGGGCACGTCCAAAATACAAAGTAATAAAGCCCAAGTAGTAGAATTGCTTAGGCACCCGCACGGCACAACACAACACAACACGACACGTTGTGGGATGTGGGTCGTGCCTGGATCACCGTTTCATTACATCGGCACCAAACGAAGCCCATTTTAGTGGGTCTGGGTCATGTCATTTTCTGCTCCAAACACGGTGGACCGACACGAGTCACAACCCACTCCCATCTCTATCGATTACCGATATACTCCTTCCATTCAACTCCATTTTGCAAGTATTCCTTTCTTCGTCCATTCAACTCCATTTTACATGTTTCCTTATTTGGCTAAGAAAAATTATCATTTTATCCTTATAGAAAATCTATACTTACAAAAAATGTCATCCATACTCCACACTAATTCATCATAAAACCCCACCTTTATATTTTTTTAAATATTTTTAACCTCTCCATTCTCTTTCCTATGTACTTTTAATAGTTTTTGGGTTTTTCTACCGTGTACCCTCCAACTTTTTAATTTTCTATCGTGTACCCCTATTTTTTCCAGATTATATGTGGTACCCTTAAGCTTCATTAACTACTCTAAACCGTGACCTAATGTCACTTGGCTATTAAGTTGATGACAATTCCGTCAACTTCAGTGTTGACCTGGCATCCCCTTTGCTGACTTGGATATTACACCTCAAAGCCCCATTATATTAAACAAACCCCTTTCAATTATTACAATTATTACGATCAAAACCCCTTAAACTTCCCCTGTTCTCCTCATATACTCAAACACTTCAATTCCACAAAACCCTAATAATATATTCTCTCTCTAAAACGGCAGAAATATTCATCAAAATCATTCACCATCGCTGTTCATCTCCAGGTATGTGATCATTCTAACTCATATATCAGTTGTTTATATTAAGTTGGTGAGAATGTGATTAGAATGTAAAAGGATGCATCTTTTCCCTAAGATTATGTATTATATATGTTTGTTTTTAATCGATTAGTAAAGCTGCAATCTTTTTTACTAGATTAAGCAGTATTACTTAGGTTTATGTAGATTATTAGTATGAAAACCAGTTTGATCGTTTGTCTATTATATGCACTGTCTATATGTTAAAGTAGCATGATTTTGTGTTAGTGATTTTTAATTGCAGAATGGAGAGGGTTGTACTGAAAATGCGTTTTAGAGGTGACTATGTTGATGTCATAGTAGATGACACTGACAAATGTTTGTTAATCGATGTGGTTAATGATCTCCTTGATGAGGCTAAGAAGCATAATGTTCCTCTACCTAGACACCCATCATTAGGATATAGCTATAAGATGAAAAATCATGTGTTAAAGGATGATAAGACACTCATGGAAATGTTTAGTAGGCTAGAAGGGAGGAAGGAGATTGATATTTGGATTGGGTGTGATACTACACCATCACATGTTCTCACTTTGGCTAGGAATCTAAGGGAAAGCCAAGAAGGTGTTTCCAAGGATAAAGAAGTTGTAAGGATTGTTGCTGATAGGCCTTTTAAGGAAAAATTACAGATTAGGAGACCTCAAAAGCAGTTTACAGGTGTTCCTGTTTTGGTTGCTCGTGAAGCAATCCCCACTGAAGATGTTTTTTCATCATTGTCTCCAAGGAGAAGTGTCACATTAACCCCAAATGAAAGTATTACATCTCCAGAAAAAATTCTCTCTCAAGAACCAAATCTCTCTCAAACTGAAATTATAACTTCATCCTTGTCCCTAAGGAGAAGTCTGAGATTAAACCAAAACCTCTCAATTCCCTCTCAATCTACTCAAAATCCTCAAAAATCTCAAATACAGAATTCATGTCAAACCCAAGTATCTCAGAACAGATTTAAAATGCCAAAAGCAACAGCTAAGAAGAGAGGAATTTATGTTCCTAAAAGCTCACCATCAGTAGAAGTAAATGAAAGAAGAAGTACTAGGTTATCAACAAGGGGTAAGACATTTCATATGGAAGTTGTTGATCACTCTGACTCTGAAACTGATGTTAGTTTTGAGCCATCTGATGATGATGACATAGTTGAGGATGATGCCCATATGACTGACTTAGAAGAGGAGGATCATACTATACTGACTTCTCTTGATTATATTGATGATGGTTATAATCCATATGAAAACAATGAATGGGTAACTGATAAGGATGGGTACTCTACCAAACTTTTGGAGAATGGTGAAGTATATGACACCCAAGACTTTGGTGCAATAAAGATCAGACCTTGGATGTTGTTCATGGATAAAGAACACTTTAAGGATGTCCTAAAAGAATAATGTATACAAGAGGGGTTCTATGTTGTTGTGGTGAAGGCAGATAGCAAGAGATACACTGCAGAATGTGCAACTTTAAATTGTGATTGGAGGATTCATGCTAGTGTCCTTCCTGATGGTATTACTTGGGCAATCAAGAATATTAGAAGCCCAGGACACGGTTGTGCTGGTGTGAGAGATCATAATCCTATGGCAACTTCTGATTGGGTTGCAAAGAAATTGTTGCCTGATATTAGGGTAAATACTAGCATAATAGGGAAGTCAATTCAAGATTTACTTTTGGAAAGGTATGGCTTAAAAATGAAGACATCTACTATATATAAGATGAAGGATTTAGCATTGAAAGAAATTAATGGTGGTCATGATGAGTCCTACAAATTCTTGCCAGCTTATTGTGAAATGATCAAAAAAACTAATCCTGGAAGCTATGCTCATTGCACTTGTGTAACACCCCCATTTATTTAAGGGCCTGGACTAGGACTCCTTAGATAAAGAAGGGTGTTACCATCTCGGAAACCCGAGGCAGTAGATAACAAAGGAAAAATAAACAGTACTTTAAATAGAAAGTTATAAATGTTTACAACTCAAATGGAACATGTCTCAAAAAGCGAAAATAAGTCGATAGCTAAACTGAAATAAAAATGGGCTAGCTTTAAGTCAGGTGATCCATGCTCGCTCCCCGCCCACTCAGTATGTCTCAACAACTGTCAATCTGCTCCCAGAAGTGGATCATCACGGGCGTACACGAATACACAGGGTCAACCGCGAGGTTGAGTAGGTAATACGATATAATAAAGAATGCAATGATATGATCCTTCAATCTCAACTCCATCACACACATCCCCGGAACGCCCAGCCATACCAATCCCCGGCAGACTATATCAATTGACCGTCGTCGATATACCAGCTCGTAGCTGAGCACACCAGGGCAAGTCCTACAGAACCCGCCTGGGCCTTAATCGCAATAATCTCATCTCCTCCAACTCCAACTCCGATGCAAATGCAATGTATGAAACGTATGAAACAATAATGCTCAACAAGATAAATAAGATAATCAGATATGTCATATAATCACCGAACATGCCAACTCTTTATAATCGTAAGAACTCAATCAGTGTATTCCCCTACCTCGATCTGCAGTCAAATAGTCGGTGCTCGTAATATTCCACAACAAACTCGCCCTCTCGATATATAGTAATAAGAATTTAATCCAGCAGCTCAGAAATACTCGACTCGGAAATCACCACCTAATATTAATAGCATACGATTACTAAACCGACAAGAAACTTAACCCATTTGATCAATTAATCATGCACCTAAACAAGACTCATCATAACTCAATAGAAACCTTAACTTATAGGGCAAATTCGACTTTTCTTATTTTCCAGAACCGGACAGACTTGCTATAAAATACATAACTAATTCTAGGAAAATTAAATCGATGCGAGGCCAATTGGGTTGGAACCATAACACTCTAATCTACAGTTCTTATCTCATATACTTTTACCAAATCCAAACATATCGATGGTTTCAAGACTGATTTCCAAAGGCTGACATAATTCGTCGCATAAAAAGTAAAGACTCATAAAACGAGTTTGACAAATGATTTTTAAGTAAAACCAACGCCTAACTCATCTAAACTCTTTAAATTAAATATATGAAAAAGACCCAGCACCAACTCAATATCTAAATTATGTTTTAGAAGTAATCTTCTAGCCTCTACTGATTCGCGGACTTTTTAGATAGACGTTCACAAATAATTTATTCAGGAAAAACTACACGGTGAAATGCTACCAATTTTCACAGGCATAAACTAGGCTTGGAATAAATATGAGTCTATTCTTTAACTTTTTGCATTCGATGACTCTAAGACAGGTAAAACACTCAAATAACACAGATCAACGAATCTGTAAATTGCTGTAACTATTTTATTCATTTATCTCATACAATTTATAATCAAAAACCCCCAAACCAATTTCTAGGGTTACAAAATTATTCCAATACTACTATAATTATGCTAATAATTGACTAAAGAGGTAATAGGATAGTCTACTTACGAAATAGGATGAGAATAGGCTGAGGAATCGCCTCGCAAAGCCTCACGAGTTCTTCACACACGGCTCCCTCTTCTCTCTTTTCTCTCTTTTCTCTCTTTTCTCATGGTTAAAGTGAATATGGTGATAGGGAGATTAGGGTTTGGTTAGATGAGTTATACGTATAGAATAGGTGCTATTAAGACGATACGGGCCTAGCCTAGTTAGATTAATTAAAACCCGAGTCACGTAGTTACCGAGTCACAAATACACTACACGACCCAGCTGGTAACTCGGCCTAATATAATATCATATTAAAATACCGGGTATTACAACTTGGGTGTACATGGACACTCCAGAACGTCTGCCACAATTTAAAAGCATCTTTATATCATTCAATGCACAAATCCAGGGGGTAATAGCTGTTTGTAGAAGCCTAATTGGTGTTGATGGAACACATTTGAAGGGTAATCATGGGGGTGTGCTCTTAACTGCAGTGGCACTTGATGGAAACAATGAGATTTTTCCTTTGGCAGTTTCTGTTGTAGAATATGAGAATAAGGATAGTTTGTGGGAAATCATCTGTATACTTCCCTTAAACTAGAGGGATTATAACGAATTTAACAATGATGATCAATGGTCATAAACAAAATACATAAACAAAATATAAAGGATTTAGAATTAACCTTCGGTCCTAGCAAAATTGGCCTAAGAACAATATCAAAATTGATATTCGCCTATTAGTTGCACCCAAGACGATATGAGATATGCCCCTTGATTATGCTAGAAATCGATCTAAAATTTTCTGTAAAATTTAGTTGTTTTTGTGTTTTTTCTGATGAGAGAGAGGAGGCAAGGTCAAGAAAAAGCATTAGGTTAGAAATAATTCTCTCCCTTTCTTTTTATACAGACCGAAACTTGGAGTCAATTAGGAAAGAAAAATCCTTCCTAAGTTTCGGCCAAACTTACCGAAATAAGGAGTATCTCCTCCTTATTTTTGGTATTTCCAAAAATATATAATATGTGTTGAATTGTCATCTAGTGAGGATCAAACCCAAGACCTCTTGGTTTGTGTACCCTCACTATTACCACCATGACACATTCATCTTGTTGATATTAAATATAACTGATTATATTTAATTACGAATTAACAGATTAATTCGTTCAAGCTAACATTATATACATTTAATTAAATATAACTTATTATATTTAATTTACGAATTGACAGTTAATTCGTCTCAACTAATATTATTTAATTTTCATTAAATAATTATCTCATCAACACATTGACTAAGTTTTTAGTCATTTTGGGCATCAATGTGATTATATTTCTATAACCACATTTCTCAAACACATCCTATAGGTGTGACCTTTAGGGACCAGTTGATCACCGCCATCTGTATGATAATAACGTCAAACTTTCTAGCAAGCCAACCGTTATTAGGTAAACGTTAATCAACTGATTAAATATACAAAGTATACCCTTGTGAACCTGTAAGAGATTTACAAATGTTATCACACTAATTTGTGGAGGACACAAGCTCCAACAAACTCCCACTCGTCCTCACAAGTGTATGTGCGATAACCGATTCTCATATCCTTTAAAATTTCTCCCACTCAATGTAAAACAATTTGCAAATCTGAATTCACAAAAGTCGTAATTTACAAGCCATCAGTATCAAGAGTGGTTTTCCCGACTAGAGAGTAACTTAACTGATAAACGAATCAACATTCGAGCATGGCCATGCATTTCAGTTACAGCTCCTCGAGTGGCCCTGAGAAATAACTATACCTGATAAGGGTTGGATATTTTCCTCAACTCGAATCCTGCAGATGTAAGCGCAGTATGAAATGACCTAGAAAAAATCTACTTAGCCTCCAGTTACGGCAGACCGTGAGAAAGAAACCAAAGTCACCCAAAAACTGCCTTAATCTCAAGAGACAGTCGATAGTTAAAAGAATCGACTCTAGGAACACAATGGATGTCCTATCCACGACCTGGCACCGAATGTTATTAAACATTTAGGACTCCATTACGTTGTCACAAAAATTTGTCCTACGACGTATCGTCATAATCTCGTATCTGTGATCGATCAGTCAACCGTTTGACTTATGGCTCGTTGAACCCACCATCAATCGACTGCACAATATAATAGCCGGAGTTATCAGCTCACATTGGCGATTACGGACCAAAACAAATATAATGTAATTCAGTATACTTTGTGGCGTTCAATGTTGTCAGTACAATCCACAAGAAAAACAAAATATTATATATATAAAACGATGAAGTTATAAATAGTATATGAAAAAGATAATGTATCAAATCCATAATCAAGTACTATAACTCAGGAACATGTTTAATTCCCATGGAATTAACATGCCCTACATGCTTATCATAATTCAACGGTTTGGTGAGAGGATCCGCGATGTTATCATCCGTCGCAATCTTGTCAATCACTATCTCTTCTTGCTCCACGTAATCACGGATCAGGTGAGCTTTCCGAAGTACATGTCTAGATTTGTTGCTAGACTTTGGCTCCTTAGCCTGGAAGATGGCACCTCTATTGTCACAATAGATGGTGATCGGGTCATTCGAACTAGGAACTACCGAAAGCCCTTGTAAGAATTGACGCATCCATATCGCTTCCTTTGCTGCCTCCGAAGCAGCATAGTACTCGGATTCAGTAGTAGAATCTGCTACAACACGCTGTTTGGAACTCTTCCAGCTGACCGTAGCACCATTAAGAGTGAAGACGAACCCGGACTGAGATTTTGAATCATCTCGATCCGTTTGGAAGCTAGCATCTGCGTAACCGGTTGCGCATAGCTTGGTATCGCCTCCATAAGTCAATACCCAATCCTTAGTCCTCCGTAGGTACTTGAGGATATTTTTGACTGCTATCCAGTGTGTTTCACCTGGAGTCTTTTGGTACCGACTCGTCATACTTAATGCGTATGCCACGTCTGGACGTGTGCATATCATGGCATACATGATCGATCCTATTGCAGATGCATAAGGAACACGACTCATGCGCTCAATCCCTTCAGGCGTCGTGGGTGACTGAGACTTGCTCAACTGCATCCCAGTCATCATAGGAAGGTTCCCCTTCTTGGAGTTGGTCATGCTGAACCTCTCAAGAACCTTATCCAAATAAGACTCCTTACTAAGTGATAATGTCCGTCGTGATCTATCTCGGTAGATACGGATTCCCAAAATACGTTGTGCCTCACCCAGATCTTTCATCTGGAAATGGTTCTTCAACCATTCTTTAACCGAAGAAAGGAGAGGAATGGCATTCCCAATCAAGAGTATGTCATCGACATATAATATCAAGAATACAATCTTGCTCCCACTCGACTTGATATATAAGCATGGTTCCTCGACCGATCGAGTGAAACCATACTCTTTTATCACTTGGTCGAAACGATGATTCTAACTCCGAGAAGCTTGCTTAAGTCCACAAATGGAACGCTTAAGCTTGCATACTTTCTTAGGATGCTCAGGATCTATGAAACCTTCGGGTTGCACCATGTACAACTCTTCCTCCAAATAACCGTTTAAGAAGGCGGTTTTCACATCCATTTACCAAATTTCATAATCATGAAATGCGGCAATCGCTAAGATTATCCGAATGGAACGTAGCATGACTACAGGTGCAAAAATCTCATCATAATGCAATCCTTGCACTTGAGTGAAACCTTTTGCCACAAGTCGTGCCTTATAGATATCTGGTTGCGCGTCTACAGAACGCTTTATTTTGTAAAGCCATTTTGACTTTGTAGAGGTTTTACCTTATTAGGTAAATCAACTAGATCCCATACGTTATTCTCATACATGGAGTCCATCTCGGATTGCATGGCTTCAAGCCATAGCTTCGAGTCGGAATGCCATAGCACCTTTATAGGTTGCGGGTTCATTACTTTCTAGAAGTAAAACGTCATTCTCCTCGACCATACCAATGTATATCTGTCGGGAGGATGAGAGTCTCTACCCGACCTCCTAGGTTCCTCGGGAATATTAACCGTATCATCGTTGAAGGTACAGACTTCCTCCATCTGTTCCTCGGTTGTTGGTTCCGGGAATCTCCGACAGCTCGAAGGTTCTATTACTCGACTTGTTCTCGAGAAATTCTTTCTCTAAGAACGTCGCACTAGCCGCAACAAAAACTCGATGTTCGGTAGGCGAATAGAAGTAATGACCAAATGTTCCTTTTGGATAACCTATAAAGTATGTCTTGACCGATTGCGGGCCGAGCTTATCCTCGTGTCTCCACTTGACATAAGCCTCGCAGCCCCAAACCCGAATAAAGGACAAGTTGGGGACCGTTCCCTTCCACATTTCAAATGGAGTCTTGTCGACAGCTTTAGACGGACTTCGGTTAAGTATAAGAGCGGCTGACAAAAGAGCATAACCCCATAATGAATCAGGCACTACCGTGTGACTCATCATGGATCGAACCATATCAAGTAAGGTTCGATTTCTCCGTTCGGACACACCATTCAATTGAGGTGTTTCAGGTGGAGTTAACTGCAAAACGATTCCACAGTCTTTCAGGTGTTGATCAAACTCATTTGAAAGATATTCGCCACCCCGATCTGAACGGAGTGTTTTAATCTTTCTACCCAGTTGGTTTTGTACCCTATTCTGGTATTCCTTGAATTTCTCAAAGGACTCACTTTTATGCTTCATTAAGTAGACATATCCGTATCTACTCAAATCGTCCGTGAAAGTGATAAAATATCTATAGCCATCTCTAGCGGTAATTGACATAGGTCCACATACGTCCGTATGTATGAGTCCTAATAGGTCACTAGCGCGCATTCCAACACCTTTGAAGGAAATTCGAGTCAGCTTGCCAATGAGACATGATTCACACGTGCCATATGTAGAAAAATCGAATGCGGGAATAGTCCCATTATCGACGAGTTTCTTCACGCGTTTCTCATTTATGTGTCCCATTCGACAATGCCATAGATAGGTTTGATCTTTGTCACCAACCTTTAATTTCTTATTATTCATGTGTAATACTTCCGTGGTTTGATCTAAGATGTAAATTCCATTCATGGAACTGCTTTGCCATAAATCATTTCATTAAAAGAGAAAATACAACTATTATCCTTTATTGAAAATGCAAAACCGTCTTTAGCAAGTACGGAAACAGAAATAATATTCTTAGATAAACTGGGTACATAGTAACAGTTATTTAAAGATAACTCAAAACCACTAGGGAGTTGGATTACATATGTTCCCTTCGAGGCAAAGAACAACTCGTGCTCCATTTCGACTCGCAGTCCACATCACCTTTTTCGAGAGGTATGATGTTCTTTAGGCCCCGCAAATGATTACACAGATGAGAACCACAACCAGTATCTAGTACCCAAGTTCCGAACTTGCATGGTTAATCTCAATCATATGAATATAAGATGACATACCAACAGAACGACGCGGCTCGCCTTGATGTCCTCACGGTAGACGGGACAGTTCCTCCTCCAATGTCCAGTCTTGTGACAATGGTGGCACTCTATGTCATCGCCCTTGCTCTTTGTCTTGCCCTGTGAGCCACTAGTCTCACCAGGCGCACTCTTACCGTTTCCTGGCTCCTTAAACTTTAGCTTACCTACAGCTAGGTCGCCATGAGCCTTGCCCTTACCTTTACCTTTGTAAATCGTAAGAACATCCTGTTTCACGCTCCCACTCAATTTCATATCCTTCTCGGTCTGTACGAGAAGGGAGTGTAGCTCATGAGGACTCTTTTTCAAGTCATTCATATAGTAGTTCGCCCTGAAAAGGGCAAAACCATCGTGAAGAGAATGAAGCATTCGGTCAATGACAATGCTCTCACTGATTTTACAATTCAGTGCCTCCAGCTTCTCGACATTCTCAATCATGTGAAGAATGTGTGGGCTTAACCGATTGGCCCTTCTGGAGTTTCGCATCAAAGAAGCGACAGGTATGCTCATATGTAACGATTCTCGGTGCCTTTGAGAACTCGTTAGTGAGCGTGGTGAAAATCTTGTTTGCACCTTGGGCAATGAAGCGTCTCTGCAAATTGGTTTCCATCACAAAGATGAGTACGTTCTTTATCGCACCCGCTTCCATAACGAAATCACTATAAGCGAGTGACTCGCTGACTCCTGCATTTGGGCCTGGGTTGACCGGTATTAGCTCAGTTAAATACCTGAGCTTACCGTCGCGATGGCGACATTACGTAGTGCCGCCTCCCGATCCGCAAAATTGGACCCATCATTCTTCAGTCGAGTGGACTGATTCATTTGGTCCATGAACATTTTTAGCCAGGACGAACGATCTGGTGTGGCACTAGGCATTGGGATTGCGTTATTTCCAGCCATTTGTTGTAACAGTATTAGCGATAATAAACGTGTTCTACACTGCGAAAGAAGAATAAAATAATAAGCATGTGCATCGTTTTAATTTTTAGTCTAATGAGCTAATGTCATAACGCGAAGACTCAAAAAAAAAAACATTTATACAATTGACCTCCCTCAAGAATTATATAAATGACCCCAAGACTCAATTCTCTGTAAATTGATAAGCTAACATTTTAGCTAATTCTACCGTTAGAATTCTTGGTCGATAAATTTCTGTAAATTCTATCTATAGTCCATCATAATCACGAGAAACTCTTCGGACTATGATATTGAGGTAAACTAAGTCAACACAACTACTTACCCAACGTAGAAGGGGTCATATTAGGCCTACCGACGAAGAAGGGATTCATAGATGTATGCCCTTATAAAGACTAAACTCAATTTCCGTTTTAGAGGAAGATCCCATCAACTTTATTTAAATTCATTTTAAGTGAACTATAATCTAGCATGCGAGAATGATTAAACTAAGGTGATGGCTTAAAGACTGTGACATCTGCATGTCCATGAAAACTAACATACAACCTATATGAGTCAATTTTCATGCATTTTAGTAGTAGTAGGTAGTTTGGTTTTAGGCGGAATATGATGCAATTACTAACATGTGAATGAAAAGCAATAAAAATGAAAAGCGTAAAAAAAACAGTAAAAGTCCTAGTATGGCCTATCCTATCAAAATGAACAATAAATACAAGTTTGGAATCCATCCTTGGACCCGAGAAGCTTGTCTTGATGTTCCATCTTGATCCATGTAGCGGGAGTGAGCTTGAATCTTCATCTTTAGTCTTCTTTGAAATTACAATAAATAAAATTACATAATTGACCTATTAATTACATTCTAATTTCAAAAACCCAAAACTAAAATAAAGGAGATTCGAGATCTCATAATTACATAAGAAATTATGTTTCCTTCATTACGAAAACATAATTTGACTAAGGCCACACTAAGTATTACAAATTACAATCGATTGCAAAAATTAAATACGTAAATAAAATTCATTCATTCGATTCATTCAACAAAATTAAAAGCATCAACTAAAATAAATTAAACGTACATAATACAATACATTAGTTATGTTGATTAATTTATCCAAACCACCTATTTAAATTAAATTAAGTGACAATTCCGCAATTTAATCACATTAATTTCATACTTAATCCATATTAAACTTGTAATATGAATTATATCCGTCAAAATTTTAAACTACTTTAAAATAACTCGGTATCATTAAATTGTGAACCGATTCACAATAACTAATTGGCCAAAATTAAAAAAAAAAAAAACAAAATCCAATTTTTTTAAATTGGTCTCGGTTGGAAAAAACAAATTTATTTTTTTATTTATTAGCTGTCACGGCTGAATTTAAAAAAACAACCCCTTTCCTATTTTAATTCGGTAAATAGGAAAAACTTTCCATAAATTTTTTTTCTCTTACTTTTTCGGCAAAAAGGCAAATAAAAAAAACTTTCCTATTTTTTTTTTCTTTTTTCGGTTTACCAAAAAACAAAATTAAAATAAAGTTTTTTTTTTTCGGTAAACCCTAAAAAAACGGCCTCCTATTTTTTTTTTCTTTTTGCGGCAATATGCCCTAAAACAAGATTTGATGACTAAATTGTTTACCTTTGCTATTAGAACATGATTAGCATATGAAATAATAAACATGATCAATTTATATGCCAAAAACTATATAGCAAAAACAATCTTTTTATCATTAACATGACGATTCCATTTAATTTTAACTTAATCTGCATTAAATCAAAAACTACCAATTCTTCATATGATAATTTTAACTGATTATAAACTATAATATGAAAAATAGAATGGAAAAATATCATCAAACAGAAAGAAAAAAACGGCAAGAAAAAACGGCACAAAAAAAATTTTCGAACCACAAAAAAAATTCGAAACCCTAATTTTTTTTTCTCGAAAATCCTATTGTTCACATACAAATTTTATGAAAATCATCAAAATTAAAATCGTAGCCTAAAGCTCTGATACCACTTGTGGAAAATCATCTGTATACTTCCCTTAAATTAGAGGGATTATAACGAATTTAACAATGATGATCAATGGTCATAAACAAAATACATAAACAAAATATAAAGGATTTAGAATTAACCTTCGGTCCTAGCAAAATTGGCCTAAGAACAATATCAAAATTGATATTCGCCTATTAGTTGCACCCAAGACGATATGAGATATGCCCCTTGATTATGCTAGAAATCGATCTAAAATTTTCTGTAAAATTTAGTTGTTTTTGTGTTTTTTCTGATGAGAGAAAGGAGGCAAGGTCAAGAAAAAGCATTAGGGTAGAAATAATTCTCTCCCTTTCTTTTTATACAGACCGAAACTTTGAGTCAATTAGGAAAGAAAAATCCTTCCTAATTTTCGGCCAAACTGACCGAAATAAGGAGTATCTCCTCCTTATTTTTGGTCTTTCCAAAAATATATAATATGTGTTGAATTGTCATCTAGTGAGGATCGAACCCAAGACCTCTCGGTTTGTGTACCCTCACTATTACCACCATGACACATTCATCTTGTTGATATTAAATATAACTGATTATATTTAATTACTAATTAACAGATTAATTCGTCCAAGCTAACATTATATACATTTAATTAAATATAACTTATTATATTTAATTTACGAATTGACAGTTAATTCGTCTCAACTAATATTATTTAATTTTCATTAAATAATTATCTTATCAACACATTGACTAAGTTTTTAGTCATTTTGGGCATCAATGTGATTATATTTCTATAACCACATTTCTCAAACACATCCTATAGGTGTGACCTTTAGGGACCAGTTGATCACCGCCATCTGTATGATAATAACGTCAAACTTTCTAGCAAGCCAACCGTTATTAGGTAAACGTTAATCAACTGATTAAATATACGAAGTATACCCTTGTGAACCTGTAAGAGATTTACAAATGTTATCACACTAATTTGTGGAGGACACAAGCTCCAACATAGTTGGTCTAGTTTTTTCTTGCATTTAAAGAACACTCTCAAGGACAGTGGCAGAGACAATTGAACTGTCATTTCTGACAGACAGAAGGTATGACTCTGAAACTTATGTTTACATTTACATTTGATATATAAATCAAGTTCAGAATTTCATTTGATCCTAAGATATTTTGATTTGATTTCTAGGGTGTTGAACCAGCTTTAAACAATGTTTGGCCTGAGGCATATAGAAGATTTTGTGCAAGGCATTTGTGCAAAAATTTCAAGGCTGATTACCCTGGAGTCCTAATGAATAAGCTCTTTTGGAGAGTAGTTAATGCAACTTCAGAATTTTCATTCAAGAAGGCCCTTGAATTGATTGTTCAACATGGAGGAAGAGGTGCTGCTAGGTGGCTTCTAGACTTAGGAGACAAGGAGCTATGGACTAAGCACATGTTTGATCCCATAATATGTGCTGAGGATAATACATCAAACTTTGTTGAGAGCTTCAACAGTACACTAGGAATACACAAAACCAATCCAGTGCTGAGTCTTCTCGAGGGTAAGTTTGTTAATTTTGGTGAATGTTAATTAATCTGTGTATACTAACCTAATTAATTTCTCTGTTAATTTTGATGAATGTTAATTAGGTATCCGTAGACTGGGTATGGTAAGACATGCCACAAGGCAGCACATAGCTGAGTCATGGGATGACAATGGAGTATGTCCCAACATCTTAGCTAGGCTTAAAAAGCTGACCAAAGACTCAAGAGGTTGTACAACCTTTTTTTCTGCCCCTGGTGAATACGAGGTTAAAGATGGAGGGACTTATCTACATGTGTCTTTAAACAACAGAACATGTATTTGTGGTTTGTGGCAAATCAGTGGTATTCCTTGTAAACATGCCATTAGAGCTATAATAGATGCTAACAAGGAACCATCTGACTTTGTTAGTGAATGGTTTTCAGTCAAAAAGTATAGAGAAGCATATGGCTTAAACATTAGCCTTATGCCTGATGCACAACAATGGCCAGAGTTTGATGTCCCTACTCTTGAGCCCCCTACACTAAGGAGATCTATTGGAAGACCATCAAGGAATAGGAAGAGGGAGAAAGGGGAGAAAAGGAAGGGCAAAAGATCCATTACAGTCAAATGCAAGAAGTGCAACTGCTTTGGGCACAACTCAAAAACTTGTAAGGGGGGTTATACAGCTAAAGAGAGGGATGAAATGGAAGGAAAGATTCGCAAAAGCAGATCTAAGAAGGGATTGACAGAGAATTCCTACATCTCACCCTATCAATCACTAAGAGCTCTAGAAGGTGATATAGTAACAAGTTCACAAGCATCTCAAATTGCTAGTACTTCAAATCAAGAAGTACAACAAATGGGAAAGAAGAGGAAGACGACCTGACTAGGAGCATAAAAAGGGTGAACTGCAGCTTTAAACAATGACAAGCCACTGTTTTGAACAACCAAAAATGGGACTGACGTACTCCTTTTTGCAGAAAGTTGGTTTTAGGCAAACACTTTAATGACATAAGCTGTAGTTTATTTTGGTTTTAGGAACACCCTTTGTTGAATGTAATTTGGTTTTAGTCAAACACCATACAATAACTAATGTACTCTTTTTTGCACAAATTTAATGGCTAATGGTGTTCTTAACAATACAATCCCATTTTATTTCTCCAAATTTTCTTCATCTTACATCTTAACAAGAACAACTACCACAATTACAAGTAACATAAGAGCATACAATTTCATATAAAACTTAGTGCACCTAGCTAATTCATAAAAATCGTTCTTCATATTCCTAATTTCATCACCAACTCCTTCAAAGCTTGAAGAACAATCATCTTCATTCATATTTCTCATCTTGAAATCATCAGTTATGATGATATGCTCTTTTGAAAGCCACATAACAAAGTCATTACATACAAGACATTTGAAATACGCCTTCCTTGGATTACTCATCGATCCAGAAATCATCACAACTGCATTCCGTCTGCATTTTTTGCAAATTTGATTCTTAAA
This sequence comes from Silene latifolia, assembly GCF_048544455.1. Taxonomy (NCBI): domain Eukaryota; kingdom Viridiplantae; phylum Streptophyta; class Magnoliopsida; order Caryophyllales; family Caryophyllaceae; genus Silene; species Silene latifolia. The sequence continues at coordinate 134,516,734 of NC_133527.1, read as the reverse complement.
TTCAAGCCCTTGAATTGGGTTATTTCTCCCGGAGTAAGAAGATGACATTACAACAAGAGGGAGGAATAAAATAGGAAAATAAAGAGAGAGAGATGAAGAGTGTAACACCCCCATACTCGAAGTGCCTTACTAGGACCACTCAGGTATAGGGATGCCACCATCTCGGTTGCCCGAGGCAATGAATATCATAAGACAATAAAGAAACGCACTTTAAAAGTAATTACAGTTTAAGTGATTACATGTTCAAAACCAAAACTGATAAAAGGAACTACAAGTTCTCAAAACTATCTACTATCAAAATACTATCAAGCGTCAGACACAGCGGAAGACTTCTAAACTGCAACGTGGTGACTCATCCCGGCCTATCCCATACGCATCGTCTCATACCGCTCAATAATCGCTCACCACCCCGAATGGATCACCACAATTTTTAAAACATTTAAACGGGTCGTACTAATCACATAATTTATATGATCCAACAACACAACAAACAACATAGCTCAAACAGTCACACACACAATCACACCCACTCCAATCAATCTCCGTCACCGACTGTCCACTGGACCAGCCCTACCAGTGGGGGACCGCAGCCGTTCCCACCTAAGCCCCGCTCATCATACCGAGCGATAACCCTGTCCCATTAATGTGCACATCCCCTTCCGTGGCGGGTTCCACGAAGGGCGAAACTAGGGCGTGAAGCCACTCCCGCAAGTGACTCCACTCAGCCGAGAACGCATCTCGAGAACCATAGACAACCAATCACAATCACAACATCAACAACCGCCCGAATCTATCAACAATGTACAATCACAATCACAGCCGTCACAATACAATTACTATATCAAACAATCAATCTCACACATCAACAATCATCCCATTATGGGACTAATACTGAGTAGGAAATCCTACCTGGAAAGCATAATTATCAGACGATCTCTACAGCTGTATCAAAAAGGCTCTTCTACAAAACCTCCTCCTATCATACAAACATACAAACACTACCGAATCACAATCTACACAAAAACCCCCAAATCCCTAAATTAGGGTTTAACCAAATTAAAGGAAAGACAATAAAAATTATATTAAAAGCTTACCCTCGACGCAAGGAACTCAACGACACGAATAACGACAAGAACCGACCGTCTGAACTCCGGGAATTGCTAAGAATGCGATTAGGAAGATGAACTGGTTGCTTTCTCTCTTAAACAGGGTTTTAGGTTTTGTAAAAGTGATTTAAAACAATGACGACAAAGCTTATATACCTCAATCGCGTAATTAACAAAACCCGAGAAAACTCCCCTCAAAACCGGCTACTCGATCGAGTACCCAAGGCTACTCGATCGAGTACCCCTTACTCTATCGAGTACCTAAGGCTACTCGATCGAGTACCCCTTACTCTATCGAGTACCTAAGGCTACTTGATAGATTACCCCCTTACTCTATCGAGTACCTAAGGCTACTTGATAGAGTACCCCCTTACTCTATCGAGTACCTAAGGCTACTTGATAGAGTACCCTACAGGTCAGAAACTTTTCTAAAACGCAACTTACCCTTACTCGACAGAGTAAGGCCTACTCGATAGAGTACCCTAAGACTCCTAAATACGGAGTATTACAGTCTTCCCTCCTTAAAAAGAACTTCGTCCCCGAAGTTCAACCCATAACTAAAAACAAACATACTAACTCGGTCAAGACGTAACAAAGCTACTAAGGACTCAAAACAAAACCCCAACTTACAAAACATGAAACCATGAACTCTTAACACCAAATCTACCAACTATTCCTACCTTCACACCTCGCTCACGATGTCGTATCAACTACATCATAAACTCTCCCGACACTAACTCCATACATAACCAACTACATAAACATCAAACGGAATGTTACATTCTACCACCCTTAAAAGGAACTTCGTCCTCGAAGTTTACTCACACTCATAACATCATCCTCCAACTGTCAACACTATATAAAATATTCTCATACTCTGAAGCATCACACTACTACAAGCACGGTCATGGCCTTTTATAAGTATTATCCACAAAACAAATCCCTCCTTTACGCTACGCTAACACTCTACTTCCAATTATATTACCGCATGCACCACCATGAAACTCTCTTTTATCGCATCATACTCCTCTTAAGACAAATGTTACGTCCTCGTAACTCACTAATACTAAATCCTTAGCTATATTATCTCATTATCCTCATCACCACCACATGTCAAAGATAACCGCCTATAACCTCATTTCCATAACCACTCCTATTTCTCAAGGCTCTCTTACTTCAACAGTTCTCATACTTCAAATCAATCTGCAAACCCCTAACCTATACCATAAGGCTCGTAGCAAAATCACCATACTAACTCTCCATTATCACTGCAAACCAACATACCTCGCTATGTAAAGCACTTATCTTCCAGAAGCATAACTCCCGATCCACACTCGTTACGTATACTCACACTAGATCCTCAAGTTCTTTCCTTCATTACCGCAAAACTCATACACAACTTAACATGACACTATTTCCCCCAACACCCTACACTCACTGCCTCAACAAAGGATTATGAACCACCGCATCTTTCGGTCATTACCACACATGTTTACGAATCACTTGCCATTACCATGTCCACTAAAGCCTTATCTAGAACAAGATCAAAACTATTGTAACAACCTCTCACAACTGCGTCTCATCAAGAATATCACTATACCTATGACAACAACGAAAACATATACAACTCTATTTCATACCATACTCTACCCTGATTCTCAAACTTAAATCGGTAAAGAAAACATCAATAACAAAACAACGTCTATCTCAGACAAACCGAAACTCACAGGGAGCAACATCAAACAAAACAACAATCTATGTATCACTGGTATGCACTTTCGAAAACTCGTATCATAATCATCCCGCCTATTCCACCACAACCGGTGACGGCATCACAACACCGCCACCAACCACACCGCAGTGCGAAAATACCCGCATCACAACACTAAATATCGTGCCCGGATCACCACCCGAGGCACAACAACCACATCGATAGACATCACAAATCGCATACAACTCCCATAAACACCGACTCGTAATAACTTTTCAGACAAGAAAACTTACTCAAATCCACTTTACTAAATCATAACACAACATATTTTATGAATTAAACAGATAATAACCTCGTGAATATCATCCCCTTACCATATCACAGATTGACATGTATCATGAATACAGACAAGCATAACTAGTCAAATTATTACCCTTTTTAAACATCATTCCATTACGTTCTCGTATCCAACATGTATTACAGAAAATTCAGATAACCACATTATAACTATCACACCATACCGCTTCTCGTGAGGTCACAACCTCACACAAACATTTATAGACACCATAGACCCATAATCACATCCAACTAGTCAATCCTGATCACGTAAGTTACCACTCGATAAGGTTACCTGTCGCCCGAGCTTAACTCATAAGCCCCTCATAATATATTTTCCCGCTCGCATAACCATCACCTCATGCCAAGTATAACCATACCATTAATATTCAACCACTAGCGCTCGCCTCATATAACCACATCTTATACTTTCTTACAAACATTCATATCAATTCGGCCTTTACAAAATCAACCTCTCTAAGACTGCTGTCTTTCTTATCTATCATCACCCTTAACCACTAGTGACAACACCACAATACCACCACTGCTCGTATATCAGACCTCTTACACTCATATCAAAATAACACGGTTTTTCTCCTATCTTTGGTTAACATCCCAAATAACGAACATCAAACCCATCAACAAAATTACCTCAACATTATACCCAATACTGTCTTATTTGTATTGTCATCCAACTCTCCACCAAATATCTCGTATCCTGCCAATACTCCACCAACTTATTACTCCCTTAATTCCTTGAAACTCATTATCAATCATGTTGTCCTGAAACTTCTATATAATCATTAACTAATATCCTCATGATAATATCATAAATCTCGACGATTCCTTACTTCTATATCACATAACTCTGGTCAACATTTTTCTCAGCTTACTTTTATCCTTCTTTTCTCTTTACACTCAACAATAACAATTAATAGCTCAACTCCTTATTCTTTCTAGCTAACTCTTTAGTAATCCAGTTACCCTTTCGTTGTTCCAAAACTCAAATTCCATTATTTTCTACCGACATCATCTCACTCTTTCTTACCATGGATCTTCTCTTATTATGCTATCACTCACACTTGCCACTAATCTATCCATAAAATCAACGTTCACTGTCCAAACAATTGCATCTCCTTTGTACCTCTCTAGAAGTCAGAACTCATTTAATACCGTTAATTGCCCAAGGAAATCCCACAGTGGTTTCACCTCTTAATAAACCAAATCTCCCCAAACTCCCTCACTGTCTACAAATCCACCTCGCGACATGTCTCCACAAAGTTCACTATATACCCCTCTTCTCAACCCCTTTAAAACGAACTTTCACTATGTATATTCTTAACCCACACGACTCCTAACCATCCCCCTCCATGATTCTTTACACATCACAAGCTGCCACTATTTGCGTCCCTCATTTCAATCTTTTCATTCTCACGTTCCATAAACTCACACCATCCCTTGTCCACATTCATTTACTTTTACATTACCCAACATACAAACATATCGCTCATCTCATCTCACAAAACATGCTCTATGTCTCAATAAACCATACCAATCTTCCTTTTCTTTTTCCACTATTTATCACAACACATATAACTTATGTCCTCCCACCGAACTCCTACTCACCACAGGTGCTACTCCTTACATCATAAGGTCGGGTAACTTACGCATCAAGACCGACACACACGTAAAACAACGCATAAAGAAGCAAAATAATACCTTTGAATTAAACATAATATGCAATGAATTCAAAAGATAAGCATATGACCCAAAACAGGGGTCACTAGATCGAGTTCAGCCCACTCGATCGAGTAAGGGACTTACTCGATCGAGTAGGTGAAGATCAGAAGCACGTAAAACAAATTACCAGGGACACTCGATCGAGTAACTGACGTACTCGATCGAGTACCCCCCTACTCGATCAAGTACCAAGGCTACTCGATCGAGTACCTACGCATTTCTCAGCACTGTCCAGTTTTTGTAAAACAGTCATAACTCACTCATTACTTGGTCGTTTTGGGCGTGTGACATATCGTTAGAATCGTAAAAGAACAAGCTATCACCTCCAATTGGAATCACGTTAAAATCATTTATGCATCTCAAGTTATAACAGTTTAAAGACAACTTTGCTGTAATCAGACGACATAACTATTCGATTTTCTCTTTCAAACAACTTAAACATCAACAAAACGAATAAAAGCGACTCAATACTTGTAAAACCACTATCCCTAACCACATGTTACGACCTACCAAAAGCCAAACAATAACATTTATCATGCACATAATTCATTTAACTTGCCAATCATGGCTTCCCACGTGCTTTTATTCTATCACTTTTCGTAAACAAAATCACAAATACATGACATCAAGTCCCCTATTCACATGTTACTAGCATAACAACATTATAAAATAACTTTCATTATATAACATGCTTAATCATAAATCATATTATCATACAACGATTATTCATATTTTTCCACTAATTCATCCATCATGCCACATATTTATCCACCACATTCGTTCAACATATTCACCCAACACATGTTCAATTCACACTCCCAACTTTCTGTACTCTTACTCAAAATGACAACAACAACATGTATACTTACGCATCGCTTTATATATATGTAAACATAACACTTTTCCTTACATAGTTATAACATGCCAAATTACATGTATCAATCATTATACTTTCATGCTTTACAATCAACCATCATACAATTCACGTCATCATCATCTTTCAACTCAGATCCCCCATCCTCCACATGCATGCATCCATCAATTCATACAACATACTACTACATAGATACACAAAGCACACAATAAGCACATAACGATCCCGACACATATCCCATGGTGACCGGTTCAAAATTGTAGGGCGAGTTCGCGACTTTAGGACGTCTCCCGAGTCTTTGCATTAGCTCCTACAACCTTTACCACGGGTTCATTTTAATTAGACTCCCTAGGTTCATTAGATTCATTGGTTACGAGGTTTCGGGATCGTCGCTCGATACCATTTGTAACACCCCCATACTCCAAGTGCCTTACTAGGACCACTCAGGTATAGGGATGCCACCATCTCGGTTGCCCGAGGCAATGAATATCATAAGACAATAAAGAAACGCACTTTAAAAGTAATTACAGTTTAAGTGATTACATGTTCAAAACCAAAACTGATAAAAGGAACTACAAGTTCTCAAAACTATCTACTATCAAAATACTATCAAGCGTCGACACAATGGAAGACTTCTAAACCGCAACGTGGTGGCTCATCCCAGCCTATCCCATACGCATCTTCTCATACCGCTCAATAACCGCTCACCACCCCGAATGGATCACCACAGTTTTTAAAACATTTAAACGGGTCGACTAATCACATAATTTATATGATCCAACAACACAACAAACAACATAGCTCAAACAATCACACACACAATCACACCCACTCCAATCAATCTCGTCACCGATCGTCCACTGGACCCGACCACGCCAGTGGGGGACCGCAGCCGTTCCCACCTAAGCCCCGCTCATCATACCGAGCGATAACCCCGTCCCATTAATGTGCACATCCCCTTCCGTGGCGGGTTCCACGAAGGGCGAAACTAGGGCGTGAAGCCACTCCCGCAAGTGACTCCACTCAGCCGAGAACGCATCTCGAGAACCATAGACAACCAATCACAATCACAACATCAACAACCGTCCGAATCTATCAACAATGTACAATCACAATCACAGCCGTCACAATACAATTACTATATCAAACAATCAATCTCACACATCAACAATCATCCCATTATGGGACTAAACGAGTAGAAAATCCTACCTGGAAAGCATAATTATCGACGGTCTCTACAATTTTGTATCAAAAAGGCTCTTCTACAAAACCTCCTCCTATCATACAAACATGCAAACACTACCGAATCACAATCTACACAAAAACCCCCAAATCCCTAAATTAGGGTTTAACCAAATTAAAGGAAAGACAATAAATATTATATTAAAAGCTTACCCTCGACGCAAGGAACTCAACGACACGAATAACGACAAGAACCGACCGTCTGAACTCCGGGAATTGCTAAGAATGCGATTAGGAAGATGAACTGGTTGCTTTCTCTCTTAAACAGGGTTTTAGGTTTTGTAAAAGTGATTTAAAACAATGACGACAAAGCTTATATACCTCAATCGCGTAATTAACAAAACCCGAGAAAACTCCCCCGCAAAACCGGCTACTCGATCGAGTACCCAAGGCTACTCGATCGAGTACCCCCTTACTCTATCGAGTACCTAAGGCTACTCGATCGAGTACCCCCTTACTCTATCGAGTACCTAAGGCTACTTGATAGATTACCCCCTTACTCTATCGAGTACCTAAGGCTACTTGATAGAGTACCCCCTTACTCTATCGAGTACCTAAGGCTACTTGATAGAGTACCCTACAGGTCAGAAACTTTTCTAAAACGCAACTTACCCTTACTCGACAGAGTAAGGCCTACTCGATAGAGTACCCTAAGACTCCTAAATACGGAGTATTACAGTCTTCCCTCCTTAAAAAGAACTTCGTCCCCGAAGTTCAACCCATAACTAAAAACAAACATACTAACTCGGTCAAGACGTAACAAAGCTACTAAGGACTCAAAACAAAACCCCAACTTACAAAACATGAAACCATGAACTCTTAACACCAAATCTACCAACTATTCCTACCTTCACACCTCGCTCACGATGTCGTATCAACTACATCATAAACTCTCCCGACACTAACTCCATACATAACCAACTACATAAACATCAAACGGAATGTTACATTCTACCACCCTTAAAAGGAACTTCGTCCTCGAAGTTTACTCACACTCATAACATCATCCTCCAACTGTCAACACTATATAAAATATTCTCATACTCTGAAGCATCACACTACTACAAGCACGGTCATGGCCTTTTATGAGTATTATCCACAAAACAAATCCCTCCTTTACGCTACGCTAACACTCTACTTCCAATTATATTACCGCATGCACCACCATGAAACTCTCTTTTATCGCATCCTACTCCTCTTAAGACAAATGTTACGTCCTCGTAACTCACTAATACTAAATCCTTAGCTATATTATCTCATTATCCTCATCACCACCACATGTCAAAGATAACCGCCTATAACCTCATTTCCATAACCACTCCTATTTCTCAAGGCTCTCTTACTTCAACAGTTCTCATACTTCAAATCAATCTGCAAACCCCTAACCTATACCATAAGGCTCGTAGCAAAATCACCATACTAACTCTCCATTATCACTGCAAACCAACATACCTCGCTATGTAAAGCACTTATCTTCCAGAAGCATAACTCCCGATCCACACTCGTTACGTATACTCACACTAGATCCTCAAGTTCTTTCCTTCATTACCGCAAAACTCATACACAACTTAACATGACACTATTTCCCCCAACACCCTACACTCACTGCCTCAACAAAGGATTATGAACCACCCGCATCTTTCGGTCATTACCACACATGTTTACGAATCACTTGCCATTACCATGTCCACTAAAGCCTTATCTAGAACAAGATCAAAACTATTGTAACAACCTCTCACAACCGCGTCTCATCAACAGAATATCACTATACCATGACAACAACGAAAACATATACAACTCTATTTCATACCATACTCTACCCTGATTCTCAAACTTAAACTGGTAAAGAAAACATCAATAACAAAACAATGTCTATCTCTACAACAAATCGAAACTCACAGGGAGCAACATCAAACAAAACAACAATCTATGTATCACTGGTATGCACTTTCGAAAACTCAGATTATCATAATCATCCCGCCTATTCCACCACAACCGGTGACGGCATCACAACACCGCCACCAACAGCCACACGCGCATGCGAAAATACCCGCATCACAACACTAAATATCGTGCCCGGATCACCACCCGAGGCACAACAACCACATCGATAGACATCACAACTGCATACAACTCCCATAAACACTGACTCAGAATAACTTTTCAGACAAGAAAAACTTACTCAAATCCACTTTACTAAATCATAACATAACATATTTTATGAATTAAACAGATAATAACCTCGTGAATATCATCCCCTTACCATATCACAGATTGACATGTATCATGAATACAGACAAGCATAACTAGTCAAATTATTACCCTTTTTAAACATCATTCCATTACGTTCTCGTATCCAACATGTATTACAGAAAATTCAGATAACCACATTATAACTATCACACCATACCGCTTCTCGTGAGGTCACAACCTCACACAAACATTTATAGACACCATAGACCCATAATCACATCCAACTAGTCAATCCTGATCACGTAAGTTACCACTCGATAAGGTTACCTGTCGCCCGAGCTTAACTCATAAGCCCCTCATAATATATTTTCCCGCTCGCATAACCATCACCTCATGCCAAGTATAACCATACCATTAATATTCAACCACTAGCGCTCGCCTCATATAACCACATCTTATACTTTCTTACAAACATTCATAACAATCCGGCCTTTACAAAATCAACCTCTCTAAGATGTCTTTGTCTTTCTTATCTATCATCACCCTTAACCACTAGTGACAACACCACAATACCACCACGCTCGTATATCGGACCTCTTACACTCATATCAAAATAACACGGTTTTTCTCCTATCTTTGGTTAACATCCCAAATAACGAACATCAAACCCATCAACAAAATTACCTCAACATTATACCCAATCTTTGTCTTATTTGTATTGTCATCCAACTCTCCACCAAATATCTCGTATCCTGCCAATACTCCACCAACTTATTACTCCCTTAATTCCTCGAAACTCATTATCAATCATGTTGTCCTGAAACTTCTATATAATCATTAACTAATATCCTCATGATAATATCATAAATCTCGACGATTCCTTACTTCTATATCACATAACTCTGGTCAACATTTTTCTCAGCTTACTTTTATCCTTCTTTTCTCTTTACACTCAACAATAACAATTAATAGCTCAACTCCTTATTCTTTCTAGCTAACTCTTTAGTAATCCAGTTACCCTTTCGTTGCTCCAAAACTCAAATTCCATTATTTTCTACCGACATCATCTCACTCTTTCTTACCATGGATCTTCTCTTATTATGCTATCACTCACACTTGCCACTAATCTATCCATAAAATCAACGTTCACTGTCCAAACAATTGCATCTCCTTTGTACCTCTCTAGAAGTCAGAACTCATTTAATACCGTTAATTGCCCAAGGAAATCCCATGGTGGTTTCACCTCTTAATAAACCAAATCTCCCCAAACTCCCTCACTGTCTACAAATCCACCTCGCGACATGTCTCCACAAAGTTCACTATATACCCCTCTTCTCAACCCCTTTAAAACGAACTTTCACTATGTATATTCTTAACCCACACGACTCCTAACCATCCCCCTCCATGATTCTTTACACATCACAAGTTTGCCACTATTTGCGTCCCTCATTTCAATCTTTTCATTCTCACGTTCCATAAACTCACACCATCCCTTGTCCACATTCATTTACTTTTACATTACCCAACATACAAACATATCGCTCATCTCATCTCACAAAACATGCTCTATGTCTCAATAAACCATACCAATCTTCCTTTTCTTTTTCCACTATTTATCACAACACATATAACTTATGTCCTCCCACCGAACTCCTACTCACCACAGGTGCTACTCCTTACATCATAAGGTCGGGTAACTTACGCATCAAGACCGACACACACGTAAAACAACGCATAAAGAAGCAAAATAATACCTTTGAATTAAACATAATATGCAATGAATTCAAAAGATAAGCATATGACCCAAAACAGGGGTCACTAGATCGAAAGTTAGCCACTCGATCGAGTAAGGGACTTACTCGATCGAGTAGGTGAAGATCAGAAGCACGTAAAACAAATTACCGGGGCCACTCGATCGAGTAATCGACGTACTCGATCGAGTACCCCTACTCGATCGAGTACCAAGGCTACTCGATCGAGTACCTACGCATTTCTCAAAGACTTTGTCCAGTTTTTCAGAAACAGTCATAACTCACTCATTACTTGGTCGTTTTGGGCGTGTGACATATCGTTAGAATCGTAAAAGAACAAGCTATCACCTCCAATTGGAATCACGTTAAAATCATTTATGCATCTCAAGTTATAACAGTTTAAAGACAACTTTGTCTGTAATCGACGACATAACTATTCGATTTTCTCTTTCAAACAACTTAAACATCAACAAAACGAATAAAAGCGACTCAATACTTGTAAAACCACTATCCCTAACCACATGTTACGACCTACCAAAAGCCAAACAATAACATTTATCATGCACATAATTCATTTAACTTGCCAATCATGGCTTCCCACGTGCTTTTATTCTATCACTTTTCGTAAACAAAATCACAAATACATGACATCAAGTCCCCTATTCACATGTTACTAGCATAACAACATTATAAAAATAACTTTCATTATATAACATGCTTAATCATAAATCATATTATCATACAACGATTATTCATATTTTTCCACTAATTCATCCATCATGCCACATATTTATCCACCACATTCGTTCAACATATTCACCCAACACATGTTCAATTCACACTCCCAACTTTCTGTACTCTTACTCAAAACGACAACAACAACATGTATACTTACGCATCGCTTTATATATATGTAAACATAACACTTTTCCTTACATAGTTATAACATGCCAAATTACATGTATCAATCATTATACTTTCATGCTTTACAATCAACCATCATACAATTCACGTCATCATCATCTTTCAACTCAGATCCCCCATCCTCCACATGCATGCATCCATCAATTCATACAACATACTACTACATAGATACACAAAGCACACAATAAGCACATAACGATCCCGACACATATCCCATGGTGACCGGTTCAAAATTGTAGGGCGAGTTCGCGACTTTAGGACGTCTCCGAAGCCTTTGCATTAGCTCCTACAACCTTTACCACGGGTTCATTTTAATTAGACTCCCTAGGTTCATTAGATTCATTGGTTACAGGTTTCAGGATCGTCGCTCTGATACCATTTGTAACACCCCCATACTCCAAGTGCCTTACTAGGACCACTCAGGTATAGGGATGCCACCATCTCGGTTGCCCGAGGCAATGAATATCATAAGACAATAAAGAAACGCACTTTAAAAGTAATTACAGTTTAAGTGATTACATGTTCAAAACCAAAACTGATAAAAGGAACTACAAGTTCTCAAAACTATCTACTATCAAAATACTATCAAGCGTCAGACACGGCGGAAGACTTCTAAAGCGCAACGTGGTGGCTCATCCCGGCTATCCCATACGCATCTTCTCATACCGCTCAATAATCGCTCACCACCCCGAATGGATCACCACAGTTTTTAAAACATTTAAACGGGTCGATTACTAATCACATAATTTATATGATCCAACAACACAACAAACAACATAGCTCAAACAGTCACACACACAATCACACCCACTCCAATCAATCTCGTCACCGATCGTCCACCTTTGGACCAGCCCGCCGATGGGGGACCGCAGCCGTTCCCACCTAAGCCCCGCTCATCATACCGAGCGATAACCTGTCCCATTAATGTGCACATCCCCTTCCGTGGCGGGTTCCACGAAGGGCGAAACTAGGGCGTGAAGCCACTCCCGCAAGTGACTCCACTCAGCCGAGAACGCATCTCGAGAACCATAGACAACCAATCACAATCACAACATCAACAACCGTCCGAATCTATCAACAATGTACAATCACAATCACAGCCGTCACAATACAATTACTATATCAAACAATCAATCTCACACATCAATAATCATCCCATTATGGGACAAATCGAGTACGAAATCCTACCCGGAAAGCATAATTATCGACGGTCTCTACACAATTTGTATCAAAAAGGCTCTTCTACAAAACCTCCTCCTATCATACAAACATACAAACACTACCGAATCACAATCTACACAAAAACCCCCAAATCCCTAAATTAGGGTTTAACCAAATTAAAGGAAAGACAATAAAAATTATATTAAAAGCTTACCCTCGACGCAAGGAACTCAACGACACGAATAACGACAAGAACCGACCGTCTGAACTCCGGGAATTGCTAAGAATGCGATTAGGAAGATGAACTGGTTGCTTTCTCTCTTAAACAGGGTTTTAGGTTTTGTAAAAGTGATTTAAAACAATGACGACAAAGCTTATATACATCAATCGCGTAATTAACAAAACCCGAGAAAACTCCCCCGCAAAACCGGCTACTCGATCGAGTACCCAAGGCTACTCGATCGAGTACCCCCTTACTCTATCGAGTACCTAAGGCTACTCGATCGAGTACCCCCTTACTCTATCGAGTACCTAAGGCTACTTGATAGATTACCCCCTTACTCTATCGAGTACCTAAGGCTACTTGATAGAGTACCCCCTTACTCTATCGAGTACCTAAGGCTACTTGATAGAGTCCCCTACAGGTCAGAAACTTTTCTAAAACGCAACTTACCCTTACTCGACAGAGTAAGGCCTACTCGATAGAGTACCCTAAGACTCCTAAATACGGAGTATTACAAAGAGGGATAAAGACAGTAGAAAGAGGAATGAAGTAGGAGTCAGTGAAATAAATAGAAGAAAAGGGGGAAATTTTTGGAGGGAAAATGTGATAAAAAAATGGAGGGAATTTGGTGGAGGGTGAACTTTACAACTCAGCATCCATATTGCTTGTCATATGCCACGTCACACTGAAGTTGACGGAATTGTCATCAACTTAACAGCCAAGTGACATTAGGTCACGGTTTATAGTAGTTAATGAAGCTTAGGGGTACCTGTAGACACCTCGTTTCTGCACCTCCCGCAAACCACCCGGTGATGATTGGGCCGCATGTTTGATTCGCGGAACGATTTATGACAGTTCGTAAGATTATCGTCAAGTGATTGCTCAAATATTAATGTCAACCTCTTAGTTGTCATCTACGTGCCGATACGGTCGTTTTGGCAGTAATTAGAGTACATTCGGAGTCCGGGTCAAAAACCGTCTCCATTTTCTGATAACTGTTAAATCCCGAGTCAGAATGTTCTGGAATGTTCCGGATATTTCTATTCCATATTTCTCAAATTTTATCTTTTGGCAAATAATATCCCGTAATATTTACATAAGATATTAAAGATAATCGAATTAATTCCGTCCTACCATAACTTAAACACGGAAATCTTTCTTAAGCAGGAGGAAACCTCCTGGGAATAGACGCAGCAGGTGCTGCGCCTCTTCCAAGAGACGCAGTGGCTGCTGCGCCTCTTCCCAGGCCCTTCTTTGCATGATTTACGTATCTTTTTTATATCTTTCCGAGATTCACTTCCAAAGAGTCTCCGAAACCCTATTCCTTCACGTGATTAGTATAAATAGGAGCTTTCGTTCCTCATATTTCTCACGCGAGTGTCCGCCCTTATCTTCTCCCTTTGCATTCTAGACTTCGTTCTTACTAATTGGCGCCTACGTGCTTGAACATTCGACCACGTAAGCTCGGATCCTTCCGGGTACCAGCCTCTCCGTTGCATGACCGACCAATTTGACCACTACACTCAATCAATCTAATTAATCAACTTGTTAAATCGTTTTCCTCTTACGAGGGCACTCTTTTCTTGCATTCGCGTCGAGCATCACTAATCGATCTTCTTAGTTCTTCTCGTTCCGTCAACATGTAAGTCTGAGGGTGTATTAATCTCTCTTTTATTTATTGTTTTTTTAATTATTGTATAACAATTGTAAGGTTTATGTCGAATACACCGTTAAAACCGATTTCTAAAACCGTCTTTAAAACCTTTTTTGCGGATTTCCAGAGAGGCGTCGAGAAAAGACGCAGAATCTGCGCCTCTTCGAAGGAGCGCATCACCTGCTGCGCCTCTTCGTGAGGCTGCCGCAGTTCCTGCTTCTTTTCTTCTTCCTCCGTCCTCTGTAATTCGTATCAAATTTATTTCTTTTGTTTTGTTTTCTGTTAATTCTTCATCATCATAGCATATTAATTTCACATGTATATTAATCATCATCATGTTCATGTTTAATTTGTCATAAATCCGACTTAAATCCCTAATAATCAATATTTGCGGGTTTTTCGTCATTAAATTCAATTCGAGTTTTAGAGATTCAATTCGTTCATGTTGAGTTTCTGGGATTCATTGTTGATATATTTTCACCTGTTTAGTCATTAATCCGTCGTCATTCATCATGTTTAGTTAATAATTCGTTTAGTTAGTTTAATTAATCATTCATTAACATCGACCCTTCACATAATTAATCCGTCTATTTCCGCCTCATCCATGTTTTACTGTTTTATGACCTTAATCATATGTAAATAATTCATTAAATCACTTTCATCCGAGTCTAATATCGTAATCAATCCATTAATTTACCAATTAGCATTAACGGTTTGCAGTTCCGGCTTCACAGCCAGAACTCACCCTTGGAACAGACGACGACAAGAATCGCCTGCGCCTCTTCCAAAGGGCGCATGCTCGCGCTGTTCGGATGAGTTCTGTCTCTGAACTCCTTTTCTGCCTTGACATAGTTTAATTAGCTACGTATTAATCTACTAATATTCGTATTATCACCTTCTGGTCTGTCGTGTTTTATTCTTTTATTCTTTTCTCAAATTATCCGTTTTAAAGGTATTTTCGACATAAATCGCTTATTCCGATGTAATTATTGTAATTTTCATTATTGCAATTCATAGTTATTGTATTTCTCTTATTTGTATGTTTTCACATGTAATCAAATATTAAATCCAACTTCGACCCAATTGTGTGCTAATTACGTGTCAACCGACTTAGTCTAATTCTCACATGTTAGGATTAAAACTTGGATGTTGCATTGCATGCATATAGCCGACGATATATCAAGTACGAATAAACTCCCTAATCATTAGTAGAGCCCGCTATCGAGGCGGGCGGGATTAGGTGTTCGATCAAAAGAGCTTCCTAATACGTACCCTCACCCCTTACTCCAGATCTCCGTGAGCACCCGTGTTCATTGGCATCCACGAGAGTCATTCTAGACATAGAATGCTAAGGGTAACGATTGCTTAGTGTTCATGTCACTACTTTGTGTCTTGACATGACACGAGGTATTCGAACGGTTCCAATTTCCCATAAAAATTGGTGGCGACTCCTTACAAAATGCAAACGCTTGTTTTCGAGCCCCTTCACCAAGCGCCCCGTGGGCGGCCCGCTGTCCACGTTTGGCGACTCACTGGGAAATACACTTACGTGTAGCTAGGGTGAAACTTGAACAAGGTTAGGGAATAAGTTTGTACAAGACAATTGTCGGTTTTCATAACTCGGTCTTCCTAGACCGTTTATTCGGCCTTCCTAGGCCCAACCCAACCCATTCGACCAATCGTCCCGTCTAAACGGTCCTAATTCTTATTTGGGCCTAAGGATGGATAGCGATTGACGTCATCCATACCATGATGCTTACTCTTGTTTGTATCAAGGGCCTTCACTACTTGAGGAAATGGACTAGGAATCGGCCTTACTCTTGTTTGGCACGAGCCTCTCCACAGACTTCGGGTTTGATGGTTCGGTATGGCAACCCACCCTTTAAACCAAAACCCTTCTAAATGCACTCAGGATCCCGTTATAATGCTTGTATAAATGTGTAAACCTTATGTGATCACCATTTCTAAACAAATCATGACGAATTTTCAAAAAAAAATCAAAACCCGTTTTCAATCAAGAATTTCGAAATAGGGCCTTTAATTAGTACAAAATCCGGTCAAAACTCTGTCCGTTTGTCAAGTCAAAATTCGGGCCACAAACCCATTTCAAAACCTCACTTCGAGTCCACTCCTACAACTACACTACAGTTGGCTAGGACACACATTTTCAAAGACCTTGTCTTTCTTCAAAACTCACTCAACACAAGTGGCACACACCCACTTCACGAGTCAAAATCTTTTCCTCTTTTAGCAAGTGTGATAGAATGGTCGATCGTGTTTTGATTCGTCGCCGATCTCTTGTCCAGTTTCCAAGATGCCTGGGTCAAGTGATGATACGAACCTCCAGCAAATTCAAGAGAGTAATGATCGAATCCTAGCCGCGATAACCCAAATGCAAATCACTCAAGAACAAACCTATGACCGCCTTAAGCTTATCGAAGGCCGCATCTTTGATGTAGAGGGAAAGCTACCTCCCATTAAAGGTGAAGTACTACAATTTTCCGATGACGAGTCTAAAGATGAGAATCCTGTCCTAGGAACAACCTTGGTGAGAAAAGACTCCAATACCTAGAGGAGCAATTGATGTACCTTAAGGGGGATGACATTTACAGGGAGAACAATCGTAAGTATGAAGCCGTCAATTCCAAATTGCCCACTAACTTTAGCATGACGGATATCCCTAAGTTTAAAGGACATGAGAACCCTTTGAACCACATCCGCGCCTTCAAGGACTACATGTCTATCAAAGGCATCAAACCCGAAATGTTCTTAAGGATCTTTCCTTCATCTCTTGACACCATCCCAAAGCAATGGTTCTACACTTTAGATCACAAAAAGGTCGCTACTTGGGAGGACGCCGCCATCGAGTTCTCGAAACAATACGCGGATAATGCCGAGATCCAAGTCAATATGCGCACTCTAGAGGTTCTTACCCAAAATGACAAGGAAGGATTCACCGACTTTCTAAGTAGGTGGAGGAAGACTAGTACCCAATTAGTTGAACGCCCGGATGAAGCTACTCTTGTAGAAAAGTTTGTGGACAATCTCAAGCCCATATATGCCAACCATTTGAGATATCAAAACATCAAGACCTTCAAGGACTTAACTGTACTAGGGACACGAATTGAAGACGACATCCGTAAAGGACTCTTGTCCAAAACGGTAGGTCGAGGATACCAAGGGTCCACAAGTCGTTCATACGGCTCTACTAGCAAGACCGACGAAGTTAACCTTCTCGAGCCATCCATGAAAACTAGCCCACCAAGGAAGTTCACAAACCTTGGAGATACGTACTCCAACGCTCTAAAAAGACTAATGAAGCAAGGTAAACTCCAACCCATCGGACCTACTCCCGAACCCGAAAGGAAGTCCAAATTTCGGGATGAAAATTCCCTCGTGAATACCATAGGGTCAAGGGGCATGACACAGAAAAATGCTACAAGTTGAAACACGTGCTTCAGGATATGATTGAAGATGGTCGACTTCCGATTCCACCGGGAGGTAAGCCCAACAACACTCAGAATCCTCTTGGAGTTCTAGTGATTACAAGTGACGAATCTACCTTAGATTGCTCACATCTCATTTCTCCCACCGAAAATGAAATTCATGCAATTGAGAAAGAAAGACTCTACTCTACCATCTCCCCTGCCATTTCCGACTTCATCGCATGGACAAGGAGTGTAGATAGACAAGTATGGGAACTAGAAAACATGGTAACGACCTTACGCGATCCCAAGGCAACGCCTAAAGAACGCGTACCATTGACCTTCTCTCAAAATGCAACTATGCAAGAAGTAGTCGCCGTGGTCGACAAGCTAGTCGATCAAATCATACAACTAGAAAGTGACATCATGAGAATGAGGGAACTAGCTGCAGTTAATGGGGTTTGGGCCGATGACGACGAGGACGAGTATCTCATCGAAAACTCCTTAGTCAAAGAAATAGTCCAAAATGGCGAAGACCAAGATGTGGATCACCTAACTCGCTCGGGTCGTCCATACCAAAGCACCACTCAAAACGGTCCAACTAATGTCATCACACCAAATGACAACGAAGATGACCCCACGGATCATTTGCTCAAGCAATTACAGAAAACCAAGGCTGATCTTTCAGTCTGGCAACTAGTGGCAAGCTCATTTCCGCATCGCCAAGCTTTACTGCAAGCTTTGGCCAAATTGAATGTAGCGCATAACTCTACTCCCGAAGATGTAGTCAACTTGGTCTTCCAAGAATCACCGAGGTTAAGTAATCCTATTACTTTCTCAGATGAAGACTTACCACCTTTTGGCGCTAGTCACAACCTTGCTCTATACATCACCGTCATTTGTCTAAAGAAGAATGTGCCAATGACCTTGGTAGATGATGGCTCCGCGGTCAACGTCATACCCCTCAAAACGGCATACAAACTAGGCATGAAAGAGTCGGACTGGACCCCTACAAGTCAAGGTGTACGTGCATATGACGGTACACGACGAAAAGTGGTAGGACTTGCTAACCTAACCATAGCAACGGGACCAATCGAACGAAAGGTTAACTTCCAAATAGTGGACATCGAAGCTTCATTCAACATACTTCTGGGAAGGCCTTGGATTCATGCTTCCAAAGCGGTAACATCCACCCTTCACCAAAAGATCAAGATCCCACTCAATGGCAAAGTTGTGACGATCACTTCGTCGCCTATCAAGGCAATAATTGAGAAGCAATCAAGCAATCAAGTCCTTGCGGATCCCATATACGAACTTGGGGGCTTCCAAAGTGTAAATGTCATAGAAAGTGAGTTAGCACCCTTGTACTATAATCCCTACTCTAACTTGGTGGTCAACCACATACTCAAAAATCAGGGATACTTCCCTGGAATGCCTTTGAACCCGATTCGGAAGAACACCTTCGCGCCATACAAGAAAGGCAACTCATCGAGAATACCACTTGGACTAGGGTACAAACCCACAACAGAAGAAGTTCTCGAAATGCTCGCCCAAGTCCAAAATCGCAAGTATGTAGGAGTCCAAATGAGGCCATATCTCCCCACCTTAAATGGATACTTCGTTCAAGAAGGAAGTTCAGAACTCTTTCACGGGTTTCCCGAACCTTG
Source organism: Silene latifolia (assembly GCF_048544455.1). Lineage (NCBI taxonomy): Eukaryota > Viridiplantae > Streptophyta > Magnoliopsida > Caryophyllales > Caryophyllaceae > Silene > Silene latifolia. Next base: position 134,496,727 of record NC_133527.1, on the reverse strand, counting down.
GCATTACCTTGAGAGGAAGTTAGCCGGAATCGAGATCTTTCACGATTGCTACTTCATCCCTCCAGAAACGGTTCCTACCGTCAAAGCCCGTCAAGCACCTTGCTTAGACGAGCAAGCTGTGAGCCTCCTGTTTGGAGAGGACCGATTTGTTAAGGCCGCGCAGGATGAGATCATTACTACGATACTTCAAGACGATCGCTTCAACCCCACCGCTTCAACCCCACCGCATTAATCACAGAAATCGACACCAAGCAGCAGAAAGGATGGAGAAAATCAATCAAATGGACCGACAATCAAGGAAGACTCTTCAAGCTCACCACTGGAGAAGGAGAGATGTTCAAGGAAGAACCAGAAGACGACGAGTTTGAATCAGAGTCGGAGTCGGAGTCAGAGTCAGAGTCTAGAGAAGTCATTAGAGAGTCTACTCCTGTCGTCACCCCCACTCCCTTCGTTTCTCCTAGCTTATTTTCAAGTAGTCACAGTAGTTCGGGAAATGCCCCAATTACTGTTCCTTTGCCGCCACTGACCATGGATCAGTTGGCTTCTTTGTTTCAACTTTACTCGAATCTTAATATGAATAAATCAGGTTCTGCTTACTCTTTGCGTTATCTTGAGTGCAATTCTGTTTATGATGATACTGAGGATGACCAAGACCCAGACTTGACCGAAATACCTCCCTACGTAGCCAAAGAAATACTACAGGAAGGGGAAGGGGGACCAGTAATTGAGGACACCGAACCCATCAATGTAGGAACTGAACTAGAACCCAAAGAACTTAGGATAGGGACTACCTTGAGCTCTACCGAACGGGCCGACTTCATAGACCTCCTAAACGAATTCAAAGACGTCTTCACTTGGTCCTACAAAGACATGCCAGGGATCGACAGGGATATTGCCGAACATAGAATTCCGATTAAGCCAGGTTTCAAACCTGTGAAACAGAAGCTTCGACGGATGAGAACAGAGTGGGCTCTAAAGATTAAGGAAGAAGTTGACAAACAATTCAAAGCCGGGTTCATCAAAGTTTCCGAGTATTCTGACTGGGTGGCTAACATAGTACCCGTACCCAAAAAGGATGGGAGAATCCGAGTTTGTGTTGACTTTAGGGATTTGAACAAAGCAAGTCCAAAAGATGACTTCCCTCTGCCTCACATCGACATATTAGTGGACAATACTGCAGACCACGCATTACTATCCTTCATGGATGGATATGCGGGTTATAACCAAATCAAAATGGCCATGGAAGACATGCACAAGACCGCGTTCGTCACCCAATGGGGAACCTATTGCTATACAGTAATGCCGTTTTGATTGATCAACGCCGGAGCTACATACCAACGCACCGCAACTACACTCCTACATGACATGATGCACAAAGAAGTTGAGGTATATGTAGATGACATGATCGTCAAATCCAAGGAGAGAGAAGGACATATTGCGAACCTTCGCAAGTTCTTCGCAAGGCTATGGAAGTACAACATGAGACTCAACCCTTAGAAATGCACATTAGGGGTAACGTCTGGCAAACTCCTAGGATACGTCGTTAGCCAACGAGGTATAGAAATAGATCCTTCCAAAATCAAAGCTCTGGTTGAGATGCCACAACCTCAAACAGAAAAAGAAGTCAGAGGATTCCTGGGAAAAGTGCAATACATAAGTCGATTCATATCGAAACTTACGATGATTTGCGAGCCTATCTTCAAGAAACTCAAGAAAACAAACCACACCATGTGGGATGATGATTGTCAAAAGGCGTTCGACCGAATCAAGGAGATATTGGCTAAACCACCAGTGCTCATGCCACCACAACAAGATCAACCTCTTGGTTTGTATCTCACGGTAACCGAAACCGCCATGGGTGCCATGCTAGCTCAAACCGTAGGAAGTGAAGAAAGAGCTATTTACTATCTAAGTAAGAAGTTCTTGGAATACGAGTGCAAATACTCACAACTCGAAAAGACATGCCTCACTCTTGTGTGGGCAACAAAGAAGCTACGTCACTACATGCTTAGCTACTCCGTCAAGATATTCTCCAAAATGGATCCAGTCAAATACCTCTTCGAGAAACCTGTCCTCAACGGACGCCTGGCAAGATGGACCATGATGCTCTCGGAATTTGACCTCAAATACGTGCCACTAAAAGTAATAAAGGGTCGCGCCGTCGCCGAATTCTTCGCAGAAAATCCCATCAACGACGCACAAACCATAGATACTTGGTCATTTCCCGACGAGGATATACTTCAAACAGATGTAGACTCCTGGGACCTATACTTTGATGGAGCATCAAACCTAAGAGGATTTGGGATAGGAGTGTTGCTCATTTCTCCTGAAGGTGAGCATACACCGATTGCTGTCAAACTCGACTTCGAGGTGACAAACAACGCCGCAGAGTATGAGGCTTGTCTGATTGGACTACAAGCGGCAGTAAGCTTAGGCATCAAAAACATCCGAGTGCATGGAGATTCGTCACTAATCATCAACCAAGTTACGGGATCCTGGAAACTCCGAAGTGAAAGCCTAGCACCCTATCAGGCTAGGATTGACCAAGTCGCTCAATTTTTTGATCACGTAACCTACTTACACCTACCTCGAGAAGAAAATCAATTTGCAGACGCTCTTGCGAAACTTGCATCTTTGATAAACATGCCAGATTACATGATGGAAATGCCTTTGTGTATCGAACGACGGTCGGAGCCGGCTTATGTCCATCAAATTACCGATGAAGAAGAAATCGCACAGGAACCCTGGTTCCAAGCAATCCTGAACTTCAAGCTTAATGGTACCTACCCACCAGATATGGACAAGCGGGGACAACGAGCTATACGCCTATTAGCTTCACAATACGTCCTCATGCAAGGAGAATTATACAAAAGAACACCTCTTGGTGTAGTCCTACGTTGCCTTGATCATTTACAGGCACGAAAGGTGATGGAAGAAGTCCACGACGGAGAATGCGGTCCTCATATGAGTGGACCTATGATGGCAAAGAAAATCACACGTCTAGGGTACTATTGGACCACAATGGAATCCGATTGCATCAAATATGTGAGACATTGCCACAATTGCCAAATCTTCGGGAATGTACAACATGTCCCTCCTTCGTTGCTCTATACGATGACATCTCCTTGGCCATTCTCCGCATGGGGAATTGACATAATTGGGAAAATAACCCCAGCCGGAACAGGAGGTCACTGTTTCATCCTAGTAGCAATTGACTACTTCACCAAATGGGTAGAAGCGGCTTCCTACACCGCTCTTACGGCCAAAAATGTAGCCAAATTCATACAAAATAACATCATCTGCCGATATGGTTGCCCACATGAGATCATTAGCGATAATGGATCCCACTTCCAAGCCGAAACCGAACAATTGCTAGCCAAGTACAAGATCAAGCATCATCACTCATCGCCCTATAGACCACAGACTAACGGCGCGGTAGAAGCGGCTAACAAGAATGTCGTCACAATCCTCAAGAAAATGACTGACAATTATAGAGATTGGCCAAGCAAAATACCCTTCGCTTTGTGGGGGTATCGAACATCCGTCAGGACGCCCACTGGGGCTACTCCTTTCTATTTGACTTACGGCATGGAAGCCGTACAACCAATCGAGCTAGAAATACCATCCTTGCGCATCCTACTAGAGAGTCGATCCGGAGGCCGATTGGAAGAAAGATAGATACGAAGAACTCATCCTCCTGGATGAACGTAGGCTTCGTGCCTTACATAATGTCCAAACATATCAAGCACGTATCAAACGAGCTTTCAACAAAAGGGTTAGGCCAAGAAACATCAAAGAAGGAGATTTAGTTCTCAAATCGGTCAGAGCTCTTTTACCTGTCGACCCAAGGGGAAAATTCAAACCTAACTGGGACGGACCATATCTAGTCAAATCAATACTCCCAGGGGGTGCGGTTAGAATCACAGACCTAGACGGGAATGAGTTCTCAAACCCCACAAATCTCGACCAACTGAAACGATACTATGCCTAGAACAGGAACAAAAACGCGCCTCGCGTAAACCTACGTGTCGCTCTTGTGGCACTAAATAAACGGCCCCTGGCCCATCTGAATGTCACTATGCTCTTGCATCTTGGCAAACTTGTCATCCTCATATCATCAAACAAACTAAATTCGCACCTCCAGAGTAAGCAAAAGCTCATGCTTATTTTCTATGTTCATTACAAGCTCTTGCTTCGAACAATTATTCTTTTACATTTACTCGAACTACGCGCAAGGGTTTGATTTCGCTTTTTTAAGTGAATACGTAGGCAATCCTTCACGGGATTCAACCCACCACCATTATATTTAAAATGTAAATAGAAGGACATTTGCATTGCATTTGAAATTCGACAAGAATAATTAAACAAAATCACAACGGTTTCATAACCACTTAACCTTTTATTTCATTCAATTTCTAATAATAATAATACGGCAAATAATAAAAATAGACTAGGCTAGAATTCTAAAAATCCCTCCTTTCTTATTACAACAATAATAATAATAATCAAATAATAAATAAGACTTGGGCTATTCCTCCATCTTTCCCTTGCCCTTGTCGTTCTGGTCATATTTCTTGTCACGACCTCGAGCCGGGCGCTCTTGCACCACTTCAGACCTAATCACCAACGGTCTTTCTCGAGGCCTGACTCTTCCATTCTTGCCAACCACCATCTTTGCGACAGGAGTAGTCTTCGATTTCTTCGAAGGATGAATGACTTGGAATCCGGCTTCTTCTTCTCCTTCAGTCAAATGCTTCTCTTTCTCTTTCTCTCCCTCGCGCACCTTGTAGTCAACGGGCTCGCGCTTCCTCAGTCTTTCGCGCTCTTCCGAAGTTGCGGCCTTCCTCCACCTCAGATAAGAATCCGACACCCACAAGGCATTGGAGGAGAAGTTCAAGAACCACATGTTTCTTTGGGCCCACTTCATAGCCCACTCTATTCGGCTCTCTGTAGTAAGCGCCATAGCAGTCTGCGGAACGGTGTCAAGCCTAGGGATCATCTGCTTCAACCCGACTTGCCTCATCAATCTCTCAGGAAAGATGCATACCATAAACTCCAATCCAGGAATGCGCACGGACCTAGTAGGATCCAAAGAAGACACTCCAGTGACAGACTTGAGGTGCCACCACGGAACGACCCACCCGATCGGCGGGCCATCATCATTCTTCACTTGTTCTTCCAATAATCGCAGACCCGGGTGAAGTCCACCATGTACAGCCGTGTCCTCATCGAAATCATACGGGCATGATAGGAAAGTGCATGAACTGGGGGCTCGAGCAATCGGAGCCGTTCCATAAGCCAAACCTACCAAAAACAGGTATTAGACACCCAACAAAAAAAAACGAAAAGAAAAAAAAAGAAAAAAGAAAACAAAAAAAAAACGAAAAGAAAAAAAAGAAAAAAAGAAAACAAAAAAAAAACGAAAAGAAAAAAAAAACGAAACAAAAAAAAACGAAAAAAAAAAAGGGAAAAAAAGAAGGGTGTCTTTTACCTGTAGGATAACGGGACTCCCCAAAAATGGAAGATCGCGGTTGGATTTCCTATTGTCCAAACCCAAGATAATCTCCCCTAAGCATAGACAAGCTGGGCTCCTGCGCAGCTCCATTTGCTCAATAAGACCCAATAGACGGGGATCACCTCTCAACTCTTCATCAACATGTCCCTGAAAGACATAAACATGAAGCAAACAAAAGCCAAATGCTCTCCTCCTAGCAACATAAGAGACAGTAGGGTCGGCCCTGTTGATGAATCGGTCTATAAAATCTAGCATCCTCACGCCCTTCGGAGTAACGAGACGATCTACCTCAAGTCTAGTAAGTCCAAGCAAATCTCTAAACTTGCTCTTATATCCTTGAGCAGTAGAAGGGATGGCAGGTAAATGTTCGGGGTCCCACCCGCCAATAGCAGCAATTTCCTCCGGAAAAGGACAAATATCGCCTCCTGGAAACGCAAAAACGTGATAATTTGGGTCCCAATAATCAAGGCAAGCATCCAAGAACGGTTTTACAACCTTAATGAGTTTCAAACTCAACAAAGACCCAAGGTTATAAGCACCCATGTCATGTTTCTCAATGTTCGAAAACTCGTTAGTCCATTCCTTCAAGCGAATCTCTAAGGTATTCATGATGATAATTTTCTCTTGAAAATTTATTGGGAGTTTTTATGTGTGAATCGACGAAGAAGAGACGGAAGAATTATATGATTTAAAGCTTCGTCGACGCTTCTATTTATACTAATTGATGTTTCCAAAAATCCGTCAGAACCGACCTGCTTGGGAACAGGCGCACTGCTGCGCCTCTTCAAAGGGACGCACTCATGCCGCGCTCTTCCCCAAAGATCACTTCTGTGATTTCCGCGTTTGGATCTTTTCTAATTCTATAAAACGAATAATTTCCTATTCCTACGGGATTTTATTTTGGTAAATCCGAGAAATTTACCATGCTTCAGGTTTCCTTAATCCGCAAGCACGCATTTCGAGGCGACATCGACATTTTCCGCCATTTTTCTCACACTTTTATATTTAGTTTTCATTTTAATTCCTTTTTATTTCAAAATTTACTTAGTCATTTCATTTTCTTAATTTCTATTTTTTTTCCATTTTCTAACTTATAGATTTCTCTTTTTCTTTTTTTTCGGGGGTAACCCTCCCTACCGTCCGGTCATTTCCGACAAAATTTTTGCATTTTCACGTCCTTTCGAGTCTCATTTTGCACTAATTAAAGGCCTTATGTGTATATAAAAATGTATGTGTTATGTGACTTTCTATGTAAATTTCGGCAGCATGACGGTGTAAACCGTTGTCTACCAAACCTGTTCAAAAGCTAACCTGCAGGTACAAACAACACAACCCAGCAGCAAGAGGCACTCAGGCCGTCGTATATACAACACAAAAAGCAAATGTACAAGCAAACTGGGGGCTTCGCCCCAAACAAGTCCAAATGTGCAACTGGGGGCTTCGCCCCAAACAAATCCAAATCCAAGTAAACTGGGGGCTTGCGCCCCAAACAAATCCAAAAATGTTCAAAATCAAGTCTACGAAACCACGCAGACTACTGCTGGGCACCCTCCAGCTCGGCAACCCTCGCCGTAAGAGCGGCAATCTCGGCATCCCGAAACTCGAGCTCCCTCGACAAACGAGCCGTCTCCTCCCGAGACTGGGTCAACTCTCGCTCCAGCTCACGATCGGCCTGTGGACAACAAGAAATTGGCTCATGTCAATCAATTCAAACAAAACTGAAAAACCAAAGATCAAGGAAAAACAAATGAGGTTCATACCTGACGACCTCGACCGCCGACGAGTGCCTCGATGGCCGTAGCTCGTAGCCGGTTGGCTACCCTCCATAGTGCCATAAACCGAGATGGCGCGACCTGCGTTTCAAAAGAATTCTCAGTAAACTGAACAAGTTCAATCAAATGTGTTCTTACACGAAAACTATGCAAAGTAAGAACTCACCCTCCGAATCAGATCCGGCCAGTCATCTAGGCCAGCATCCGTCACAGCCACGTCAAAGTCACGCAGCTCGGAGATCGTCGTCCTCCCAATAGCGTCAGTGTACTCGAGGGTCTCGGGGTACTCTGGGGGCTCGATGCCCGCCGCCTCAACCTCCTGCAAAGATAAATGGCTCTCATTAATCGATGATCTTTCGTCGCGATTCTCGAAAATCAAAATCCAACAAAGAAACAAAAGATACTCACCACTACCGGCCAATACGCCAACCTCCCGTAAAGGAACGCCGAGTAATCCTCGTCAGGGAGAAGAAGGTCGTCGCCATCGGCACCGGCCGAGTCCGCCTCCCTCTCGGCCTCGAAGGCTCCTAAACATCGTCCTAGGAGGATCGATGGGAACCGTCAACGCGCCCGAAAGCACCGACGAGCTAACCGCTCGCCCGGATACCACCACGGGACCCATCGACGTCCACAACAGCAGCCGACTCGAGCTCCTAGGTCGAAGGACCTCAGCGACAAAAGGAGGCGCTCCAGCGTACTCCGCCCAAGGTCTGGGCACCCACTGCGACAATATAAAGGCGAAGGTCATTCCTATGATCAATTTAAAACAAAGTATGAGAAGAATAAGTGCATACAAATAGGATACTCACGCTGCTCAGCTGAAGAGCGTTCACATCCCGCCGGTAGACATTGTGAGAAGAGCGCTTGCTCTTCGTCCGGCACATCACCCAATCCCTCACCACGGGGTAGGCCCTCTCCAGCGGCTCCGTCCTCTTGGGCGCGAGGCCCGGAAAGTAGGAGTACACCCACGCCTGTAAGACAGAATGATCAATAACGGTCCTCCGTAATTCGATTAAAGAATTTGCCATTAAAAGGAAGGTTCATACCTCCAACAGTAGCCCAGGTCCGACGGCACCAGGAGAAGTCCCCTTCTCCATCAACTCCGGACGAACCATGGCCCTCATAAAGCGGATGAGGACCGCAAAACCAGCGATGACACGGCCCCAACGCCCTAGGGAGCTCGGAGTCGAAAGAAAGGGAAGAAGCTTCGTCGACAGCCTCTCACCCTTGTCTCCGAGGTAAATCGAAGACAAGAACCACCAAAGCCACAGACGAGCCCTCTGCTCAGCTGTACAAGGAGGGGGAGCCGTCTCCCTCCCATCGATCACCACCGATGCCGGGGTCTTCCCCGCAAAGTAATCTCGGACATAGGTACTGGGTACCAAACCCGGCACCGCAACAGCCTTCGGCGATAGGTTTCAGCCGATCAACCTCCTCGCCTCGGCCGAATCCGCCCTCATGCCAGTCTCCGGCCACACCATCTCCTCAGACCCACACGGCAGACCAGAAATCATCCCGTAGTCCTCCAAGGTGACTCCCACCTCACCAAAAGGCAGGTGAACCGTGGAAGTCGTATCCCAAAATCGATCCAAGAAAGCGCGGACCAGGCTAAGGTTGGCCCGCAACTTCCTCTTCACGATATCCCTCCAGACCTGAACCAGAGGACCGAACGCTCCACGCTCGATCATGGCCCTCTCCTCCTCCGACAGCCGCTCGTAGTGCTCCATCGCCGTCGTGTACCCCGAGAACGACCGGATGTTCCCAGCCTCCTATTATGATTCGAAATAAAGCTATCTTTAGTTTTGAAGTAAATTTGAAAGGAAATTTGAACAAAAAGCAGAAAGGGATAGGTAATGAGTTAGGGAATTCCTATTTACCAAGCTCTTCACCGTCCTGTAGGACAAGTGACCCTCTGCAGCCCACACAAGGTGCCTACTCTCCCTGTGTCTCGGCCACGCGGAGCTCCTCTCGGTGACGACCCCCTCGTCCGAGGTGGGCCCGTCTCGGAATCTCCTCCTCATCGCTGACCTCCTCCTCGGGAACCTCGTCGCAGCAGCCCATCACCGCGTCGGTGAAAGCCTGCTCCAAAGCCTCCTCAACCGCACTGGCGTCTACATCCATGGGAGTCCTCCCAGAAGTAGAAGCATCATCACCTGCAATATTAAAGCAAATCCAGGCCGCATCATATGACGACAAGCCTTTGTTAAGAAATTTTCGAGCCCTCAAGGCCCGGGAATTCCCCACTTCTGGCCATCCTTGGCCATATTCCCACCAATTCAATCACTCATGTGATGAATTGGGTCAAGTCAAGTCAAAGTCAAAGCCTAGTTCCGGGTTCAAGTCGAAAATTCGGCAGCATTTCGCTATAGTGGCGGTTATGCCCTAGAAGAGTGTCCTGAAAAGGTTGTCACCAACCAAAATTTCGAAATGACAGGAAGATTACCCATCATCCAAGGGTCCCAAATATCAAATTTCATCGCAAATGGGCAATCCTAAGGCCATTTTCGAAGCAATTTTTGATCTAGCTGTGAAACCGTCTCAAAATTCGCTCAAGGGCTCAAAACTCGACGAAAATTCAAAGCAAATACATGGTTATGTTCCTAACATTGCCTACTATCCATTTCTAGCATCAATTTGGCAAGACAAATCCATTTGGGGGAAAAGCCCCAAATTTTCGATCAAAAGGGTCAAAAACCCTAGTTCTCGCGGCTTAAAATTCGACAAATATGGAAGATTAACGCAAGATTAAAGCACATACCTCGATTAGTCATATTTTAAGCAAGCTTTTGAATCCAACCTTGACGGAAATGGTGAAGATTTGAGAGAGAAATTGAAGGATTTGAGTTTCGAAATAATGAAATGAATCCCTTCTGATTTCGCGTTTTTACGCGAGATTGCCAAATGGGGAAAAGACGCGCGGCGGAGTCTTTGCGCCTCTTCCAAGAGACGCAGCTCTTGCTGCGCCTCTTCCCTTGTTTCCCTCCTTGCGGATTTTCAAAAACCCGTTGTGAGTTCGTTATTTGTGGGCCCATCTTTGGTGCGCCTCTTCCTCGATGACATTTTATCATTTTGGTCCGTTTCGACGATTTTCCTTCGTTCCGGCCCGCATTTTATCCAGCGCGACAGTATTTTGCAGTGTTGTCCAAGTTCATTTTATCCCTCGCAGCAGTATTTTGCAGTATTGCTCAGTTTGTTTCGCCCAGCGCAGTAGTATTTTGCAGTACTGCTCACTCAAGAGATTTCCCCTACGACGATCAAGATGTTCCTAGTCGTCGGTATGTTCCCCAACAAGAGTTCGCTTGAGACCAACGCAAGCAAATTCAACCTCAACCTCAAGTTTTCTTGCCTGAATTCGTTTGAGACCGACGCAAGCGGATTCCCCCCAGCAGTGTCTACCGACGTCCTGCTGCTTTCAATGTTTCTTGTTTCCCCGCGGAGTTCGACAGGGTGTCATTCTCCAGAAGTTCCTATACCCAAAACTTAGTTACCCTTAGGTCGAAACTCATATTTGGCCTCCTTCCCGTCAATGCTTTCCTTTAGGGTCCCACGCCCTAGCACAAATCCTTATATAACTTTTAGGTCTTACCCTTAGCTCCCAAGCTCGAACCTTAGCTCCTACGCAACCTCCGAAAGCATCCCGAGAAGAAGTCTCAGGTATGGTCTCTTCTTATGGCTGGCGAGCCTCCTTACGTAGTCTAATGGACTTTAAACGACCCTCCCCGATAGTCGGCAGACTCTAAAATGTTCCCGACGATAGGTCCTTGGCTCAGACCCCTTGAGCCGCCTCGCGTCGCCATAGTCGTCAGGTTGTAATCTTCGATTGACCTGATGGCTATACTTTGACTTTCGCCTTGTCCAAGCCTCAGTCAAAGTGGGGGCTCTGTAGACACCTCGTTTCTGCACCTCCCGCAAACCACCCGGTGATGATTGGGCCGCATGTTTGATTCGCGGAACGATTTGTGACAGTTCGTAAGATTATCGTCAAGTGATTGCTCAAATATTAATGTCAACCTCTTAGTTGTCATCTACGTGCCGATACGGTCGTTTTGGCAGTAATTAGAGTACATTCGGAGTCCGGGTCAAAAACCGTCTCCATTTTTCGATAATTAAATCCCGAGTCGAATGTTTGGAATGTTAGGATATTTCTATTCCATATTTCTCAAATTTTATCTTTTGGCAAATAATATCCCGTAATATTTACATAAGATATTAAAGATAATCGAATTAATTCCGTCCTACCATAACTTAAACACGGAAATCTTTCTTAGCGGGAGGAAACCTCCGGGAATAGACGCAACAGTCTTGCGCCTCTTCCAAGAGACGCATGGCTGCTGCGCCTCTTCCCAGGCCCTTCTTTGCATGATTTACGTATCTTTTTTATATCTTTCCGAGATTCACTTCCAAAGAGTCTCCGAAACCCTATTCCTTCACGTGATTAGTATAAATAGGAGCTTTCGTTCCTCATATTTCTCACGCGAGTGTCCGCCCTTATCTTCTCCCTTTGCATTCTAGACTTCGTTCTTACTAATTGGCGCCTACGTGCTTGAACATTCGACCACGTAAGCTCGGATCCTTCCGGTACCACCTCTCCGTTGCATGACCGGCCAATTTGACCACTACACTCAATCAATCTAATTAATCAACTTGTTAAATCGTTTTCCTCTTACGAGGGCACTCTTTTCTTGCATTCGCGTCGAGCATCACTAATCGATCTTCTTAGTTCTTCTCGTTCCGTCAACATGAAAGTCTGAGGGTGTATTAATCTCTCTTTTATTTATTGTTTTTTTAATTATTGTATAACAATTGTAAGGTTTATGTCGAATACACCGTTAAAACCGATTTCTAAAACCGTCTTTAAAACCTTTTTTGCGGATTTCCAGTAGACAGACGTCGAGAAAAGACGCAGCAACCGCTGCGCCTCTTCGAAGGAGCGCAGCACTGCGCGCCTCTTCGTGAGGCTGCCGCAGTTCCCGCTTCTTTTCTTCTTCCTCCGTCCTCTGTAATTCGTATCAAATTTATTTCTTTTGTTTTGTTTTCTGTTAATTCTTCATCATCATAGCATATTAATTTCACATGTATATTAATCATCATCATGTTCATGTTTAATTTGTCATAAATCCGACTTAAATCCCTAATAATCAATATTTGCGGGTTTTTCGTCATTAAATTCAATTCGAGTTTTAGAGATTCAATTCGTTCATGTTGAGTTTCTGGGATTCATTGTTGATATATTTTCACCTGTTTAGTCATTAATCCGTCGTCATTCATCATGTTTAGTTAATAATTCGTTTAGTTAGTTTAATTAATCATTCATTAACATCGACCCTTCACATAATTAATCCGTCTATTTCCGCCTCATCCATGTTTTACTGTTTTATGACCTTAATCATATGTAAATAATTCATTAAATCACTTTCATCCGAGTCTAATATCGTAATCAATCCATTAATTTACCAATTAGCATTAACGGTTTTGCGATTTCGGCTTCCTACGACCCAGAACTCACCTTGGAAGCACGCAAAGAATCTGTTGCGCCTCTTCCAAAGGGCGCGATTACGCTACTGCTCTGTTCAGAATGAGTTCTGTCTCTAAACTCCTTTTCTGCCTTGACATAGTTTAATTAGCTACGTATTAATCTACTAATATTCGTATTATCACCTTCTGGTCTGTCGTGTTTTATTCTTTTATTCTTTTCTCAAATTATCCGTTTTAAAGGTATTTTCGACATAAATCGCCTATTCCGATGTAATTATTGTAATTTTCATTATTGCAATTCATAGTTATTGTATTTCTCTTATTTGTATGTTTTCACATGTAATCAAATATTAAATCCAACTTCGACCCAATTGTGTGCTAATTACGTGTCAACCGACTTAGTCTAATTCTCACATGTTAGGATTAAAACTTGGATGTTGCATTGCATGCATATAGCCGACGATATATCAAGTACGAATAAACTCCCTAATCATTAGTAGAGGCCGCTATCGAGGCGGGCGGGATTAGGTGTTCGATCAAAAGAGCTTCCTAATACGTACCCTCACCCCTTACTCCAGATCTCCGTGAGCACCCGTGTTCATTGGCATCCACGAGAGTCATTCTAGACATAGAATGCTAAGGGTAACGATTGCTTAGTGTTCATGTCACTACTTTGTGTCTTGACATGACACGAGGTATTCGAACGGTTCCAATTTCCCATAAAAATTGGTGGCGACTCCTTACAAAATGCAAACGCTTGTTTTCGAGCCCCTTCACCAAGCGCCCCCGTGGGCGGCCCGCTGTCCACAGTACCACATATAATCTGGAAAAAATAGGGGTACACGATAGAAAATTAAAAAGTTTGAGGGTACACGGTAGAAAAACCCATAGGTTTTTTAATCCGCTCCTTAATACCGTGCAAAAACCAAACTTGGAGTTGAATGGAGGGACTAGGGAGTACTCCGTAGGTAAGAAGATTGGCATTTTTCATTTAGGCTTACAAAATCACTTGCAGTAGGGCAGAGTACGGATCGGGTATCCGATCCAAAGTGCTAGTTCGGATCGGATATCCATATTAGAAATCCTGAAGTTAGATATCCAATATCCAAACCAAATATTTCGGATATCCAATGTTCGGGTATCCAAAGTAATCGGATCTTGCTTTAAAATTAAGTTTGAAACACGATTATATTCATAGTCTTACATGATGATTTTCTTTAGTATTCTTACTCCAATGTTTTCGACATAAAATTGAAGTACCACTTACATATTTCTCTAATATTTTAAACTTTAATTAAGCTATTGTATTAAATAAAATTTTATTTTCTCGAAATTATACTAGAAAACTATATTTTCGGATCGGATATCCAAATGTTTTAATTCTAATATCCATATCCAAACCAAAACTAAAAATTTCGGATCATATATCCAAACCAAACTTTACTTTCAGATCGAATATCCAAAAATTCGGATCAGATACGGATCGGATATCGGATCGATTTGGATAATTGAATTTTTTGCTCAGCCATAACTTGCATAACCCCCGACATTTCAAGACTTTATCCGTGAGACCGTGACTCAGTGAGACATATATCCCTACTCTTTAAAAAGAGGGAAGTTCCGGTACTGTAGCTATAAATAGTAAATGAGCAATGTGCACCGTTGATCTCCCACCCTCAATCTCATCCTTCCATTCTAAGTTAACCTATCCTTTATCACACTCACACTCTTTTCATCCTTCTTCGACACTCATTTGCTTCTGTCATGGCTGCCAAAAAAAAAAAAAAAAAATTGCTTCTCTCATACAGTAAAATACTACTCTCTTAATCCTTCCTAAATTCACTTCTCTTTTAATAAACCTTCACAAATCTCACATAAATTGCTTCAAATAATCGGATCCCATCTCAAATTCATCACTTGAATCAACCTAATTTCTCAGATCACTTAAATATCACGAATTAGGGTTATGGACTATGGTTCACAATTAAATTGGGGATTTCGATTGTTTTGGATTGCTACTCAGATTATAAGGTTTTGTTACGGATCAATCGGAGCTGCTGGCTGGCGTCTGTCTTATGGCGAAACTCAAAGGTGTTTACTATTTCGTATGTTTGGCTCTTCTTCACTATTCTGTTTTGTTGGTTGCGTATATGTTATCTTGAGTTAGCTCAATGCATTTTATTGAGGTTTCAGTATCCTTAATGCTATTAAGTTTTGACACCTGATAACGCTGACATTTGTCTCAAAGAGTGAAGTTGCATAAACAGACAAATAGATTAAATAATTTACATCCATGATACGATCACAGTTTCAAGTTTCAACCACATCTATCAAACATTTGTTTTGGGTCTTGCGCCTGAAATCCTAATTTTATCTGATGGATCTTTATGAGACTGTTTTTTTAGTTGATCGACATCATTGTCTTGAGTAAATAAGATTTCCTCTGAGTGTTTCAATAGGGTTTAGAAATTAATGTCTTAGTCTATGTGACTGGCATGTCGATATTTATGCATTGTATAACATAGCATTTGGCGTGTTGTAGTGTACGTAATTGATTTTGGCCTTGCAAAAAAATTCAGGGATCTTCAGACATAAACATATGCCGTATAGGTATGTCACTATAGCTTATTGTGGCCTTATAGTTCTCGGAATGTGATTGCTAAATTTTTTAGGGCTAGGTTGTCTATTTCATCTCGATTTTTTTTTTTTTTTTTTTTTGCAGGGAGAAAAAAATCTCACTGGAACTGGCCGGTATGCCAGTGCCAACACTCACCTTGGCATAGGTAGTGAAACACTTCTTATATCTTCTCCCCTGTTATTTTTCTTCAGAAAGTCTTAATGATTGATGCAATTTTGCTGGCTGATTTATTCACAGAACAAAGTTGAAGAGGTGATCTGGAGTCTATTGGTTACATGCTCATGTATTTTCTGAGAGGAAGGTTATAATCAACTTCAAACTTGTGCTTTCTTTTCCAGTTACTTTTGAGACGTTATATGTGCTTGTAAGAATGTACTGACTTCTGGATGCATTTTGTTTTGTTCTATTGGTTCAGTCTTCCATGGCAAGGATTGAAGGTGGCGACTAAGAAACAAAAGTACGATAAGATAAGTGAGAAGAAGATACTGACTCCTATTGAGGTCTTATTCTTTGTACCATTGTGCAAACTGTTATATGCACCTATTTCATTGCATTTACCTAACAGTTTCACAAATCTTGCTTTTATCTATTTTTCCTGTTTTTCGTTGTACTGCCTGTTATTTTGAACTTAATTTCAGTTTAGTCAGGTCGATTTAGTTCAGTTTAGATTAATTCAGTTTAGTTCAGTTTTTATTGCTTAAGTCTCTTCTTCAGTTGCGTTGTGTCGAGTAGGATATTGCATTTTATTACACATTAGTTCTAGCTTCTCTTATGCCTTCTTAATTTCCGTGGATCTGTTGCTTTGCATTTTTGATAGATCCTATGGTATTCGTGTTCTTATTTATGTGGTGCTTTGCGAAATTGTAGGGGGTTTATTGTGAAATTTGTGTTACTTCTCTTTCCCTGGCAGTACCCTATGTATAAGCGGTCACGGGGCGCGTGGTGTCGTTGTTGAAAGCCCTCTGGGCGAGAATTTTACGGTGCATTCTCACACATTCTGCCTATTCAGTCCTAACTTCGTAATTTCTATACATCATTCTCCCTTCTCCCTCTCCTTTCTTCAGTTTTTGTTTATTTTCTCTATTAATTATTTCTTCAGCTTTAATCTCTCAATTATGCTGCCGAATTTCATTCAAATTAGCCGCTTCGATCGATTTTGGATTTCTGAGGTATGATCAACCTGGTTTTGTTAAATTTAAAGTGGTTCTATTCATTTTTAGGGTTTTTATTTGAGTGTTACTTGTTCATTGGTTTAATTACTACTGATTAATTTGGAGGGTTTTGTTTGGGTTTGTTATTTCCATTGACGTCTTTCTTCTTTTCCTGGTTTATTATTTTCATCGTTGTTTTCCGTTCTCTCTTGATTGGTATTTTAATTTTTGCATTCTCAGTTTTTACTCATATATCTTCATTATCGTTGTCAATCATGTTGGAGATCTTATTCGTTTCATTATTTTCAATTTATGTGCAACTACACCATTTAGACATTCAAATTCCCCTCAGTTTGCTTAGTTGTGTTCATGCCATTAGTTTTATTATTTGACCGGCTCATGTTTTTTTGTTCGTTGTTGCTGGCGGTGCGACATGTTACTGAGGCCTGGCGGCTTCTCGGATGTGCCATATGATAATGGTGTAGTCCTAGAGTTTTTAAAACTTCTTCTTTGAGGCTATTCTGAATAACTTACGGTTTATTTATGTCTTGTTCTTCTGGTGAATTTGGATCTTCAAATATGCTAAAAAATGATTTATTTATCGTTGTCCTTTGATTTTTAAATATGTCTTATCCTTCTTGTAGATTTGGATCTTTATATACGTTTTCTGTTAACTGTTATCTGAGTATTTACCTTTACAAGTTTGCGGAGTGCTGGCGATTTAATGAGTATTTCGCGCAATTACCCAGCTGATCTGATTATAACTCCTTTGCTTGCATGTCAGCTCTACGTGGGAACTATCACTCACTCATCATCCAGGTGTGGCGCTTACTTCTCTTATGTGTGGAGTGTTTTTTCAGTGATGCCCACATTTTTCACTGGAGTTGCTTTTATTGTTTATGGGGATTCTGTGAATTAGGATTTAGGACCCTGGTTTAAAATACTAACTAAATAGAGCTAACGAGCTCAAAAATTTGCACACACAATTTAACCTGAATTTGTAAATTTTTCAATTCGTGTTATGTTTAGGCTACCTACATTGATGTTTGGTGATCTTGTGGGTCTGAATGGTTGTATGGTGTGGGTTCTTTTGGATGTAGTGATTGTTATCGTGTACACATGCTTTATTTTTTTCTCTGTCCGATGAATTGAATTACTGACTCAGGTTATTCTACTGGTGTACCAAGATGAGATGCATATTGTGTGTTCCTCTAGATATGTGCCCTCTATAATCGTAAGTTATTATCCTTTGCTGGTATGTTTTAATGCTTAATGTATTTTTAATCCCCTGTTCAGATGCTTTTGGATGTGGTATAGTTTAGTTTTGTCATCTTGGACATAATCTAAGGCTATCTAACTAGGCTAGGTTTCGTGGTGTCATTTTCATAGCCATTATGTGGTGATTAGCTACGTTATTTAAGATTGGTCATGTAATCGTATCATGGTATTTGAAACTGATATTGCACTTAATCTAGAGTTTACTGTGCCAAGATTTTATTTGGTGCTTTGATTGTATTTAAAAGCAGGAGATTTGGAACTGGTCTTGCACGCACTTAAGAATTTACCGTGTCACTATTTAATTTAGTGATTTAATTGTTGTTGAAAAGCATGGGATATTCTCTATTGCCGGGCTCTTACTTACATTGTCCCTTTTCTACACATCTCGTTCAATATTGTTGTCAGATGGAAGCAGTATTACCTTTGTGTTAGCGACAAAGAAGCCTGTTTCTGATAGTTAAATAGACTAACATATAAAATAATCGAAATTTTTTGGGTGCTGGCAGCCCCAGCTGTGCATCATCTGAAACTTGCATTTGCAAGGGATACATGGACTGTGGTGTATGCTTCTGCTAATCCTTTCAATCTTGAAACCTTGGTGCAGTTATACCATGGTTTGAAGTGGTGCGCGATTAATTGATTAGTTTGGTGTAATTAGTTAGTGTAGTTCTATCAGTTGGTTATATGAGTCATTGATTTTTTTTAGTGCAGTTCTATCAACTTGGTTTGAATTTTGTTAGAACTTGAGTCATTTGATTTTTTAGTCACATAAACTGATGTCGTGCATCTATTAGGGTGTTGATTTGGACACGTGCATTTAGGGTTACCGCAGCTGAGGAGGTATGGGATGCAGGAGATAAGTGCACGACTGATTGTTTTCGGGCCGAATCATGGTGGTAGGAGGTGTTGAGGGTGGTTCAACGGTAAGTCATTAGCTTCTATGTTTAACGATAAGTCATTATCTTCTATGTTTGGGAAAAGGAAATGGATGGCAAAGATTGGCAACGAATGACAACATCATCGCACTTCACCCCAAGTTTTAAACTTGTCTCCTTTAAAATCGTACCCTTAATTTAGAAATTATTATAGTGATGTTGATTGAACTGGTTTTAGGTTTTGATTGAAGTGAGTCTTTGTTTATTTTTCGTGGGTTGCTGTTGTTTTTCAGTTGACTGGGTCATTAGTGTTTGTTTGAGAATTGAGATATTTCCAAATAAGGTTGAATTGGGTTTAGTGGAATTTTGTGTTTAATTGACGTTTCTTTAAGCTTATATTTGGTCGTCGCTTTAGATGGTGACATGGGAAATGCTAATTTAACCCACATTTTCTATGGAATATTAACCTGATATAATTGTTCAAATTGGTTTAGATTAAATGGTTTGATCGCCGCATTAGAGTCAAATTTATTAATACTCGCGATGGATTTCGTGGGTCCATATAAACCGGTATAAATTGTTCATTTCAATTTTCTTACCTTGATTCTTGCCATACCATTGTTCCAGGCTAACCTCCTGGAGTGTTGTCCAGGATGAATCACATTTTTTTTGCTACTATGGTTCTGCTAAAATCATAAATCGCGGTTTTTTTAACTATGGTCCTGCAATCTATGTTTACCTTCACATTCCAGATTTATGTCTTCATCGTTCTTTATTTTTCACATCATCAAAATATTTGGAGGTTGAGGTGTGTTTATTTTAAGGATTTAATCCATTTTTTTTATTTAACTTTTAATATCAATTGTATTTGTAGGCTTCATTTTGGAAGGAAGTTACTAATGCGACGCTCTCATATTTTTTTGCTTCGTCTGCTGCCGATAACCTTCCTCTCTCTTTTGATTAACATTCTGAATTGCCTGGTTTTTTATATTGCTTTCAGGTTTTCCTATGCAAACCATTTTGCCTATGCAATCATTGAATATATGTCATGTTTCGAAGGGTTTATTCCTTTTTCCCATGAAGTCGCTTTGTTATTGTTCCACAACCTTTAGGCCTACTATATCGACCTACAATACAAAATGTAAATCATAGTATTCTTAATGCTTTTTCAACTTCGAGTTTGGCGACATGGCGTTCAAGATCTTAGTCTATTTGTTGACATTTGTGGTGAACCTATTACTTAATATTTGTGTCGCAGTTTTTTAAATTTCCCGATATGTTCTTTTAGCGTACTTGGAGTGATCATTGGGCCAGCACTTGAAATTTTACTTGCTCAGATGAGCTTCCTTGGCCCAGTTTCGCGATTTTATGGATCTAATTAAATCCAATATCATGCTTCTTGTAGGTGTTTTTTTAGACTTCTTGTTGTCTTGTCAGATTCTCCGTTTTTCTGTAGAACAGACTCTTGTTTACATAGTAGTGTTGGATGATATACTTCAGATGATTAGTTGATTACTTTTGGGGTTTAAGTGTTTTTGCTTACATTTTAGTTTTGGAGGCTCGAGACTTGGGGAACAAAAAAGGTTGCTTAGGGATAGAGGGAGACGAAACAGACTTGGTTGAGAGTGATAGAACATGATATGAGATTTCATAGGCTTGAAGAGGGTATGGTGACGGAAAGGGCACATTGGAGGCAAATGATATGTGTAAACCTTTAGTATATGCTCTTATTTGAAATATTTAGTGTTTTGATTTTAATTTTTTTTTAAATCATTTCTACTTTTCGGATTTATTACCCGTTTTACAAAAAACGGTCTTGTACAATAATACTTGGTATACTTTGAACTTTGAAGGTATTTTGTAACATTGATTTTTATTTCGATTTTCCAGAACATCTTTTTAATTTTCCATCGTAGTTTTCAATTCCAGCTTTTATAATAATAAAAAAAAAACTAACTGAGCTTTGATTTTCAACCAATAAGTTTAACTTGACTTTTTTAGATTTTCACTCTTCTCTTTCTATATCCTAGCATTTTGATTCTCTTAGTTATAACAAGGCTCAGAAAGTACATAGGCCAAACTCTATATCCTTATTTTAAAAATGTTATTCTTACTAAAACTTATCATTTGGAGTTTGGACGATGAGGATGAACCTATTCTAGAAAAAGGCAGTAGGATACACTGATTATTTCTTTCATTTATAGCTCCCAGTACCCATGTCCCACGTGCCACGTCTTGTTGGGCACCTCTGTTTTTGATGGGATTGTTAATGTAAGTATTAGTGTTTTAACGTGGATATACTCCACCCATTTTGACATAACTGGATTGGGCTCTTACCTAGATCATATTATTAACGTAATTAGCATCTTAGTGGCTCATACGAAACGGGGGGAGACGGAGTGAGAAATGGGAGAGGGATGAAAGGAAGGTGAGTTTGTGCTTGTTTTTCTTATAGTGAGAGGTGGAGGGAGGTTGATACACTCTGTTTGTTTTTGTACAAATGGAGGCGGAGGGAGGTAGAGAGGGAGGGAAATGATGATCAGAGCATGGTAGTGAAGGTTGTAGGGAGGCAGAGATTTTGGTTTTGGTTTTGGTTTTGGTTTTGGTTTTGGTTTTGTTCACATTACCTTTCCATGTATGGCGTAATAATGATTCTTGGTTATAGAGTACTAGACGCATACTTATCATATCATTAAACAATCACAAGGGAGGGGGAAAGGCAGGTAGGGAGGGAGGAGGTTGTTCTTGGTTTTGAGAAGAGATGTAGAGGGAGAAGTGGATAGGAGGGGAATGAGACTGTTTGGTTCTGTTTGAATCTCTCAGTTGACATTCTGTTGTGAATTTAGTGTAATTGCAGTTAGAGAGTAACTATGGTTTGTTAGTTTGTCCATAATGGATAATTCGTCCTTATAAAAGGTTTGGCTTTGTCATTTAGGGGGTGTTTGGTTCACCCAATATAGGTATGAGGTATGGGTTTGGACATGTGTTTGGTTGACAAAATTGAAGGTTTGATACCCATACCTCAAACCCATGAGGTATGGGTTTCTCATACCCAGGGAGGGGGTGGGTATGAGATTGATACCCATGGTATCAAATTACAAATATTAAAAAGTGATAAAAACAATTGTAAAAAAATCATTTTATATATTTATTTGATTAAATTTTCTCTACATGATTTAATAGTATAAAAATTATTATTAAAATATTGTATTTTGAAGAGTTTTTAGCTTTGATTAGTTTCTAACCCCATACCCCCAAAATTGAACCAAACACAAGGTATGAGGTATCAAGTTCCAACCCGATACCACCCAGGTATGATTCCCGATTCCAAACCCATACCCACGCATGAACCAAACACCCCCTTAATGATTTTGCTCAGGAAGGTGAGAAGGTAAGAACTGTGCCAAAATGGGTTGCATTTACCGGTAACATGTACCGAGTCTCCACATAATTTCAATATGCTCTTTAACAAAATTAGTTTGTTGCTGAACCTGAACGTCCAATTCTTAGCTTAGTTAGGGCCTAATTCAATGTTGATTTTGCAGCAAAATGCCAAAAAAGGTAACCATGACATGACACTCTCATCCCACTCGAAGAGAGTACGACCAAAGATGGTTTTGATGCTCCGGCTAATATCTCCTTACTTATTTCGTCATTTGTCTGTTGTTGGCTTGTTGGGCAAAATGCTCAATTGAGATGTACACATTTTTTTCCCAATAGAAATAGATAATGATACATAGCGAGTGTAATTAGTGCCATGTATTGGTGTAGATCTGTTGTTAAAAATTTAATAGCAACAGTTGTTGCCTCATTTCCTCGCTTTTTTGTACAATATTTTATGCTCCACTCCGGAAATCCAAGTTATTCTCGCTTTTATTTGATTTGCATAATTATCAGATGTATGCAGGGTTTCGTTATTTACTAGCCTAAACAATGCTCTACCTATTTCACAAAGAAGTGTGTTCGGTCTCTTTTTTAGCCACTTTTAATTCTCAACCTAGGTTTCTGTTTTATACTTTGTGATCTTTATTCAATTAAACACCAATACGTGTTGTTCCAAATTGTGAGTGTCTTTCTTTTACGTGCTTGTCTTACATATATACTAACTACTGTGTTCTACAATTGTTAATACCAACGTCAACGACAATTCTCGTTTCTATTTCGATGCCTTTTACAGAAGTTTTCTAGATGATTAACCAAATTGGGGTTCCGCGCCCGATCCCGGGCGCGGAGCAACAACTAGTATATATAAAAGCAAGAATATGGATGAAATGCGATTTCTCGTTACTACTGCCTCTCATACTCATAGTCGTCCTCAATTAATCCCCTCTTGGCTCTTTACCATGTATTACCTTTCTGTATTTTGCTATGATTTTCTTTTGTTTCGATTAGTTTCCGTTCTGTTTTCTTAGATTATTAATACTAATTAAATTAAATTAGGAATTGAATGTTCACCAAGTTAATTTATTATTCTGCTTATCAATTATTTTTGTTTTCAGAGTAAGGATGGGAGTTCAAGTTCCTGGCTCCACCACCGGTTCAGTTCACCAACATGTCGGGCTCGCAAACAAACTATTCCTTGGTAATTTTTAAATTTTACATTCAACTTTGACCCTTTTTTTGTTGTTGTAATTTATGGTCAATGTAGTGTATCTTTGAACGGGACCTTGAGAATTTTAGATGTCGCATAAAACATTTCTACTCATTCTTGCCACACAATGCGGTAGTTGTCGGGTTTCAATCAGACGATTATTTTGAGCGAGGCACCAAAGTAATAGACACAAAACGGAGGAGTGTTTGTGTAAAACCGTCTTATAAAAGACTAATTGCAATGTAGATATAAGAAAGATGGGATCTTGGATAAATTGTTGTGACTAGTTTGAATTTCTGTCAGGGTCTCATATGAATAGTGGTCTAGAAGATGAATGATAAAATGATGATTATGTATGTAAATGATTTATCAAGCTTAGATACATGAACCAACACGCGAGTCGCATGGATAACTGTATTCACCAATGCTTATGTGAGGCAGTTATTGTGGGCAAAGAGCACTACATTTTGCTCCCCACCAATACGAACCACCTTAGAGAGCTCTTAAAGACCACTGCCAAGTACCAGGCTCAACCATTGGATGGTATATTCTTAGTAACTACCATAATTTATGGCACGATTCGTATCAGTATATGTGTCGCTGGATGGTTTTACAATATATTTGTGTAGAACCATTTTACTGAACTTTATGTAATGATTTATAGAGCAATGAGGAATTTATAATTATATAAGAGAAACAATGTCTCATCATTTTTTCACAACGTTCGTTTTCATTACATTTAGGTATACAAAAGAGAGAGAGTGATTTGGTTAGACTCCCGATTAAACGAAGAAGTTTAAGTGTGTGGGCGTCATCTGAGTCAATTGAATCATGCAAAGCGGCTACCAATTACAAGAAAAACAGACCTTTGGTGAAGATGTGTGGAATTACATCAGCTAGAGATGCCGCCATGGCCGCTGAAGCGGGAGCTGATTTTATTGGGATGATTTTATGGCCTAAATCAAAGCGTTCAGTTTCTCTTTCGACTGCAAAGGAGATTTCTAAGGTTGCTAGGGATTATGGGGCTGAGCCGG